>NC_092330.1:36380173-36983108 GCF_036785885.1 Coffea arabica
GCAATTAAATGTTCTACCAAGTTGCAATTAGGAATTTGTAAGACAATCTAGCTCCCCTGATTTATCTATGTTTCTTTTTCTTGCAAACAGAACACTGGTTTGCATATTGACATAAATTCACCACATTCTTTTGGCATTGAGAAGTTGGGTTAACTGTTAACATCGCATTCCACTATGAGCATAGCAAACTGGGATGCACATGCTGCACTTTATTTTTTATTTTTCTTGCATGTTAATAAATTTGCTATTTTTCAATTCTGTTTATAAGGTCTCTTTTTCTTGCCTTCTCAATCTTGTTTCTTGTAGCATGGATGATAGGTCTTGGATCTTTATTGAAGACCGAGTCAATAATCCGTACTTTGAAAAGTGTCTGAGTGACTTCCTTAAATTTGCCTACAAAAAGAAGGAGGTTGGGAGTAGAATATATTGCCCATGTAGGCGATGTAAAAACTCAGAACGAAGAAAGGAAGAAACTGTGCGTGCACATGTAACAATGAAGGGGTTTTTGACCACTTATACAAATTGGATTTATCATGGTGAAGATCCATGGGACTTCAATCAAGAAAATATGAACAATGGAGTGTTTAGGCGCATTGAAAATGATGACATGAATGAATTGATACACGAAACACTTGGAAGAACACTTGAAGAGAATTCTAACATAAATTTAGAAGAACTTAGAGGAGCCTGTGATGAAGAAACTAATAAGTTTTTTAAGTTGCTGAAGCATGCCGAAACAGAGTTATACCCTGGATGTAAAAATTTTACTCTTCTATCATTTGTCATCAAGTTGTTGCATGTCAAGTCTCTTTGTCGATGGAGCAACAACTCAATGACAATATTACTGGAGCTTCTCAAGGAAGTTTTTCCTGAGAATGAATTATTTCCAAGCTCTTATCGTGATGCTTGGAAAATTGTTAAAGACTTGGGTCTTAGCTACCATAAAATTCATGCATGCCCCAATGATTGCTTGATTTATTGGAAGGAGACAGAACATGAAACCTTTTGCAGAAAGTGTGGAACTCCTAGGTATAAGCAAATTGTAAAACAATCCGATGATTCAAGTGAACAAGCTAACAAAGTTCCAGCAAAGCTTGTTCGCTATTTTCCTTTGAAACCACGTCTCCAAAGGCTATTCATGTCATCAAAGACTGCTTCATTAATGAGATGGCATGAAGAGGAGCGCATCAAGGATGGTAAATTGAGGCATCCGGCAGACTCTTTAGCTTGGAAGCATTTTAATGACCGGCACCCAAGCTTTGCTAGTGATCCTCGCAATGTTCGTGTTGGACTTGCAGCGGATGGATTTAACCTATTCAAAGCAATGAACAATAAATACAGCACCTGGCCAGTGATTTTAGTGCCATATAATTTACCCTCATGGATGTGCATGAAGCAAACATCATTTATGTTGTGTTTGCTAATTGATGGGCCTAAAGCTCCAGGTAATGATATTCACGTATATCTTCAACCAGTAATTGATGAATTGAATGAGTTTTGGGATCCAGGGGTGCCTACTTATGATGCAGCTAGTAAGCAAATGTTTTACTTACGTGCTGCACTACTTTGGACTATCAATGATTTTCCAGCTTATGGAAATCTATCTGGTTGGAGTACCAAAGGGAAGTATGCATGCCCTTGTTGTAATAAAGATGTTCGAAGTCAATGGTTGATGCATAGCAAAAAACATTGCTATTTGGGTCATCGTCGATTTCTAGCTATTGATCATCCTTATCGTCTAAATCGAGCGCAGTTTGATGGGACAATTGAGAAACATTCTAGACCTGTTCGATTATATGGGTTTGAGATTTTAGAACAACTAAGAGATTTTAGAAATGAATTTGGAAAGGATCAACCAGTTTCCTCAGCTAGGAAAAGGAAAAGGAGGACTAAAGATAATAATGACTTTGAACAAAGTCCCATATGTAGGTATAATTGGAAAAGATTGAATGTATTCTTTCAGTTACCGTATTGGGTGGATAATTTGCTTCCACATAATCTGGATATAATGCATATTGAGAAGAATTTCTTGGAGAATCTCTTGTGGACACTGTTGGGGATGGGCAAGACAAATGATGACATTAATGCTCGATATGATCTAAAAGAAATGGGGATAAGAAAGGCACTTCACCCACAATCTAAGGGTGACAAAGTGTTTCTTCCACCTGCATGCTTCACAATGAGCAAAGATGAAAAAGAAATTTTTTGTAATGTGCTAAAAACTGTCAAGGTCCCTGATGGTTATGCATCAAACATTTCGAGGTGTGTGAATATTAAAGAACGACAAATCTCTGGGTTAAAGAGTCATGATTGTCACATATTAATGCAACAATTGTTATCCATTGCTGTGAGAAGAATATTGCCTAAACATGTTTGCAGAATTATCATTGAGTTACGAGATATATTTAGGCAATTATACTCGAAAGTGCTTACTGTAGCAGATTGTGAAACTTTGGAGGACCGTACTCCACCGGCCCTTTGTGAACTTGAGAAGATGTTTCCACCTCCATTTTTCAATATCATGGAGCATTTGCTTGTTCACTTGCCTGAAGAGGCGAAACTTGGTGGACCATTTCAATTTCGGTCTATGTATCCTATTGAGAGGTAAAAGATTATCAACTTAATCTATGTACATTGAAAAATCACCACCGATATTAATATAAATTCTATGCATAGGTATCTGTGTACTTTGAAAAATTATGTACGGAGTCGAAGTCACCCTGAAGGTTCAATAGCAGAGGGCTACTTGGCGGAAGAATGTATGACATTCTGTTCCATGTACTTGGACAATATTGAATCAAAGTTGAATCGCCCACCTAGGAACTATGAAAGTGAATATTTAAATAGACAGATTGGCCGTCCCTTAGGAAAAGAAGAGGTCATCTATTTAGATGATGTCTCTTGGGTTCAAGCTCATCGTTATGTTCTTGGAAATCTTGAAACTGTTGATCCTTTTCGCAGGTAAGTTCACAGTTTATCAAACTTAATCAATAACTCATGAATTATTGCTTTCATTAAAGTATTTAATGACTAATGTAGGGACCATAAGCATTTGCTAAAACTGGAAAAACCACGCATGTCAAACTATGAAAGGGAGAAAATTCATAGTGAAACATTTTACAAGTGGTTTAAGAAGCATGTAAGTTTTAAATTCAGTAGTGAATTTAATTGAGCTTCATTTTCATATATTTAATATTCTCTAGAGTTAACATACAATAACAGTTTTTGTTCAAAACTTGTAGGTTGCAGATTTGGAAAAATCTAATAGTTGCCATGATTATTATAAAGAAATTGCTTATTTGGCTGCTGGTCCTGATAAGTGGGCAAAAAGCTATTCTGGTTACATTGTTAATGGTTTTCGTTTCCATACTAAGAAGCGTGAGATGAGAAGGCAAACTCAAAATAGTGGTGTATTTGTGAATGCTAGTGCCAATAGTTTCGCTAGTACAAAGGATAAGAACCCTATATCTGGAATTTTAGAATACTATGGGGTCTTAGTGGATATTGTTGAGTTGAGATACTCAAATGACATTAAATTTGTGATGTTCAAGTGTGATTGGGTTGATAATGTCACTGGAATGAAACAAGATGAACACAACTTCACACTTGTTAACTTTGATCATATATTGTACAAGCAAAACACGAAGAATGATGAGCCTTTCATCCTGGCCTCTCAAGCACAGCAAGCTTGGTATGTTCGGGATGCATTGGAACCTGAATGGAATATAGTTGTCAAGATGACCCCTCGAGATCTTTTCATTATTGATCCAGAAATTAACATATGTGAAGATATCCAGGATGAGCATTCTGGATGGCAACATGTTAATAACAATAATTCTGAGGATAGTAACGTTTCATGGGTTAGGGAAGGTGTTGATGGAGTTATACTTGATGCACAAACTACAAAATCCAAGGCACACGTTGCTGAAGTTGATGATGGATTCTTCTCTGATGAGGATAATCTTGGGATTGACAATACGATTGATGATACAAGTGATGATGATGATTTTTTTGATAAAGCCCAACAAGGAGACAAGGCTGATGATTGACTCTAATTTTGGAATATAATCCTAACATTTTGTTATATGAAGTTTAGATATGCCAATATTAGATGAAGTTACTGATTAGTATGAAAAATATTAATTGTGGGATCATTTTCACTGCCTTGGATGTCAATTTATAATTCCTTATGTTCATATTAGTCTCCTTGATAACCTGCATTCTACTTCTTTTTTTAGCAGGTTGGTAATGCTGGATTTACCTTATGTTCAATTTATGATTCCTTATGTTCATATTAGCAAGTTGGTAATGTTGGTTTCATTGGGTTATAGTTCCTTAATATGTATATGTTCTTTGTGTTTGCAGATTTTAGAAACTTAAACTCCAAAAGTAAGATGATACAACACTCTCTTGCTGAATTATGTGATTGGTTTCTGAAAAAAGCCAGTAAAATTAATCATCTTACTTAACTTTGCCTTCAAAAATCAGAAGCTGCTTTTATAGGTTTTCCATGGCACCAAGTAAGAAGGGGCCCCGCAAAGTTGTTGGGCCAATGTCCGGAGCGCATATTGAGTCCACTAATAGTTTGAACCCTGCACTACAGTCAAGCTCTCAATCTTATCAGACTTGCCCCAGTCATTATTCAAAGCCTCCAGCACATAAATTCATTGGGGCAATGCCTGGAATACGCATAGACCCTACATCTAGCTCAAACTCTGTTTCTCGACCTAATTGTCAAGCGAAATCACATGACTCCAATTCAAATTCAAACTCAGCTTCTAGCTTTATTGCTGCTTCTCAGTTCAACTCTAAAGCCAATTCACATCAGTTGAACTCCAAGGCTGATTCTCAACTAAATTCCCATCCTAATTCACATATCGGTCAAGGCTTTCATTCTCAACCACTAGTAGACCATCGTGAGCAACCAGATTCCTTTGATAACAATGATTCTGAAGCTGGATCAGGTTCTTCATATGATTCAGAAGACATAGAGGATGTCTTTGATGGTACTTTTGATGATGATGATTCTAGTGAAGAAGGTCGGTTGGAAAAGAAAAGATTACCACAAATAGTTTTGAGTCTAGCATTCCTTATTATAAGCTTTGTATAATATTCATAAAAAAAATTATATGAATCACAATTTCTTCTTTTGTATGTGTATGTGTTTTTTGTACACAGGAGACAATAGTGGTAGAGGACTAGCCAGACGAAGTGCTGGTTGGGGTGGTGGAAAGAAATTGGAGTTAGTTTGGAATGCACGGGGCCAAGTAATTGGTCCTAATGCTACACAGTATATAAGTCAAGTAGGAATCTTAGTAAAGGATGGTAATAAATTACCACTCACGTACACAGATTGGAGGGCCATGCCTGAAGGATCTAAGGAGAGATTTTGGGAAGATATTAAGGTATTTTGACTCACTATCAAAGTTAGCAACATTTTTTTTCTTTTTATTTCATACAATCTTGTAGCTTGTGAATGTTTAAACTTTTGTTTTGTAATTTTTGATAGAGAAATACAAATATTGATGATACATGCAAGAAAGTACAAATGATAAGGGTCAGCAAATTGTGGAGAAATTGGAAATCAAAAGTCAAGAGCATGTATTTCACTCCTTATAGGAGGCACAGGTCATGGCTATTAGCACACTGTCCTGCAAGAGTTGAGGAGGATCAATGGCCTATTTTGGTTGATTATTGGAGCTCAGAAGATGTCAAGGCATGTATTTATTGTCACATCTCTTTTGCTTTTGAATTAAATTCTAGTGCTATTATGATTTTGATGTGTTGTTAACTACATTTTTCTGTTTTGTACATAATTAGAAGCAAAGCAAGATTAATAGCAAGAATCGAAAAAAACAAAAGATGCCACATCGAACAGGGCGAAAAGATCATGTGAACCTCAGGGAAGAGGTATATTAAATTCTAATGCTTATGTTTCTAGCAATTTTTTCTGGAACATAGTCTTATTTAGAAATATTAACACTTTAGTTTGTACATTGAATATGTGGCAGCTTCGGATTAAAACTGGAAAAGAGCCTTCGAAACTAGACATTTTTATTCATTCAAGACAAGGAAAACAAATGGATGAGTTGACTTCACAAACAATTGTAAGAATAGCTTTTAGTCACTTTTTATTGGTTTTACTTCATAAATAATTCTTTCTTCTGTCTGTTTTTCAATTTAGGCAACTATGAATGAGGAAATACAAAAACTGCCAGAGACATCCAGGGATGATAATTTTGTGAAAGATATACTCTATGAAAATATTCTTGGACCTGAAAAACCAGGTCGTCTTCGAACTTATGGGGTAGGTGCGACTCCAAAAGACGTGTATAGGATGTCAGATAACATGAATGATGGACAAAAGAAAGCATTTGAGGATGCAGTGAATGAGAAAGTGGAAATCATACGTGGTGAACTACGAGAAGAAATGAATTCGAAATTGGCAGATTTTAAGGAGGAGTTGATTGCTCAATTTGAAGCAAGAATGGTTTGGGATAACTATTTTGTTAAATATTATAGTTTTTCTAATTTTTTTATTGCTTTAGTTACTATTGGTCTTTGTTCTTCCAGAGGGCATCCACATGTGACTTGGCATCACTCCAAAGAAGAGAAATGAATGCAGCAAAACAATCTCAAATTTCGGACTCATTAGAGGTTGTATATTAATTCATACAATTCGATTTTGTGTTCAAACTCTCTGAAATATCAGCAGCTATGGCCTGATTTTCTTTTCTTCACACTTTGTTGATAATGTAACAGGTTGGTGATAGAATGAACAGGGAAGTTGGAACAAATGATGCTGAAATGTACAAGGAAGTTGGAACAAATGATGCTGAAATAAACAAGTGTGAAATAAATAAAAAAGTTTCTTCAATTGCTGATATTCTTGAGGTATAGTATGCGTACTTTGAGTTGGTCCTTCTATAGAAGACCAATTTTACTGAGTTCCTTGTTGATATTGAATTGTGCATGACTTCCTTGTTGATGACTATTTGTGCATGAGCTCCTTGTTGATATTTAATTGACTAGTCTTTTGTTATACCAGAACCATCATACAAAGAAGAAAAGGAGCAGGACTACTTGCAAACGACTTGCTTGAGGTACTGGAAAAGTTTCTGGAAATAACTCTATTCTGTCAAGTTTTCCATTGAGTATTTGTATGATTGGGAAGGCGAGCTGTTTTTGTTAAGATTTAGCCAGCTATTTATGGGACATAATGTAGTAAAATTGCAAAAGTAAAATTGCTGACCTTTATAATCCACCATAAAAGCTGAGTTAAAAGGGTGCAATAGATTCTTGAGTTAGTCTCGAGTGGAAAGTGATCATTGTTAGGAATATGTCATTTTCACGAGAAAAACTTTTGCTCCTGTTCGTGTCTTTCCAACTAAGAAAATGATCAGTGCTGTTAACTAAAAACCTGCTTTTTATGTTGCATCTACGAAAAGAACAGAGTCATTATGGACTTTGAGTTTGAGTTACACACAGTTAATCAGAGACAGCATGGTTATTGGTTTGGCAAGTCAAGGTGTCTCGGAAATCCTGGCTTGGCTAGTACTGATCAAGAACAGATTTGATTGCTGAATTTCTTGGATCTCCACCAAGATTTTGTGAAAGCAACTCTCACTCTTGTGCATGTGTTCGTGAGCCTACTTTTTTGCCTTAATTAACATATTAAACTTGGCAAGTCGCACATATGAATGATGCCATAGATTGTTGCCTTTATTCCATTCACAGTTCTTGAAAGCAACTCTCATGGTTCTGCATCTGTGTTTGTGACCATACACTTTTTTGGGTCTTCCACATACTTAAATTAGTTGTACTTCTTTAATTCAGCATGTACTTTATAATAGTAACTGTTTGCCCCTTTTCAGTGTCTGTGAAAAGGTTGAATTACAAATTCCGTTTCAGTATCTATTGTTATATTAACGTTTTCTTCATGCTTAATGGGTTGGGGTTATATGAGCAGGGGACTAATAGAATACACTTTGCAGCCCTGGACTTGATGGTACATTGGAAGCATGCGGATTGGGAGATATGAAGATGTTTTTGAGAGATGTATGATGAAGTGTTGTACTTTTGAAGACAAGCACATTTTGGAATATATGAAACATCTTGTAATTGGAGCGAACAATATTAAATGATAAAGTTTGTAGAATTTGACTAAAACAATGTATGGTACTTTATTCTAGTGTATTGTGGAACTATATTTTGTTATAATATTCGATTTTAGGATATTTGAGCATGATAATTATTGTACCATGAAAAATTTGATTTCTGGTCTTTATATTGGTGACTTTTTTGCGACGCAAGTTTTTGTCGCATGACATTGTGGACATTTTGTAGCGCATTTTTTGTGCCGCAAGTAGAGTGATGCAAATGCATGCGACATGTTGAAAAATTGTGTCGTTTTCTTTTGTAACGGCTACTTTTGTGACACAATTTAATTCCGTCGCATTTGTGCCGCAAAAAGGTTTTCGCGGCGGTTTTTGGACTTTTTGCAGCATATTTCTGGCGTCGTGAAAAGTCAGTTTTCTTGTAGTGGTGTTTACTTATGCTGTTGTTGAAGTGTTACTTGTTGAAGTTTGAATGTAGCACTATATTTAGACAGTCAATTAATATTCACATTCTATCCAATTGCAGAATAATGATAAGGGGGTTTCATCAAGTTGTGATCTATTGATGGTTGAAACTTGAAAGTTCCAGCATTTTAATACATTCTTTTGCAGAAAAAGTTGACAAAATTTATTAGCAGGTTCAACAATGCAGTTGTTAGCCTATTGAAACTTGAGGAAGCATAGAACCGTCTATGCTAATTGTTTTAATGATCAATTGCCACAGCAAGGGGAGCGTTAGTTTGGTGGTAAGGTGGGAGAAATTATAAGCACGAGGTATCTCACTTGCCAAAAGAAAAAATAAAGATCAATTATGGCAGCGCGGCGGGAATTAAAGTCAGCCAAAGCGTTGAATAACCATCACTCCTACACCATTGGTTATCAAACTTTTACAAAATCTCAACCCCTATACCAATTTTTGTGGTCAATCTTTAAATTCATTAAAGTAATTAATTGACCCATTTCATCTATTTTCTCGATTAAAGGAGGCAGAACTTATGGTATGTAAGCCACGTACTACTTTTGCAGGGGCATTTTTTTGTCATTTTATGGTACGGTAATTTTTTATTTTTATTTTTTTAATAATTAGACAAGAAGATGAACCAGCCAAATATATGAACCAGGGGCCTAGGAGTAGGCCAGTTAATTGAGCTATATGAGTTAGATTTTGATGCACCCAAGTTTAACTCACATAAATTATCATGCTTAGCTCAACTAGGTTCAGATTTTTGTAGTTCATGCTCATTTTACAAAAAAAAAAAAAAAAAAAAAAAATCATGTATTGAGGCTTAATTCGGATAGACCCAAACTCATGTCATGTATTTTTCACGTTCACAAAATCTAGTTAAACCAAACAGCCATTTAATCTATAGATGTTCTATAATATCTAAAAGAAGTTTGAATTTCATGATAAAAGATAATATAAAGATAATATATGAATGTTCATTGGGGTTGGTCCAGTAGTCAAGGAAAGACTCTTAGATTCAGATGTCGAATCCTATGTCTTGTAGGGGAGTGGGAAGGGTGTGGAAAGAAATGGAAGGGTTTAAGAAAAAATAGTCTACCATAACATCCATAAATCTATCAACAATAGATTAAAAACGAACAATTTTTCATAACATTAAAGATAAACAAATCTTCTTAAATCCCACATATGAGCCCTAGAGTGTGTGTGTGTGTATTGTTTAGCCCGAGAATTAAGTCGGTTGAGTTCAGTACAACCCAAACTCAACTTATATTTAAATTAGACAAAATATTTTGATCCATGTTCAACTCATTTCACATTGCATAAGGCTCAACCCACTACATTTGGGGCGAATCGGGTTGAGCTCGTACCAGCCAAATCAAATTGGCAGGTCATCTAGGAGGAAGAATAATGCGGCTCCAACAATACAGCTGTTAACCTATTGAAACTTGAGAATACAAGCAACCATTTATTTTTTTGTCTTAATGATCAATTACGTTAGGAGCTGGCCGGCACTAAGTTCAATCAAAGCGTCCTGGACCGTTGGTTACTGAACTTAAGATCAATTATGGTAGGAGCTAGTAGGGGTGGCAATCGGGTCGAGTTCGGGTTGGCGGGTCGGGTTGAGGTCCAAGTATAACAAAAAATTCACTGACCCGAACCTGACCCGCCAACCCGAGACGGGTCAGGATACCTGACACCAACCCAAAAATTTCGGATTGGCGGGTCGACCCGAAATGACCCGAAATTTAATTTTAATTTATTAATTTATCACTGTAATTTCTAATAAAATCAAATTTTCACAAAATTAATTACATCATCAAGTAATAAAAATTTAAATAAATAATTTTAAATCAAATCTAAAATAAAAGTGTTTTATCCCAAACCAAATATAAAATAAATTAAAACAGCATAAAAGTAAAAAATAACATAATATATTATTTGTCCAAATATAATAATTTCAACTTCACACAAGCTAAATAAATTCATTTAGAATTAAGTAATTAATGCCTTTGAAAAAAAAGAATGATTTAGTTTAGTTAGATAAAATAATTTTTATGTTTATTAAATTATTTTTAATTCGTAAACGGGTCACATCGGGTCATATCAGATCACCACGGGTTGACTCGAAATTGACCTGTTTTCTTTTCGGGTTCATCGGGTTCGACCCGATTCTGACTTGAACTCCCAAAACCTCAACCCAAACCCATTAAATTTGTATCGTGTTTTCGGGTCGTGTCAGAAATTGCCACCCCTAGGAGCTAGCCGACGCTAAATTCAATCAATGCGTCGAAAATTCATCACTCCTGGACCATTAGTCACCGAATTTTTCCAGACGATCCATTAAACTCTTAAAAGTAATTAAATGAGTCACTGTATCTAATTTCTCGGTAAAAATGGGCAGAATTTATGCCATATTAGCCCTATAACACTCTATGTTACTTTTGTAGGGACATTTTTGACATTTTGGGTAGTTACCTCAATATCAATAGAAAATTGAACCCTTAGGAACAAAACCACCATGGCCAGGACCTACAGCATGAGAGATGTTTTACAGTTAACATATATTCTTCAAAATTTCCTATGGCTGGAATGAATAATGAGAGCCTCTTGTGCATTAATAAAGATAAACGGCACATAATATTTAACGCTTTTTATTATGAGAGAAAAAAAATTATATACAAGAATATAACTTGAACCTAAACCTAACTCTTATATACCATTTTTCATCTTCCAAGAACCCTCTCTCACACTCCATGTAAAAGGCTACATGTCGCCTTGTGTGCTCTTATATGTCCCTTGTGTTCTCTTTGCAATATGTCAATCTACTTACTCATAGAGAACATTAATTGGCTAAAAAATCAAATAACAACAAGAAATCAATGCTAATTCTTAGATTTATACAGAATAGGAAGTAACTTCTAAATCCTAAACAAAATAGGAAATTTCTTAACTATTATTTCAAGTAACTAAAACCAATTAGAAAACTAGTTACTTCTACACAAATTAAAAAATCTATCTAAAAGAAATGAAGCCAATTTCCTAACTGGGATGCTAAACAATCTAAAAGAAATGAAGTCAATTTCCTAACTGAGATGCTAAACAATGGCATAGAAATTGGGAATAATCTATTAATATATTGGCTAATGATTTGGAGTGGAAAAAAAAACCGTAAAGTTGCTATTACAATCCTTAGACGCTGGCGAAAGTCATCACCAAGAACTCCGTTGAACATGACCCAAAGACCACAACATAAAAGAAGTATTGCTTCTTTTCCTAGAATCTGAAAACTAAAAGAACTTACCTTGAATTGAAAAGATTCAATCTCCAATTGAATCTCCCAAAACCTCATAGCCTTCCGCCTGTAAAGTGTGTGTTCCCCTTCTCTCTAAATTCAGTCAAAAAAAAAAAAAAAAAAAAAGCTAACAAGAAGAACTAATTAGGGCTTACCACTCTTTTCACTTTTATTTGATATAAAAATTTCTTTAATTTTTTTATTGCCCAGACTTTCTAAGTCTCTTAAAATAACCTCAAAAATTGTATTAATTGTCACAATTTTTTTAATTCAGATATCACAAATATTGTGTAACCCTTCTGTTCAAGGATTCATGGATATTAGACCCTAGATACAGAATATTTCAAGTTTCACCTCTTAAAAACTATATCAAAGTTTTAAGAAATACAAAAATACTTAGCAAAATTAAAAATTGGGCAAAATATACTTTACTCCCCTGTGGTATAGCTCTTGTTCATCTAATCCTCCTATAGTTTTAAAAATTATATATAAACCCCTCATAGTTTGGATTAAAGAGTCAAAGTGATCGAAATTATCATTCGTAATGGAACGTATAAAAATGTCGAAATTACCCTTATTTAAAAAATAAATGGTTGAAGTGACCAAAATATATAAACATAATATGTATGACACTTTAACCCATATAGTTTTATATTTTACCATATAACCTCCTTTATGGTTTAGTGATTTATTATATAACCCCTTGATTTTCAAAATATATTACATAACCCCCAGTGGTTAATAAATAATTTTCAACTTTATATAGGGGTATTTTTATATTTTAGTTGATTTCGTTATAAATTGCAAATTCTGTTACTTTGACACTTAATATAAATCATGAGGGGGTTATATATATTTTTTGAAACTATAGGGGGGTTATGTAAAAAAAATATTAAACCACGTGAAGGTAGAGTGTATTTTGCACAAGGTTTTGAAAGAAAGCACAATATTTTTGTTCCTTCTAGAAAAACATTATTATTCACTGCCATTGTCATTGCTTAAATCCCATCACTCCCCTGATATAGAAAATAATTATACTTGATTGTTAGACAAGAGAGGATGGAAAATACAACTTCAGTAAAATTATTAAATTGAGGTTCTTATTGGAATAGCCATGAGAGGCACTGCCTTCTGCACTGTCAATCCAGGCCTTTCGCTCATGTCCACATCTTCTGGTTTAATCCCCTCTTCAAGCTTCCAATCAAAGTTATGAACAAGAGAAGCCAGCATAAGATGCAGCATTCGCTGAGCCAGAGGATATCCAACACAAATTCTCCTTCCCGTACCAAAAGGAGTGAGCTTAAAATGCTGACCTTTATCATCAATTTCGGAGTTCAGGAATCGTTCGGGCACAAAGGCATCAGGATTAAGCCACAGGTTTGAATCCCTACCCATGCCCCAAAGGTTGAACACTATTAGAGAATCTTTTGGCAAGATGTAGCTGTCAACTTCAATATCTGTATCAGCTTTGCGCGGTACTATGGGGGCAGGAGGGTGCAACCGTAGAGTCTCTTTAACAACTGCCTGCAAGTAAGGGAGTCTTGAGATGTCTGATTCTTTAACAGATTTGCCTTGCTCAATGACTTCCCTGATTTCTGCTCTAGCTTTTTCCTTTTTGTCAGGGCTTCTTAGTAATTCTACCATTGCCCATTCCACTGTGGATGAAGTTGTATCTGTTGCTCCAAAAAACAAATCCTAAAGCAAAGATCTAACTATCAATCAACATTTTATTTTCTGCTTCCTACTAACCTTTTGTTTAATATGACCATTTTGGTGGAATATGGACATTCTTTTTCACGTCAACTTTCCGTTTTCAGTTCTTTTGGACTAACCAAAAGAACTTGTATATAGAAGAGCAATCTTGTAACATAAAAATGGCTGTTTCAGTCGTTTTGATTATAGCAAAAGTCATAGTTGATTGCCTAAAATGTTTTTGGGAGTATCAAAATCATTAGTTTACTGGAAAGATAAAGTATGCATACTTGTAAGAATTCAATACCGTGATGTTGCTGAAAATGCAAGTGCAGATACTGACCAAAAGGAAATGTTTCACGTCGTTGCAACTCCACCCTGCTTCACGATGCTGACAGAGATCAAGGAAAACTTCTAACAGGTCACCTTTTCCCGAACCAGAAGTGGGGGATGTGCCTCTTGCTTGTAATCTTTGAGAAATGATATCTTCAAAAGCTTCAAACAGTTTAACAAAATAAACCTCAGTCTCCTGCCTAATACCCTGGGGATCAATGAATCTGAGTCCCGGAAAGAAGTCCGCCAAATTTGGTCTACCCATAGTATTCGTCAAACCACATATGATTTCTTCGAGATTTTTGCATGAATTAGAGTCATAATGAGCAAAATCAATGGAAAATAAAGTGTTGGACAGGAAATTGAGAGATGTTGTGAAAGCAGCAGCACATACGTTCAGTGGTTGCCCAGTAATGCTATGTTCATGCACGTAATCACAAAGTTGTTTCACCTTTTCTTGACGTAATCCTTGGCTTGCATTGAGTCGTTCTGAGGAGAAAATTTGTTCTTTGAACAGTTTACGAATATTATTCCATTTTTTACCTGATGGTATCCACGCAATGGAGAACTTATGGTGGTCAAGTGCTCGGGACGCATCTAAATCGAGTCTTCTATTGAAAGTATGATCATATTTTTTAGATATTTCACGAACAAGATTTGGGGATGACACAACAAATATCATTTGGTTTCCCAGCTTGATTGACATCAAAGGTCCATAAACTTTAGAGAGTTTTGTTACTGCTTTGTGGTACAGTTTCTCTCCACCAAGCTGGAAGAGATTACCGAGGATTGGTAATGGGCAAGGCCCCGGAGGAAGCTTTCTTGGTTTGTGACCACGGCCGCAAACCAGAAAAACTGCGATTGCTATTAGCAAAAAACAGAGGATAGTTGGCATTATTGATATTTCCTCTCTATTTCTTCTTTAGCTAATAGGGAAAGGAAGTGGGATTTTCGAGGCAAAATGCAACCTATTCAATCCCTATATATAGAAGATTGTACGTACCAAACTTTTAATCCAGATTCTTCCCGTAAAGAAGACCTCGAGATATTCTTTAGAACCAAAAAAAAAGGGGCAAATTATATTTTACTCTCCTGTGATTTAGCATTTTTCTATATAACTCCCTTATAATTTTAAAAGTTATACATAACTCTCTCATAATTTGGATTAAAATGTCAAGTGATGGAAATAGTCACTCGTAACGGAACTTCTAAAAATGTCGAAATTACCGTTATAAATATATGATACATTAACCCGTATGATTTTTATATTTTATCATATAACCCTCTTATGATTTAATACTGTACCATATAACGCCCTCATGATTTTTAAAATATACACATAACCCTCCTTAATTAATAAATAATTTTCAACTTTACATAATGGTAATTTTAATATTTTAGATGACTCCGTTATGAATAATCATTCCCATTACTTTAACACTTTAATTTTAATTATAAGGAAATTATGTATAGCTTTTGAAACCATAAAGAGATTATGTAAAAAAATGCTAAATCACATGGAATAAAGTGGAATTTGCCCAAAAAAAAAATTGCCCATGTGGTAGTGCAATCAACCAAGTACAGGCAAAGAAGTCCCTAATTTTCAGACACGTAGACAACAAATGAGGAAACTTTTGGATGGAAGATACACCAGGTGTAAAATAGTTACTTGTTGGATTTGGGAAGGAACAGTCAATGGAGAAATCATCTAGACCGGTTTGTCCATTTTGCACAAAATATAATTCTATTTACACACGATATAATTCACTCGATATAATTCACTTTGCATAACGTGTAATTATAGAACAAATTTTTATGATACTCAAATATAGTGTGGAAAATAATACATAAGATGAAATTTGAATCTTACATTTTTTTTTTATATCAAATCTTGACCATTAGCCTCTGGAATGATTGCTTCCTGTATGGATGGATAACAAAAAAGGAACGGTCTATCCAATTATGGATGGATAAAATCTTACATTATTTTGTTATCTATCCAATTATGGATGGATCCATCCAAATGCCCCAAATCTTTTGCTGGTTACATTATTGGTGTCACACAGAATACTTGTCCATTCAATTATAAGCCCGACAAGAATGTTATTATACTTCCAAAATTACACTAAATTGACGAAATGTCCCTCTGACAACTTACAATCGGATTCCATCCTCACCTGTTGAGTTCCGTCTAATTCAATTTAGTTTGTATAATTCAACCACATTTGGGGTAAATTTGTATACTTTTGATATAACTAGCAATAGGTCATACGCTTTGCACGTGATTATAATATCATAAAATATAAAATTTCATATAAATTAAAATTTATTTGTAAAAATTTTTAAACAAATTTAATATTTGCATATTTTTTATTTTCTTTTTATTTCTGTTTTTATTTTTTAATAAGTGGGAGGTTTTGAACCCATAACCTTCTACTTATAATCTCTTCTATCTTACCACCCAATCCAACTCTCTCCCTAGTTTTTTTTTTATTTAATTTTTCATCTTCTTTAATTAACTTTCCTTAAAACCATTATTTTAAAAGGAAAAAAAGGTTCACTAAATTTTGTATCAATTTATATAAAATCTCCAAAGAATTTTTAACAAATGAGAATACATTCGGTCTCTTTCAATTTATAATAACAATTTTAAGTACAATTAATTAAAGAAGACGAAAAATTAACACTTGAGAAAATAATGATTTGACCAAATATGAAATAATTTGACAACAGTATCAACATTTTGAATGGTATGTACAATATTGATAATAATAATTATTTCTTTTGTTTTTTCTTTTTTCCAAGACAAATAAATTATGATAATACAACTATTTTTTATTTTTAATTAGATATACGAACAATTTTTTATTTTTTGTTTTGGAGCTAGGATGACCTAAATTTGCACGCTAATCAAACATTAATTGTTTACCAACCATTGGGGTTGACCCAATGATCACAAAAGAGTGCTTATAGTTATCTCTAATGTCATATTTAGGATTTGAATCTCATGTCTAACAATTAGGGATGAAAAGAGTGTAGGGAAGGATGGGAGGATAAAAATAAAATAAAATAAAAAATAAGTTTTTTCAAAAATATTGGTTGAATGCACTATGATTATTATTTATCATGTTACATAAGTTGAATTTGTCAATTGCCTGATGAAATTCCTCAATATGAAGTCATATGCACTATTTTTTGAAAAATTGAAGTCATATGCACTATTTTTTGAAAAATTGAAGTCATATATTCTTTGTATTAGGCCGTGACTAATCAAGAATTTTTAATGGAAATGAAAAACTAAAAATAGAATGCAAAGAGACACATTAGTTTGGAGTGTTTACATTTTCTTTATTGTCTTCATAGTTCAAATTTAATTAAGGTTATAATTTTTTTCATAACTGCTATAGACCTATAGTTATTGCTATTATTGAAATGCAATAAATTTAATAATGAGGAAGTAGGGTATTTTGAAAAATAGAAAATAAAGACGGGATCCTATTTGGTCTCTAATGCTTAACATTTTGTCTTGTCATCAACCATTATTTTCCCTTAAATCATTAGCTATGACGTAATGAATTTTAACCATCATAATAAATTAAAAACTAAAAAGTTCATAACATAAAACTTCAATCATCAATTAATAAGGGCATAATTGGATTAATAAAAACTAAGATCACAATAATGCTTACACTTACACTCCAAAGTATCAAAATTCATGGTACTTTTTATATAGTAGTAGTAGTAGTAGTAATAATAATAATAATAATAATGAATCATTATTTTCTCCTAAATCAATAGATCGATATTATATAATGAACTTTTATCATAATAATAAATTAAAAAGAGAATAATATGAAACTTCAATCAACAACTAATAAGGGCATAATTGAAATAACAAAAACTAATATCACAATAATGCTTACATTTACACTTTTTATATAGTCATGCTTCCTCAATATGAAGTTATATGAACTATTTTTTGAAAAAATAAAGATATATGTATATATATCTTTTGAAGTTGAACTCTTTGTATTATTTTGTGTGCTATTTCTATTAACAATGGAGTATAATCAACCACCACATATAAATTTTTTTGTCTAATTGTTCATTTTTGAGAACTGAAATTTTATTGGTAGGGATAGTTAAGTTTTTCTTTTTTTTTTCTTTTGCTTTTTCATTTTTTAATTTTTTGGACAAAATCTGACATAAACCATAAATGACAAAGATTCTGTTATCCTAAGAGCACCTTGTTTTGATACAAGTATAAATATTTTTGAAGATTTAAAAATTTAATTAGGCCGTGACTAATCAAGAATTTTTAATGGAAATAAAAAATTGAAAATAGAATGCAAAAAGACACATTGATTTGGCGTATTATATTTTGTTTATTATCTTCATAATTCAAATTTAATTATGGTTATAGTTTTTTCATAACTGCTGTGGTTATTGCTATTATTGAAATGCAATAAATCTAATTATTAGGAAGAATGGTATTTTGGACGAATAGAAAATAGAGACCAAATCTTGCTTAGTCTCTCTTAACATTTTGTCTTGTCATCAACTATTATTTTCCTTTAAATCAATAGCCATGACGTAATGAGTTTTAATCATCATAATAAATTAAAAACTAAGAAGAGTATAATATGAAACATCAATCATCAATTAATAAGGGCATAATTAGATTAATAAAAACTAAAATCACAACAATCATCATAAAAAATTAAAGAGAGCATAATATGAAACTTCAATCATCAATTAATAAGGGTATAATTGAAATAACAAAACCTAGTATCACTTCACTTACACTCCAAACTCATGGTTCCTTTTATATAGTATATATATAGTACGAAGAGATGTATATTTTTTTTTTAAGTTGAACTCTTTGTATTATTTCTATATCATTTAGGAGTCTTCGGTCAAGAAATATTGCTGAATTAATGGGTGGTCTAATTGCCTTTTCGCTTGGGCACTTGGGTCGTCATCCGGCTGTAGATTTAGGCAAAACATATGGACATGAGTTCAGAATTACTGAATTCAAATGCACTCCAATAACACTTTACTGAAGATGTCTTCTTCAACAATAAAATTGAGCAAAGGCCAAAATAGCCTCTAAACTATTTATCAAAAGCTGCAAATAGTCCCTAAACTTTAACTGGGGCTAATTTAGTCCCTTGACTGTATATGTCTAGCCAATGTAGTCCTTTTTAGCTTGAGCCACCAATGACAAAAATTCTCTCGTGGACTGAGGGGCAAAATAGAAAGCCTAAAGTAGTATATAATTTATGCATCACTAAAGTAGTATATAATTTAGCAATGCACATAATTCTGGTCATCAGAATATAAATCTATATGCCACCAAAATAAAGTCTATATTCAATTTCAGTTAAAAGTCACCAAAAATATACATAACTGTAGTGAGTTATACAAGGTCACAAACACATGTCAAAGATTTATAATGACAATAGAAGCTTCTAGCCAAAACTAAATTTCCTTTAGACTTCAACTTCTGCAGCAACATCTATAGAAGCTGCATTCGAGTCCTTGCAATCACTCCCCGGTGGCATTTTACAGCTCATGAGCTTGCAAAGGATGCATGTAATGTAATTGAGCCCCTGTAAATAAGAAATGAAGTAACATGTTTTTTTTTTAACATTAAACACATATTATTTCAGCATTACATGCACCTAAACTCTCAACAAATTCACTGACTTATTTATTGATATTTTCCCCTACAACTACCCCACCATGATGGGCTTTTTTTTAGGCTTAATCACAATTAATCCCCTTAAAGTATATCTCATTTTTCATTTTTATCTCCTAACCATTTTTTTGTCTCACTTTATCCCTCATTGGACAAAATTACCCCTCTATTATCTTATTTTTCATTTTTCTTTTTTCCTTTCCCCTTTTGTGCTATTTTATTTTTTTTGCTTCTTTTTTCTTTCTTTAATTCTTCCTCTTTCCCACAAAACTCTTCATCTTAATGATTGAAATTAAAAAAGAGGAATTGCAGAAATCTATTTTCTCCTTAAATAATTAAAAAATATCCAAATCACTTTCCTAAAATACAATTTTTTTAGCCTTTCAATTCTTTTAATTTTGATTTTTCCTCTTTCCTTTCTAGTTTCTCATTTTATTCTCAAGAAAATATCATAAAATGAAATTGTGACCTAATTAATAATCATCAATTGAAATTTGTGACACGTGACATCATACAAAAAATCAAAATTAGTTTTTAATACCTTTTAAACCTTCACAATTACAAACTCAAAATAAAATGTAATTAAAAACTCAAAATAAAAATTTTTGATGGAGTTTTCTATTGGGAAGGATGAAAGAGAGAAGAAAAAGAAACAAAAAAGAAACAAAAGAGATGACAAAGGTAAATGAAAAGTCAAAATAATGGAAGGGTAATTTTATCCTATAAGGAGTTAAGTGAGCAAAATTAAAAGTTGGGGGGTAAAGTGAAAAATAAGGTATACTTTAAGGGGATTAATTGTAATTAACGCTTTTTTAAAGCTAATTCTACGTGTTTCAAACACGTGAGATATATAATATAGGACCACTCTGCCTTAAAAAGTAGGAGCATGGAAGTGACAAGGCTAAGCAATTAAAAAAATAGTCAGTAGTCACACGCCGTGGACCCCAAATAATAATAATTCATAGGAGTATTTAACTTCAACGACGTGTACAATCCAGGACCACTTTGTCTTAAAACATGGGACCAGGAATCTAGGACAATGAAAGCAACAAGGCTAAACAACAAATAGTCACGTGCCACGGGCCACAAACAATAATTCATATTTAACTCGACTTTGAACCGCATCATACCCAGATCTAGGGGTGGCAATTTTCGACACGATCCGAAAACACGATACGAACCTAACACGAAATTAATGGGTTTGGGTTGAGGTTTTGGAAATTCGGGTCAGAATCGGGTTGGACCCGATGAACCCGAAAAGAAAACAGGTCGATTTCGGGTCAACCCGTGGTGACCTGATATGACCCGATATGACCCGTTTACGAATTAAAAATAATTTAATAAATATAAAAATATTTTTATCTAACTAACCTAAGTTATTCTTTTTTTCAAAGGCATTAATTACTTAATCATAAATGAATTTATTTAATTTGTGTGAAGTTGAAATTATTATATTTAGACAAATAATATATTATATTATTTTTTACTTTTATACTGTTTTAATTTATTTTATATTTTGTTTGAGATAAAACACTTTTACGGTGTTTTATTTATTTTAGATTTGGTTTGGAATTACTTATTTAAATTTTTATTACTTGATTATGTAATTAGTTTTGTGAGAAATTGATTTTATTAGAAATTACAGTGATAAATTAATAAATTAAAATTAAGTTTCGGGTCATTTCGGGTCGACCCCGCCAACCCGCCAACCTGAAATTTTCGGGTTCGGGTCAGCATACCTGACCCGTCACGGGTTGGCGGGTCGGGTTCGGGTCAACAGATTTTCTGGCGGGTTGACCCGAACCCGACCCGCCAACCTGATTTGGACCCGAATTGCCACCCCTACCCAGACCAGTAAAGATAAACGTTGCACCAACCGAACACAACCTTGTCATACTATATAAATATAAATATATATATATATATATCAATATTTCTAGTTACTTCTTTTGTTTTTTTCATTTTTTATGACAAATAAATTAGGATAATGCCACTGAAAATGTTTGATTTTTAATTAGATATGTGAACAATTTTTTATTTTTCTTCTCGAGTTGGATGACCTAAATTCGCAGGGTTAGCAAAAATTAATTATTTGCTAACCATTGGGTTGGACCAATGGTTCGGAGAAGCCTATTCATGGTACTTGTTATGTAGTAATAATAATGCTGAACCATTATTTTCTTCGAAATTAATAGATGTGATATAATGAATTTTAATCATCATAATAAATTTAAAAGAGCATAATATGAAACTTCAGTCATTAATTAATAAGGGCATAATTGGAATAACAAAAATTAAGATCACAATGATACTTATACTTACACTCCAAAGTAGCAAAACTCATGATACTTTTTATATAGCAATGATTTATATATGATTCTGATTTTGATTTCGGAATATAAACCAAACACTTCCTGCATTATTTGACTTACAGGACAGGAAGATTGCAGTGTAGCTCCATTAAGTATTGACAAAGAACCAAAAATGAATAGGAGAATTCAAGGCTTGTTAGGATGTAGAATGACTGGAAGCCCTCGAGCTGGCCTGGGAGCAGGATAATATATCATATTCTCGCCCGGAATCAATTTCTCCCATCTAAACTTTGTCACCACATTGTGCATGAAAACAAGTATCACCACCCGAGCATACTCATTTCCAGGACACATGCGTGGTCCTCCCCCGAATGGCACAAATGCATAAGGTGCTGGACCGTTTCCTTGAAACCTTGATGGCTCAAACTTCTCAGGATTAGGAAAGTATTTTGGATTCTTGTGTGTGGCATCAAAAGTCCAGAAAATCTGTTGAAGTAAAGTGTAATCATCAAAATTTATGCTACATAGATCCGAATGTGGAACAAACTCCAAGAGGTCAATGATTTAAAAATCGGACCGTTAATTGAACCGGTGAAGTGAAAGAGTCGAGGTTCAACCGGTCGGACCGGTTCAATCCCGGTTCAATGAATTTTTTTAAAAATAATTTAATAAATATATATATGCACAAAATAAGACATGTAATGGACTAATTTAATACTTTATATGATGAAAAGTTTACTATTTTTTAATAACTTGGATTTTTAAAAATAAATTTTTTAAATTATAAGTTAAAACAAATAAATTTCATCTCAATTTCAATTATATCTAAATCCAATCCAAAAATATCACAATATTTTGAAATTATACAAAATTCACGTCTATGAGAATTTAGATATTGTGAACTTAAATTTTAATTTATGTTTTGGAATTTAGAGATTGCAATTTAAAAAAGGAAGTTTGGAGTTCGAAGGAAGCGAGAGATTCGAAAATAGAAATGTAAACTTGATAAGAAACAAAAAATGAGATAAAAGTGAGTGGTTGTGGCATTAAATAATTTGGGTTAAAGAAAAATAATTATTTTTTAACTTTTTTCAATTAATGGACAAAAATAAAATTAAAAGATGGAAGAAAACATCAATAAATTAAAAATAAAGAGGTTTGATTAAAAAAGGAGTGACAAAAGAAAAGAGGATAGAGAGAGAGAGAGAGTATTGAAGATTAAAAAGAAAGAGTCATGAGAGGATGAGATTTTGTAAAAAAAATAGAAAAAAGATATATAAGTGTTTGTTTGTTGTACATAGGGGTTTTCAAAATCTCTATGTTCAATCGGATTCTTTATTATTAGTTGGAATTCTTCAGAATCGCATTCAATGCCCCTGGAAGATTCGACAAGAGATTAGGCAAATTTGGCAGTTGGTGAAAGATCCTGATCGTTTTTTGCATTGCTATAGGGAAGCTAACAAAGTTGCTGATGCGCTGTCCAATGTGGGCGTATTTCATCCAGAGCATCAAGTCAAGCTTTACGAGGCCTTTAATTCGTTCCCAACTATGGATCGTGGGGCCATTCGACTTGATAGATTAGGAATGCCTTCAATTCGGAAAAGTAAGCGTATGAAGGGCTGAGAACAAAGGACAACTGGAGCTAATATGCGGTTGAATGAGACATGGAGGTTTTGTGTTTGATTTATTACCTTTTCAGTCGATTGCTGTACTTTGAATTGGTCTTTCTCAGTGTGTAAAATTTGCTCCTATCAATAAAATAAAATAATATTAAAAAAAAATATATTCATAAAAAAAAAAAAAAAACTAATAAGATGTGATGGTGCAACGGTTAATACATTGGTCTTCTATTACAAAGGTCTTGAGTTCGATTCTTGATAACTGCATTTTGCAAAACAAACAAAAAAAAAAAAAAAAGAGGGAAAGTTGAAAACCGAAAAACCACCGGTTCAACTCCGGTTCGACGGTTTTCACGGTTCGACCTATTTTTGACCGATTTTCAGACAAAGTCAAACATGGCATAGAACCGGACCGGTGCCATGACCGGTTCGCGGTTCAACCATCCAGTCCGGTCCGGTTTTCAAAAGATTGCAAGAGGTATAATTAATCGAGTTTACCTTGGAGCCTTTTGGTACTGTGAACCCTTCATAGGTGAAATCAGTGATAGCCTCTCTAAACCCTCCAAACCCTGGTGTCGATATCCTCAAGACTTCACTAGCAACGCTCCAAGAGTACTTCATCTTCTGTATATCCTCCCAAGTAAGGTGGTCTCCTTTTGGCTTTACATCTAAAATTTCATTTTGTTCTGTAGGTATCAAGCATAAAGGAAGGATATGTGACACATATAAATATATGTGGAAGAAGATATTGTTACCAATCAAATAAAGAAAAAAACACATCTGCTTCTAATATTGAGTTGCCTTTACACAATCAAGACTCCCTCTGGTTCACTGTCAAACAACTACTCTACACTAAATAAATAAATTTAATAAAACAAAAGAAGTTTGGGTTAATTATTTGAGTTTGTTCTTTACCCAGTATATGAAATTATCAAATATGTTTGTTTGACATGAAACAAGAAATTATCAAGCAGGAACTATCCAACATGCTTATCAACCATATTCAAAATCCGAAATGTCTTGTCTTCTATATTCCTCCTGCTCATCTACTTTATTTATTGCTATAATGTCTGATACGTTAATGCTTAGCAAAACAAAATACGATTTTACTATGCTTCTGAATAAGTCCTCACGAATAACCAAAATTTACGTAGACATATCAATAAAGAGCATCAGTTGCGGGTTCAATAACTTTACTACATATTCATGTTGGCATATCCTTTCCTTCTGCAGCTTAAAACTATTTTGCAGGATGACCAGAATTTTATGAATTTCCCAGCATAAAATGGGGGGGGTGGGGGGGTCTTGGCTGGTCAGGTCTAGTTTGATGACCGTCATTCGACTTCTATAATTTTGTATTTCGTCATCTTATTAGTATATGCAGCCAACCTGCTATGCAAAGAGTGCCAAATTGAGATTAAAATAAAATAAAGGGTGAATTACTAATAACCCCTCTATGGTTTCATTTATTGCCACATAATCCCCCTAATGTTTTCCCCCCCATGATTTCATGTAAACTAGAAATTGCCCTTACTTAAATTCTAAATCAAATGACAACTCAACCATCTTGTTCAAAATCGTAGTGATGAGATTATGTGGATAAATGCAAAATTACAGGGGGGGTAAATTGGATATTTATACAAATTATAGGGGATTAAGTGGATATTATAATCTTATCACAAGCATTTTTAGAGCGCGTGTGGTCTAATCACTATAACTAATTATGCATTCCGTCCATTTTTTCACTTTACATAGAACCATAGGGGGATTGTGTGGCTGTTTTTAAACTTTAGGTGGTTCATCTAACATTATGCAAAACTTCAGTAGAATCATACGTAATTTACCCTATACTAAACATGGTTTCTGGTAGCATGTGCCGATGAGCACTGGCCGATAGGTCTTAGGTGTTGATTCATTATGAAAGTCTGGCATTCTAATGAAGACGGGTTTCAGATTTTAATTTAGTATGAAAGTGAATTCAAATCAAGAAAATGTCTAAATACAAGGGGTTCTAAATGGTAAATTGAGTGTAAATTATATACGTGACTAAACAGAGTCTATTAGCTAGGCAGCGTGGAATAATGCATACACTGGAATAACTAACTGTCAAACTTACCTCCAAAGACAGAATCGTACACATCCGGAAGCTCTGCAAGATACTTCATGATGCTAGTAATTGTGCAATGCATGGTTGAGAAACTTGCCACTAACAAGCCAGCCAAATGGCTAGCAACGTCTTCGTCACAAAATGCCTGACCATTTTCATCTTTTGCCAGAAGCATGGTTGACATGAAATCCTTCCTTGAAGACAAATCATGCCCTTGAAGATCAATCCTTCTTTGTCTAATTGTTGCCATAAGTTCTTTACTAATAAGCTTGGCCGCTTTGATGGCTCGATTCAAAGCCGTTCCTGGCAAATTTATTGGCATTGAAAAAAAACCTTCTTCTATGTACTTCATGTTTTTCGCCAATCTCTCAATTTTTCCTGGATCATTGATGCCCAAGAATATATTACTGGACAAGGTGAACAAGTACCTCTTTGTCACATCACAAACGCTCACTTGTTTGCAATTCCAGTCTGTTTGCAAATGCTGTCTGGTTACCTCATCTATGATTGAAATATATTCTCGAAGTCCATCTATCTTTAGAATCCAGCGAAGAAGATTACGTAGAGTGTGTGATTGCTCTGCGCTAGGCTTCTTATCGGTCTTGGGGAAAATTGTGTCCAGTGTAGTCGGCCACCATGCTTGGACCAACTTTTTCTCATTTGAGAACAGAAACTTGTTCCCCTCAACATTGCAAAATATCACCATGGTCTTTCCGATCAGTGAAGTCCTGAAAATGCTGGACGAATACTTATTCCACCTTTCTGTTAAAAACTTATATGTTAGATTTTCTCGACGTTTCGAGTAATAATCATAAGTCTCACCAATTAGGGGCCAACCCAGAGTGCCTGGTGGAAGCAGTGGCTGTCGAGTCCCAGACTCGGTTGTTACATTGTGGGACTTCTTTCTCATAGCAAGCTTGTGCAGGCATAGATATGCTGCAGGAATTAGAGATAGAAGAAGCAGCAGAAATTGTAAGAAATCCATCAGCATGTCAGAGGAATTGGGGCTTTTTTCTTTTAAAGTATAATATGGGTATTGAAGATTAGGTCAACAAAGAAAAACTGAATGGATAAACCCGGCAGAGCTCTGGGGATGAAGGTTCTTTTGCACGCTGCAGTGCTTTATAGTGGTCGCAGAGAGAGTTACGCAATTGCTCCGACGAGTCTTTAAAGATGGCTTGAAAAACTTTAAAACTTTTATTTCGTCTTGCATTACCACCACTTGAAATTTCTTGTATTTCCTTCTGTCGCTTATGTTGCCCCCTAAATTTATGAAGTAACTAGATTTATCACTTATTTTAAACATGAAGACATCCAAAATTAAAATTTAATTTTAATTAAAAACAAAATAAGAATCTTCAACTTTTTCCACGTAAAAAAAACGAATGAATGATTTTTATTTGAATCAAATTTTTAAGACCTACAGTTGTTTAGTGCATTAAAAACTGGAATCATATATTGCTTGAACATTATTATTGTCCTTGATACTCTTTATAATTTTGAAAAGATTGGCACGTCTGTTGTACTTTTTTTAAAAAAAATTTTTTTTGTAGGATGGGAAATATGAATTTAAGAACCGGCCAGGAGGAGAAAGAAAAATTTGAGCCTAGAACATTTAAATCTTGGGACCTTAATTTTAATCACTGGATCAATGCCTTTTCGACGTACCATATATATCTTTAACATTGTGTACTGTTGTTAATTATATCTGAAAAAAAATAAATTTGCCTCAGTGATATTGAATTGTACACTGAAGCACTTACAGCCCCTAACCTTGACATCCCAGCTTTGCTACTGAAGCTAATAGTATCTGTACCGACATCGAAGATTAAAGTTGGAGAAATACCACAAAGAAAACACTATTATTATATAATAGTATTATTAAATCATTTGTTCAGAAATGTTTATGCAAAGAGAAATAGCACTAGTTTTTGTGAATGCCACTCCACAGGCTCCTTGCTCTTTGACAAAAACTATAACGATTATATGGAATATTGAGATATACTATTAGCATTTAGTAAAATTGAAATGCTAATCTAGGGTTTTGCAATATCTAAAGAATTTGCATATAAATACCAACACGTAATCTAGGTTCAGTTTCTATAGATATTACCGGTGCACTGCCAAAAATTTAATGAAAAAAATGTTTGGTTATTGAGAGATAAATTAGAGAAACACAAATAGTATAAAAAGGAATAACTATTATATTTCCTCCATCCCAAATTGTTTGTCTCATTTTTTTTCAACTTTTTAACACTAGTAGTTTGATGGTGATGTTTGTGGATTTTTTTTTAAAATTGCCTTAAAAAATTCAAAATTAATAGCATTGGAAAGAGAGATCAAATATAACTTTGACTTTGGTAAGATGACAAACAATTTGGAAAATCCCAAAATGGAGAGTATCATACCTTCAATGGAAGGGTTGAATATTTTTTTTTATTTCTTATATGTTAATTGTCCAAGTATCCATCAATTCTTTAGTGGTTGAGCTTTTTTTTTTTTGGAAGGGTTGAATAGCTTGTTTGGATTTTTTTAAAAAAAATTTTTGTATACTGATGTTAGGGCAGATATCTCTCTCTCTCTCTCTCTCTCTCTCTCTCTCTCTCTCTCTCTCTATTTTCTTTTCCAATTTAGGTTTTCTACTATATTAATTCATTATATAGAATTCTTTGTTGTTTCAAAAATTATTTCAAAAATCATTTCCCCTAATTTTTTATAACTTCAAGTACATCTTAACAATGCTCAATAAGTATCCATTAGACAGACCTTTCAAAACAAAGTAAATTAATCATGCAGAATATTTCTTTCTTTAGTTAAGCACAAGAGTGAGAAGCTTCTTAAAGGCAAAATCTTACTGAAAAGCAAGTTATAAATCTAAAGATTGAGAGGGGAAACAACATCATCTATTAGTACTTCTTTGATTGCAAAGTTAACGGTTGCCAAGTTTAGGGGTCAGAGGATGCCATAAACCCCGATGGAATAAATCTGTTGATTATAAATTATTTAGTTGATATGCAATAATATCTGTAGATATGTTACAAATATCATCATAAATATTGTCTCTTCATTTTTGCTCTTCATTTTCTACAATTCGAAACCCCTGCAATTGATGAGCCTAGTGTTAAATCTGCCTTGAACTATTTATGGAAATGTAGAATTTAAGGCTACGATTAAAGTTTTGGAAAATGCATAAGGGCATTTTTTATTGCCCAAAATGTCCAAGGGTCAAAATGAAATATCACAAAAGTTAAGAGTATCAGCGTTCAATTCCTCCTTTTATGCTTTTTGCATAGAGTTCCTCCTCTGTTTTTATCTTCTTCCTCCTTTTTGACAAAAAGAAAAAACATGGAATCTTCTTATTTTTGTTTTTCTTTCTCTTCACTGGTCACATCCTCCTTTGTGATTGTTTCCTTCTTTCTTTCAATTTGATTTTAGATCTTAAGACATGCTTTTCTTTTTCTTTTTCTTTTTTTAACATCTACTAAGAGATTAATTAGAATAGTCATACTATCACAATTGTATATCAACTTTTATACACATTAGCTACGCATCAATAGTAACCACAGCTTTAGGACAGCCAAAAGAGCATACCTTGACTTTGTTGTCATGTATACCTTTCTGGACTGTCATCTCCGAAGACTTGGAGTCTACTTGGGATGTCTTTTGTGGAAGATGAGGAGAATAATTTTTTTTTTAAAGAAAGAAAGGATAACTACTTAATTATATGACGTTTCTACTACCAACAAAATAGCAGGCTCAACAAAAGGTTGGTGAGGGGTAATAGAATCGTCAAAGCATACTTAGAGAATTCGCTACTTGACTCACGACTCTTGAGTCATGTCCAAAGTCATCGTTGGATGGTTTCATGAAGTAACGACTGGTTTCTGACTCTTGAGTCAAGTATAAGCCGTCGTTGGCTATTCCACTCAGCCAGGTTTCATGAAGTTACAACTGGGAGAAGCTACGGCTACCAAGCAATAATATCATGACTCGCGAGTCAAGTCGTTGTTTTATGATGTAACTGATGTTGGTTATTCTTTGAGATTGAGCCAATTTCATGAATGAAGTGACAACTCATAGAAGCAATATTGGCAATTTGGTCCAAACCTATTGGATGGTTCCTCTTATTTTCCATTACACAAGTGTTGAAGATTTTGGACAGATTAGTAGATGGTGATTTATATTTTATTATGTCCATATATTTGCAATTTCTAATTGATATTTGACTACATTGACATTTTCCTACCTACAAAATGTCAATGGACTTGGAATAATTAATTTGCTTGAAAAGGATAGGATTAAATGCCGAAAACCTCCATAAACTATTACAAGCAAGCCGTCGTTGGCTATCCAGTCAGATTTAGTCAGGTTTCATAAAGTAACAATTGGGTGAAGCGACGGCTACCAAGCAAGATTGACAATTTGGTCCAGGGCACCCAAACCCATTGGGTGGTCTTATCATGCAAGTCTTGAAGATTCTGAGAAGATTGGTGAATGATGATTCATACTTTATTACGTCCATAAGTTTGTGATTTCTAATTGATATTTGGCTACATTGACACATTCCTGTAAATTGTGAATCGACTTGTAATTATTGATTTGCTTGAAAAGGATATGCCTAAGTATTCTATACATGAGCACAATAATGTTGGTGCAATTTTATTCCATAGTTCTTTTATGCCCTAAATGCTTGCAAATATTTAGGCAGGCATGATTTATGAGTTTATTTTTAAACTATGCGGCATATGCAATACACAAATAGATTTTCCTATGTCATCGTAGGTCATTCATCATCTTTTTTTTTCAGTATTTTCTTACATTTGTACATCTCAATAAATAATATAGAAATAAAACTTAAAACCTAAACAAGTTATCACTTGGATAGGAGGCCAATGCGATTGTATTTTCATTTGGTTTGATACGATTATTATACTTGTGTACTCGTGAAAAAGTTGATGTGTATAAAAAAAATATTTCACATATATTCTGCACAACAATTAATGTAGTTATGTACTAAAAATCATAACACAAAGAAAAGTTAGACAGAACCAGACAATTCCTCACTCATTGCTATTGAATTCACTCAAAATGGGCCTTATTCTTTTTGCCAGTTTTGCTGTCATTTGTTTGTTTCGATAAAAGATTCTTTTTGCCAATTTTCTGCAAATTTTCGATAAGATCTTTTTTCTGCAAAAGATTTGTATCATTAGTCTGGAGAGATTTGCAGCCTAATGAGATTTTTCTGCAAATGCTTTTTTTTTTTTCGATTAGAAGTTTCCTATTATTTCCACGTACTCTTGAGACCCATTTGAAACTTAGACCTCCTATTATTCTACTGTAAATCATTATAAAATCCACTGAAAACAAACAAACCAAGACACATGCACAGTGTAGAGAATCAAACTTACCAATACAGAATAACTGCCTTCCAAAATATGGAAAAACGTTCAAGACAATTACAGCAGTTAAAAAATATAGGACGATTTATGACAACAAAATTTGCTTCCAGTTTAAATCTGGAAATATTTTGTCCTTTCAACATATGGGTTCTCCTCTTAGTTTTGCTGGAAACAAATTGTAAAGTTCTATTTGGGCTAGTTTTTGTTGTCATGTCATGAATGTCATGCACTAATATATAACACGCAAATTGGGTTGGTATGTTTCCTATTCCAAGGCCCGTGATTTCGTCAGTTTAGAATCTAGATGGACCTCTTACGATTTTAATATCTGTTTTTAATATCTGTTTTATCTCGACTTTGTCAAGTACAATCATAAGGCTCAATTGACAGCCTGCTGGAATAGCCCTTGGATTTAGATTTCACATTTTTGATATCCGATTTGGGTCTGTAATTGGCCTCGGAAAAAAAAATTACGAACTGTTTAATTGTTATTGTTGACATGTATTGAGACCGTAAGCCTCCGCAACTCCTTTCCGCTACCAGGACGGGAGTATAAACTTTCTTCTAGCTTCTGGTAGCCAAGAGGATGTGGTCCATGTGGAATGTTGCTAGAGGAAGCCATCTGCAATTATGCCCGTCTTTTTCTCTCCTTATTCTCTTATTTCTGGGGTGAAAACTCCAGATTTTAATAGTTTCAGGAATAGTTTTAGAACTAGTTAACCTGCCTGAATTCTGATAACTCAAGGTGAGAACTGCGGATGTAAGATTCAATGAACTCCACCGCAAGAAAAGGAACTATAATTTCTCAATTGGCATTAGGCATTTTTACATCTGAATTGCAATGGACAGACAAATTTTTCAGTGCAGCTGACTAAGGTGGTTCATGGATGAGGCATTGATTTCATTTAATACTCATTATTATACATTTCCAGTTGGTGGCTCTCGGAACATGAGATGAATCTGCTGTGCCACCACATGAGATGCCTAATAAAGTGCGTTGCATGTCATTCTTGTATGTATGGTTAGGATGAACGTTCGAAATGCAGTTAAATGGTTCAACTAAAAGGAATGACCTAATATTTCTTAAGTTACTTATTTGGCAGGAAAAATGGCCTATCAGAGATTATGTACAGTTCATCCTAGACAAAATTGCAAATTTGCAATAAGGAATAATTTCAGAAAATTCTCTTAAAGCTTCTCATAATATCACTTAGCATCCCTAAAGTTTCTAAAATTTCACTTATCTCCCCTAGATTGACATTTTTTGTCCATTGAGAGAAAAGCAAGAGAGATAAAAAAAAAAAAAAATTTACTTCTAAGACTACCCTTATGTTATCCTATTTATGAAACTCACATCAACGATAAAAATTAAAATAAGGCTAAAAATAAAGTTGAAAATATCTACGAATTGTCTATGTTGTTTTCATAGGGGGAAAAAACACCATAAGCAATATTTTGATAATTGATCATTAGATCATTTTTTGATTAATCTTTTCAATACTGGCCTATTTATAATATTTTTTCTATAAGTAGGCTTTACATGCAAACCACATGTATAAAAAAGATTACTTTTATTTTGAGCACAACTTTAATTACATCATGTATTAACACATTCTTCCTAAAAAAATTGCTTGACTTTGTTAAATCCTTCTTGCAAAAATTTTTAAAGCATAGATTACTTACCAAACCCTTTTAAAGTGGTTGACATTATTAAATTTAAATTAACTACCTCCTTTGTTGCCCCCCCCCCTCCACTTGGATATATAGAAATATAGACTAATATTGAACGGCCATTAGGTTATTTTTTGTTTATACTTTTTGGTTTAAAATTTCTCTTTTGTTTTGAATTTTTGGTTAGATAAATTATAAGGATGCAAGGGAAATGTCATCAATTTGTGAGCATTGAAAATAACATATAGCCTTTTCAAGGTGACAAGAGAGATAAGTGAAATTTTAGGAACTTTAGAAGTACCAAGTGATATTAGGGAAAATGTCAAGGGAGGTTTTCGAAATTATCCCTTGGAATAATCAACGCATCTATTATTGTCCGACTTAAAATGATTCAAGGGAGCGTAACTAAGGTAAATCTGAAGGACAAATTGGGGAAATAAAACACAAAAAAGACAATAATAATAATAATAATAATAATAAAGGAGTTTAACTGAGGTATTTCGAATTCGAAACCTCCTCCTGACTTGCACAAAAAAAAAGTCAGCAATTTAGTTTCAACGAACAATTGCAATACTGCTTACATAACATTGTCTTCGTACAACAGGAAACTGAAAAAGATAATCTGAAAGTTGACCACAACATTCTACCAAATCCCATTACTAACGAAAGAAAGAGACTTTGAACTCATCATTTCCCATCTCATGTTGTTCATTGAGAATCTGCATTGCAGATTGCCATACATGACTCATGCACTTTATAATCTCGATTGACTGGAGAGTACTCATTTCTGCTAAAGCTGAAGAAGGGATTTCCCAGAGAGACAAACAACTATGCAATACAAGTCTCTCAAGGCAGGGAAGGTCGTCAGCGGAGGCATTCTATACTTGAATGTCTAGCTTACACAACTTCAAGAATTTGAGTTTCTGGAATCCCCCTTCTGCCATGTCCCATTTTCGCCCCACAAATGCTCCTTCGTTTAACTTGAGAACCTCAAGATTTGGTAGCTCCCCAATGAATGAAATTTCATCCCATGGTCGGCGCATATTAGACAGAGTCAGTTTCTTGAGATTTGATGCAGAATTGAACTGCAATGGATGTTCCACCTCAAACCAAAAACATAAATTGAGTTCTTCAACCTGATTCAACTGAGTAATTGAAGGAAAGCAAGGGCCTCTGAGCATGCATGATAATTTTCGAAGGTTGGGTGTCACACTCATGAGATGCTCAAACACATAGCCAGAGTGAACCTCTATAGTGGATATAGATTCTAACTTATCCAGCCGGAGGTCCCAGAAATGATCTGTTAAATATGGAAAATAAAAGCAGACCAACTCATAATCGTTTTTCTTCACATTGAGATGCCTCAAATTTACCAGGTTCCAAATAGTGTCTGGTAATTTGATAGAAAAATAACGGGTTGAACTCTTCATTAAAATCAAACTTTCCAGGTTCTGGAGGTTCTCTATCTCAGATGGAATAGATTGACAGCCAATCCAGATTGCTAAGTATCTCAAATGAACCAAGTTAGTGATCTTAATGAAGTCCTGCTCGTCAACTCCATTCACAACATGAATATGGCTCAAGTCCAACACCCTGAGTAGTCTAAATTGTAAGGCACAAGTAAGCATCGAAGAACGATCATTTGACAAGAACGACCAGAAGAATAAAGAGCGAGCACGTAAAGGCCCCGGGGGAACAACATACTTGTCAGAATGTATGCACAAACGATATGCTTGATGCATTACAGAATCTGCAGAAGTAGTCAAGAGTTGATCATACCTTTTCATGTGAAGCAGGAAATTTTCTTCTTCAGATTTTGCCAAGCAAAAATCATGTAAAAGATCATGAACATGGCATGATTTGACTCCACCTTTGGAACTTCTTTCTGCAACCATCACAAGGTTTCTGTCAATTAGATCGTTCAAAAAATTCTCTGCTTCATTCTTTAAGCTTTTCTGGCTTGGGTTTGTTTGATGGATAAATCCTTCTGCAATCCATAACCAAAGTAGCTTGGACACTGGAATCACGGCATCCTCTCGAAATCCTCCAAAATAGAGGAAGCACGGCTTCAAGAAATTTGGTAAATGGTGATAGCAAAGTTCCAATATGCCAGAATGCTGGCCTAATGGGTTGTTAGGTTCTTTCGACCACAGGCTTTCCGCAACCTGTTCCCATCTATCTTGTTCTCTCTCTATTGCTTTTAGAGTTCCAGAAACTGAGACCACAGAAAGTGGTAATCCTTTGCAAATTTTTGCAATCCTCTTTCCAACTTGCAAAAGTTCTGATGGGCACATTTCTTCCTCAAAAACCTTGATGCATAATAATTGCCAACTCTCCTCATCTGAGAGAGGAGAAAGAGCATAGGGAACACTGTTAGCTTTCAGAGCTATATTATAGTTCCGCGTTGTAAATAAAATCCTGCTTCCATTATGGTCATCAGGAAAAACTTCCTTCAGATCATTCCATGCCTCAATGTCCCATATATCATCTATCACCACAAGATACCTCTTTCCCTTTAAACTTTTGTAGAGCATCTCAACATAGTCTTTGCCAGCAACGCCAGGGTTCTGGTTAAAGTTCCTGTTGATTTGGCCCAATATTTCAAGTAACAAGGTTTGCTTGTGATAAACTCGGGAAACACAGCACCAGGCATGAGTATGGAAAGAAAAGGAAACTGAATGATCTTTATACAATGAGTTGGCAAGAGTTGTTTTACCTATTCCTGGCATGCCAACAATTGTGAGAATATTCAGCTGATTTGATCCTCTAGTAAGCTGTTCCTTCATCTTTTCTGCTGCAACTTCAAAACCAACTAGTTGTATAGTAGTCTCCTCTGTTTTCTGTCCTACATCATTCTCATAGTCTGGCATCGCCTCAATGTTTGGAAAGTTTGCTTGTGCTAAAACAGGAGCAGGAGTGTCATTGCTGATCTCCTCCTTCCTGATAGCTTTTAACCTTCTATGAATATGCCTAATCTCCTTAATGACATCAAATAGTCCCAACTTATGGCACCAGAGAGAACCTGCTTCGGCTTCTAATGAATCCACAATATACTCAGCCTGGTATGAGATATCTTTATAAAGTTCCAGGAGAACATTCAGCTCTTCGTTATGATTCAACTGCTTGCCAATTTCAGTAATATCTATTCTGAGGGACTCTAGTTCTTTACATGCTACACCAATTTGATGCTTGAATGGCCGAATTTGTGATTCTTCATGGTGCAGTTGCTCCTTAAGTTTCTTCATCAGAAACTCAATGAAGCCTAGTTCATTAGTTCTGGGGAAGTTGGATCTCCATGATTTCATTATGAATTTGTCAAAGCAATCTGCGGCTTGTCCCTTGACACGTTCAATGTCTTTGAGAATACCTGACAGTACAAGATTTAGCTGCCCAGCCATGTCTTTGTTCATCTCGCTCAAGTAGAAAAAGTAAAAGGAATGTCCAATCTTGTTCATGACAGCTTTTATCTGAACCATAAGTGCTCTGACGTTATCTGAGTCTTCATAAAGTGGTGGATCCATGAGACTCAATCTCAATAATTTCAGCTCATCAAGTAGGATCTCCATTTGATCCTCTTCAGCAAAAAGGAAAAGGGCCTGATTTCTGGACACCTCCCTTAGATTGTCAATGAGATAATCAACAAATGCCAGATACTGTTGATCAATGATTGGGCTACCATCATGTGATTGTTTCCAAGTTTTCAAGGCTCCTAGATAAAGTTTTCTTGTCTCGGGCTTAAGCGGATTGATCTTCTCTACCAACTCTACAAGCTTAGTTTTCATTTCTTGTACCATGTTTTCATGCATTTTGTCATCCACCAAACAGAAGTAAATTAGACAAGCTACATATACTGCCAAATTTTCAGCGTACAATCGGAGATCCTTCAGTTTCCTTTGCTTAATGCACTGGTTAGCTATAAACCAAAGAAAATTTCTGAAAAATCTCAGCTTGCATTCAAGGCCTCCAATTTGTTCCTCAACTGGAGTAACAAGGTCAGCATTGTGGCTTAATATATCTTTCAGATTATCTAGGAGAGAGTCAACAAAGCTTATCACATTCAAAGTGCAGAACTCCAGTCTTCTGGGGATCTGAGAGTTGATCAGGGACGGCATCATGCTTCTTGGAAAATTTTTGAGGGACAAAAACATATTTTTGGTTTTAATAGATCTGAAAGTGTCCCTTTTTCCGAAGGTGGTTACATCAGCAATTGAGCAGATTTCCAGCATATCTGGCTTAATGTCCTTCACTTTTTTCAAATGAGAAACCACGGATTCATGGTTTGATCTTGACGATCTGCAATCTTCATTTCCTGTGACCTGACTTGTGTTTGAATCATGCAGCTGACAGTCCTGAATGACTTTGTGAATACCATCCGCAATTTGGTTCAACCGAACTTGTACATTTTTGTCTTCTATATGCCACTTCAAAGAAAACTGCAGAAAGTGCCTCAGAATGTTAATGATGACTTTAAGCCTATGCACCTTGTCGCTGCTACTAGGACTGGAGTTGGAGCCTTCTGCTAGCCTCCCCAGGTAGCCAGGAAGCTCTTCAAAATTGCTGCTACAAGCCATCTACAATCATACCGGGTTTTTTCTCTCCTTTATCTTTCTTTTTTATGTTGGTTTTTCTTTTTGATTTGTGTGGAGAAAACTTCAGATTTTGATAGTCTTAGAAGTAGACAACCTGCCTCAGTTCTGCAAACTCTAGGTTTTAACTCAGGGGTTATAAGATTCAATGAATTCCGCCACAAGGCCCTCTAATTTTTAATTGGCACTAGTCATTTTGACTTCTGAGTTCTGAATCAGCATTGACAACTCTTACGTGCTTTTCTCTTAGCAGGTTTGTGGATGTGGCATGTATTAATTATTGAATACTCAATATTATACATTTCCAATTGTTGAGCTGTTCCACTGTGCCGGCTTTGAGAAAATGACATGAATCTGCTGATTAAAACTCCTTGGCATTTGCTCAAAATTTCAACCATGCCTAGACAGTTGCACTGGACATAATTTTTTACCAGTTCCACAATGGCACTAATTGCATTCTATCAACCTATAATTTTTTTTTTTGTATTTTTTTTTCCTTTTCGGAGAAGTTATTGAGTTGAAATACTTTTTTCTTATTTTTATGTCGGACATAATGGGGAGTCCGTGATACCATTTAGACTTCTACTGTTGTAGGTAAAACTGGTGGTCTTATCTGTGGTAATGGGGTATACCAAATGGTTCAAGGACTCGGCCGAGACCGAGACGACTCAGTCGCGGCTTTCCGTTTTGATACCGGGACGAGATGACTCCGAGATAATAGATCGTCGAGAACTCGATCGAGTCATCGGGAACTCGGCCGAGACGTCTCCGAGAGGAATAGAAACGACCGAATCACCCCAAATCATCCCATGTCAACTCAATTTTTTATTATTTTTGCTAATTTTTTATTACTATTGTTTATCATATTTTTTTTAATAATTTTTAGTATATAATTTGCATCTCATCAAAACTGCGACTGATATGTCGAGACCGATTTGAAACACGACTGCGACCGCGGCTTTGAACCATGAATTACCAATACGTTTTCTGATCTTATTTCCTTTCTGCTCCACCAAAGAAGTTGGAGTCAATAGTAAGTTGTACATAAGTAAGCATATTTAATTCAAGGAATGTCTTTAATGCCTGTATACCATTTCCAAGAATCCGCAAGGCAACAACATACAATACAATATCACAATTATGTTACATTCCATGCAGGAATAAAGCTGAAAATTTACAATAACTATGGTTAATGAAAATATAGCTCAGGGATATCCTCAACAAAAATGGGGCAAAATCACATCATCCAGAACTTCCCCACAGAAAAGGCCCCCTATCAATCAACAACAGAGGCATTGAGCTCTTCATTTCCCATTTCGAGTTGTTCTTCGAAAATCTGCTTGACAGATACTGTTGCAGAAGGATTGCACCATTTCATCTCAATCAATTCCAGAGTAGAAATTTCTCCTAAAGAAGGAGGAATCTCAAGATTCTTACATCTTAGAACAACAAGTTTCTCAAGGCAGGGAAGAAATTTCTTCCTGTAGCAATTTGAGAACCTCAAGGTTTGGTAGCTCCCCAATGCTTGAAATTTCATCCCATTGCAGCTGAAGATTCGATAAGGTCAATTTCTTCAGGTTTAAAGGGAAATGGAATTTACAGGGATACGATGCCTTGCCTGCAAAAGATACCTTGAGTGATTCAAGATGATTTAGGACATCAAGTACTGGAAATTGGTTGCAGTTCTCTGAATCATCCCATGAATTTGTGACTATCATTTCAATTTTCGGTGACCAGGTAGCTTACTCATTATGATCTTCTCCGTACGGCTCCCAAACTTTAGATAGGGTGTCAAAAGAATTTTCAAATTGTGCAGCTGGAAAGAGCCATCAAGAAATTCTTGAGTGCAGGGTCTTCGGAAACACAACTTTCTTTCATTTTTCCATTTAGAATGAGAGTTTCCAGATTCTGGGGTATCCCTATATGTGATGGAATTTCCTGTGTGTGGATCCTGAGAGCTAGGAACCTTAGATGAACCAGATTGGATATCATAACAAAATCACTAGTACCACTTCCTTCCTTGGTGTGAACCAAATCCCACACTCTAAAAAAGTCTACAATTTGAAAGAAAGTCGATCATGCTTAACCCTTTAAATGCAAAATGTGGAAGGAGAGGTTGTCTTGTGTTATGGTATTGAACCAATATTGCAGCAATGGTGACAGATTCTTGCAGCAGAAGTGAACTAGCTCTCAGCAAATTTGAATGGAACAGGAAATGGAAATGAATAATGGAACTTCAATTTCTGATTGACAATTGGTAATTCAATTACAGAAACAGATTCAGCGGATTTAGGTTTGAAAAGGAAAGATTGAAGGAATTGAAAAAGAAAAGAGAGGGAAATTGGCAGAGCCAATTTCTGTTACAAACAATGGAAATAATATGGCAAAAATCTGATCTAACTCTCGGATTCTTCAGCCTTTTATGGCTTTTCCAGACTAACTAACTTCTAAACTAGCTAATCAGGTGAGGCCACGTGGAAGTTCTGGAATCATCAGCTCCACTTGCGCCAAACAGAAACATAATTCTGTTATATCAGGTAGAAGGCGTGATTTGTAAGTCACGCCTTCCTTCTTCAGTTGAGTAGCTGCGCCTTCCACACCAACTGGAACACGCCTTCCTCCTTCTTCAAGCTGGAACACGCCTTTCCTTTATTCTAGATCACGACTTCCTCATACTCCATGACAGAGCCTCCCCCTTTAAAGAATCTTGTCCTCAAGATTGGAAATGAGGGAATTGCCTCCTAATTTCGTCTGCAAATTCCCATGTTGCCTCTGCTGGATCTGTTCCCCACCAATGTACCAGCCATTGAACAGCAGCTGCATTGTTTCTCTTGACTGTTCTTCGTTCTAGCACTGCAACTGGTTCGATTCTTAAGTGCCCCCTCCCATCTGTTTCTGGTAGTTGTAAGACAGGTGTGGTCTGGTTCCCAACCTTCTTCTTCAGCAGAGAGACATGGAAAACAGGATGAATTTTGGAAGCTGCTGGTAATCTGAGCTTGTATGTAACCTCCCCCATCCTTCCTATTACTTCATATGGCCCATAGTAACGTGCTGATAACTTAGTGTTACCTCGCATGGCTACTGAACTTTGTCTGTAAGGTTGTAACCTCAGGTATACCCAATCACCTATATCAAACCTTCTTTCACTCCTGCTTTCGTCTGCGTACTTTTTCATCCTCTCCTGTGCTAGCTTTAGGTTCTGCTTCAGTATGATGTCAACCTTGTATCTCTCCCTCAAGTAGTCCCCAACAACAGCTACCTTGGCCTGAGTATATGGCCCTATAGCTAATTGGGGGGGTGTCTGCCCATATAAAGCCTCAAAAGGGGTCATTTGGATGGCTGTGTGGTAGCTGGTGTTGTACCACCATTCAGCCATAGTCAGCCAATGATTCCACTTCTTGGGTTCCAAATGTGAAAAACATCTGAGGTACATTTCCAGTACCTGATTGACCCTTTCAGTCTGGCCATCAGACTGTGGATGGTAGGCGGTACTGTGGTCCAGTGTAGCTCCCAGGAATGTAAACAGTTCTCCCCAGAACTGACTGGTGAAGACCCTATCTCTGTCTGATAGCATACTCTGGGGTATTCCATGCAACTTGACCACTCCATCTAGGAAAATCCTGGCGATCCTTGGGGCATCATAAGGATGTGAGGTGCTCAGAAAGTGAGCATACTTAGTGTATCTGTCCACTACTACCATGATGGTATCCTTTCCTTCAGAGTTAGGTAATCCTTCAATGAAATCCATAGTGATGTGGCTCCAGGGGTACTGTGGAATTGGCAGGGGTTGTAGGAGCCCTGGATAGGATACATGCTCATCCTTACACTTCCTGCAGACATCACATTCCAGGATTGCTGTCTTGATGTCTCTGTGCATGCCTGGCCAATAGAACAACTGCTTGGCTCTCATGAAACTGGCCTGAATCCCAGAATGTCCCCCCAATTGGGAGTCATGTAAGGTGTTGATCAGCTTTTTCCTTATCTCCCCTCCTGATCCCACTACTACCCTTCCTTTAAACTTCAGAATACCATTCTGATAGCTGTGGTTGGCAATCAGGTCTGGTTTTAGTAAAACTTCCCTGATGATGTTCTGTGCCCAGTCATCTCCTTGGTAGCTACTAATCACCTCCTTGATCCATTCCGGTACTATGGTAGTTATTGCAGTGCACTCCAAGCCTGGATCCCCCCTCCTGGAAAGGCCATCTGCTACCACATTTTCCTTACCTTTCTTGTAGTGGATCTCATAACTCATCCCCATGAGCTTGGTCAACCACTTCTGCTGTAAGGGAGTGGTGATTCTTTGCTCCAATAGGTACTTTAAGCTCTGTTGATCCGTGTTGATGATGAAGTGCTGGCCCTCCAGGTAGTGCCTCCATTTGGTAACTGCTGTAACCAGTGCCAGTAGTTCCTTCTCATAGATAGATAGCCCCATATTCCTTGGCCCTAATCCTTGACTGATATAGGCTAAAGGTCTCCTGTTCTGCATTAATACTGCCCCTATCCCATTGTAACAGGCATCAGTTTCTACTACAAAGGGTTGGTTGAAGTCAGGGAGAGCCAGGACAGGTGTGTCACACATGGCCCCTTTGAGCTTCTGAAATGCCTCCTCTGCTTCTGGTCCCCATTGGAAGCTGTCTTTCTTCAATAGTGCAGTCAATGGTCTAGCTATACTACCACAACCTTTAACAAATCTCCTATAGTACCCTGTTAGGCCTAGGAACCCTCTTAATTGTTTCACATTTGCTGGTTTAGGCCATTTCACCATACCTTCAATTTTCTCAGGGTCAGCTTTTACTCCTTCAGCAGAGATGATGTGTCCCAGGTACTCCACCTGTGTTTGGCCAAAGGCACATTTGCTCCTTTTGGCATACAGCTGGTGTTCTCTGAGGATGTTCAGCACTACTGTGACATGCTTCAAATGTTCCTGCAAACTTGAGCTATATATCAAGATGTCATCAAAAAATACCAGCACAAATTTCCTTAACTGTTTTTGAAATACATGGTTCATCAGACTTTGGAAGGTAGCAGGGGCATTGGTGAGCCCAAATGGCATCACCTTGAACTCGTAGAGCCCCTGGTGAGTTCTAAAAGCTGTCTTGGGAGTGTCTGCTGCCTTTACTCTGATCTGGAAATAGCCTGCCCTCAAATCTATCTTGGTGAAGTATTTGGATCCTGACAATTCATCCAAAAGTTCGTCAATAAGGGGTATAGGGTATTTGTTTTTGACTGTCAGTTCATTTAACTGCCTATAATCAACACAGAATCTCCAGGTGCCATCCTTCTTCTTTACCAGAAGTACAGGGGATGCAAAGGGGCTGTTACTGTGCTGAATGATACCATTTCCCAACATTTCTTGCACCAGCTTCTCAATCTCAGTTTTTTGAATATAGGGACACCTGTATGGTCTGATCTGGAAAGGTTTGGACCCCTCTTTAAGGGTAATGGAATGATCATGACCCCTCTCAGGGGGCAGCCCTTGAGGTTCCTTGAATACCTCCTCAAAATCCTGCAGTACCTCCTCCATTTCTGGGGGTGTAGTAGCATTGGCATGTACCTCCTCCTGGACTGCACTGAGCTGAGCCATAATTCCATAGGCCTGTTTCCTGGCCCACTTGTGCAGTCTACTCCCTTTGATCAACCTTAGCTGCACCTGATCCTTCTCCCCTTTCAGTTCCACCTGCTGTTTCCCATTTCTGAACTTCACACTAAGCCCCTTGAAGTCGAACTCCATAGGGCTGAATCTGGCCAGCCAGTCTACTCCCAGCACCATATCGCATCCTCCTAGCTTCAGTGTATTGAACTGGTGCTGGAATTCATAGCCTTGCATCTTCCACACTACAGGTTTAGCTAGGCTGTTGGACTGTACCTTTTCCCTATTGGCTACCTTAACAACTAGGGGTGGACCACTACTAACCAGTTTCAAGTTGCTAGCCAGTTGTGCATCCAGGAAACAGTGAGTGCTACCACTGTCTATAAGTGCAGTGATAGTTCTCCCCTTTACTAACCCCTTCAATTTAATAGTTTTGTGCTCATTACCTCCTGCTAGAGCATTGATGGAGATTTCCATATGTTCATCCCCAACTTTGCCTTCAATGCAATCGCAGAAAACTTCAGGTTCAGTCTCTCTTCCTTCCTCACTAGCTACCTGTTTCTCACTGTCATCATGTACTAACAGTAGATGGATGTGAGATTGTTTACATGTATGGCCAAGTGTGTATGGTTCAGCACATTTATAACATAGTCCTTTCTCCCTCCTGAGATTGAACTCACTAGGGGTGATCTTTTTGAACTGGTTAGTGTTGTTGTTTGAGGTTCTGTAGGTGTCTGTGGGTGTTTTATCTGAGGTTCTGGAGGGGGTGGGGTTCCATTTGTTATGGCTCTGTGGGTGGAAAGGGGTTCTGTGTGTCTGGGGGCTGTTAGGTAGGGGTTTGTGAAACTTTTGCATAACTTTCAGGTTCTTTTCTTGTAGCTTGGCTGCTTCTATTGCATCTGACAGGGTTGTAAGTTTGGCCATTTTAACCATGTTGACTATTTCTTCCTTTAAACCACTTAGAAAACATGCTTTATAGTAGGAATCAGCCAAATGAGGGAGGGAAGGCATTACCAGTGCTTTGAGTAGCTCAAACTTTTCCAGGTAGTCTGCTATGGATCCCTCCTGCCTAAGCTTGTTGAATTCCTCAATAGCTTCCTCTGGTGTACCCTCCCCAAACCTTTTACACAAAGCAGTAGCCAGTTCTGTCCATGGAATGGTTCCCCTGCCACTGAATACTCCATGGAACCAGGTATCAGCTCTGTCCCTCAGGTATAGCTCAGCAATCTCAGATTTCATGTTCTCCTCCACTCCATTGATCTTGAAGAACTTGTTAGCCTTACGGATCCATTCGCTGGGATTGTCTCCTGTGAAGTTAGGTAACTCCACTCTAGGCATTCTGGAGTAGGACCTGGTTTCTCTCCAATCTGATCTGCCACAGCCTTCTTCCTGTGTTGCTAACTTGCTAGGTCCCTCGATGGAGTTACTGCTTTCTGCCTCCTTGTCCCTGTCATTAAATTTGGCCATCATCTGAGCCATCATAGCCATCATACTTTCATATTTTTGGTCCAGATTTTTAAGAGTTCTTTCTGTGCTTTCTTGCCTATGTCCCAACACCTTGACCACACTGCCTAACTCTGAGATATCCTTCTTTAACACCTCCTCCTGAGATTTTGTCATCCCAATGGCTCGTAGCTAAGCTCTGATACCACTGTTATGGTATTGAACCAATATTGCAGCAATGGTGACAGATTCTTGCGGCAGAAGTGAACTAGCTCTCAGCAAATTTGAATGGAACAGGAAATGGAAATGAATAATGGAACTTCAATTTCTGATTGACAATTGGTAATTCAATTACAGAAACAGATTCAGCGGATTTAGGTTTGAAAAGGAAAGATTGAAGGAATTGAAAAAGAAAAGAGAGGGAAATTGGCAGAGCCAATTTCTGTTACAAACAATGGAAATAATATGGCAAAAATCTGATCTAACTCTCGGATTCTTCAGCCTTTTATGGCTTTTCCAGACTAACTAACTTCTAAACTAGCTAATCAGGTGAGGCCACGTGGAAGTTCTGGAATCATCAGCTCCACTTGCGCCAAACAGAAACATAATTCTGTTATATCAGGTAGAAGGCGTGATTTGTAAGTCACGCCTTCCTTCTTCAGTTGAGCAGCTGCGCCTTCCACACCAACTGGAACACGCCTTCCTCCTTCTTCAAGCTGGAACACGCCTTTCCTTTATTCTAGATCACGACTTCCTCATACTCCATGACATCTTGTCATCTCCGAGGGCCACCAGTTAATGAATTCCAAGTAGGAGAAAATAGAGAGCGGGACTCGCGAAATACTAATTTAATAGAATAAACGATATGCTTCATGAATTGCAGAATAGCAACGGGTATTAGCATTTTTACCATACCTATTCACGTGTAGCAGGAAACTTTCTTCTTCAGATTTTGCCATGCATCTTTAACTCGAACATCAAACGAAGCCATCTGCAATTATGTTTGTGTATCTTTCTTTCCCCGATTTGGATGGAAAGCAAAAATATCGAATTAGACTGGAAAAAGTTATAGTGTTATAGACTTTGATTGTCAATGACCAGCCTAAATAAATCTTCCAATTGATTTATGATTCTTAAATGAAATTTGCCAGCTTTACACCCATCTGAATTCTGAGCTATCAATTTTTTAAGTGCGTTTGACTTGGATACCAGTTGCGTTTAGCTGCATTAATATTCTTAAATTTGTTATGAATAGTTTGTCCTCCTTGGCACTTGACAGCTAGTTTGCCACTCGAGATTTCAAAATTGATACATTGCTTTAGAATTTCAAGACTTCAAATATGGCTGTTTAAAATCTTTGTGCTACAATTTAGTTATGCAACTGTTTCATGCTTTTCTTGGGGTTCGAGTAAGATCAAAATCCAGGAGACTCTCCAGACTGGTGCTACCAGGTTTGGTGTTTCAACTATTCCAGAGAGTGCAGAACAAGTTTTATACATTGAACATCCAGATCCATAATTTACAGAGCCATTCCTGTGAATTGTTGAATTTGAAGAACAGTTGAAAATCATATAAAACAGTTGTATTTCCAATGGTTAACTGCCCCAAAAACCTGAGGCGTTCACCTTCCTTGTCGAATTGTCTACAGTGTACACTGTCGATAACAAGTTGTTACAAAGATTGCACTGAATAAGTTGCAAAAGAATGTGCCTAACACCTGCCAGGGACAGTAATAGGCAACAGGAAAAATTAAACACAACGATCCACTAATTGAATAATAGTCCATCATCAATTGAGTGGTCATCTTTCAGAAAAAGCCTAGCAGAAAAAATAAAAGAATTGAAGAATGCAGAAATAAACCATGGCTGCCAACTTGAGATAAGTCCCATTATCCTGGAGTTCATGTGCCTCCATGGATTATACGACAAAAAGCATAAGAATACAGATCACTTCCATTTTTGATTGAAATGAATAACCTGAAGCACACTGCACCCTGTTTCTCTGTTTTCCAACTTGGATTATGCAGATCTTCACTTCCACGCTACCGAGTCAATTTCATCTCTTGCTGACTTGTAAAGTTCAAGCCTTCTACTTAGAGCTTCTCTTCTTTCCATAAGTGAAGGGTCTTCATCCAGCATTTTACCGAGCTGCGCCTTCTGAAAATACATGCACCCCAAGTGAACTCAGTTATTATTCCAAACCTTAGTATGGAAATCTTGTCAACAAAAAGACCCTGCCAACAAAGGAATTTGCAGTGTATCAGTGAAATTAGTGAAAGGTCCAGAGTACTTCACCTCCCTCCTTCCTATTTGAGCATAGAAATGATTCAGCAGTGCTCGCTTTGCCTGTAGGACTTGGCAATAAACCACAGCCTTGGGAATGGTAAGCTTCAAGGTCTCACAAACCATGTTTACGTAAGCGCTAACATTTGACCCTGGTAGAGATGAAACAACATGTTCAAACGAATTCCCTGTACTTTTTCACCAGGTGAGTCAATGGACTGTATATTTTCAACTAAACTGAATGGATGAATACAAAATTATTGCATTTATAAAACACTGGCACTCAAACTGAAGTTCTTTCCTTTTTCCATTTTTTGGTCCAGGGGAGGCAGAAGCTGAGACAACAAGACTACTTGTCGAATACAAGATATGGATAAGTAATACCATTGTAGTCTTGACTACACTTCATGAAACCAATAAGCATAAAAAATGTATTAGGTGAGCCTAGGTATTTCCAAGGCCAAAGCTGACCAATAAATCCTGGCTTATTCCCATGTAATTCGATGTCGTCATGCTCAATTTGACCAGTACCAATCTTCTTTATGTGGATGAATTATGCAGTTCATAATGGTGCATTGCAGAAACATCTCGGAAAACAAGCACATACTTAAAAAAAAAATACTAGCAAACTGCTAATGTAAATGGTATATAAGTGTTTTCATTTGTTAAATGAATTCCGCATGAAATGGTGTAATTGCTATAGTAAAACACTAATGGATGTCAGAAATGAAATTTTGCAATACTGATACTCGTAGAAGGCGTCTTTCTAGATTCTCTCTCTTCCCCTCCCCTATCTTCTCTTTCTCACTTCTATCTATTCTTCCCTGTATCAATTCCTCAAAAGACTTTTTTCTGATTGCTAAATTTCAAGTACTTTAGCCCTGGAAAGTGGGAAGTGATCTTCCTTCCACTTCCAACATCTTTTTATATCTCATTGGCAGGCACAACTCTTCCAGTAGAGCCCCATGTTTCTAAGTCAACTGAATATTCGTTCTGAAGATTTAATATTTTTGCAGAGTAAGCTAACTATCTGCATATTAACACTAGACGTGAGTGGCAACGGTAAAAAGGAACAATGTAACAAGCATACCAATTCTCCTTAAATGGTTGTCTGTGTACCGATCAACATTTTGATTTGAGTTTGGATTCGGGGGATTTGTATTGTTTGGGTTTTTCTCTGGCTCCATCTGTAGCTTCCGGAAAAACTCAACTGTCAAGTAAGTTGACTCCATTTCAACCAGTCTTAATACAGCCTTGCGACTTTCATCACGAAATCTTTCAAGTGCATCATTGGCAGCTGCCGCAATGTCAGATTGAAGTGATGGGAATCGTTTCAACTCCTAGTGACATTAAAGGAACTAAACAATGTTCATCACCTTGTAGGGGCAAATACGGTAAGTTATTAGTGCAAGAGCATTTTCCCAGCAGCAAGTACAGAGAGAAGATCAATTAGAAGTGAAAACATAAACTTCTCAAGAAAAAATTACATTCTTAATCATAGCTGAACATTGTACTTCCATTATAGTTCAACAGAAGTCAATTTAAGTATATTACTCATGAATCATGCAGTATTGATATTTAAAAGCATGAAGAACATGGCTGCACACAAAAGTCTAATACCAACTATACTCTGGAGGAAAAATAAAGATGGAGGGTGTAGTAGCAAGGCCTCTGTAAATTATCAGATAGACATAGCTAAGGAAATCAGAACTTCAAAAGAAGTAAGAAAATATTTTATATTGAAGATGCAAAAGTCAAGCACCATCACATGGATATCAGCAGGAATCATAGCAGATTATACTGTATCAAGCTCATAAATCCTAATATGGTACCTATTTGCGGTGAGCTACATAATCCAGAAAAAGATGTAATATCTTTTCCATGAAAGGAAAAATGCCAAATATTCTTCCCTTTTCTTTGTCAAAACCCTTCAAATATTTCTTATTTCCATGTCGTTGATATTCTTCTTCTCCTTAAACTCAAAATACCAAGAAGAGAAGAAAAAATGGACACTATCAAGAACCAGACGGAAAACAATTCTGATTAATCTAATGCTAGCATGCATATTTCACACTAAGAAATTCAGACACAGTCAAGGAAAGTCAAAATTTGATCAAAAACCTTTTGCATGGAAGCCTTCGTGACAAAATTGTAGAGCCAAGGTTCCCAAATCCTAACAAATTTGATTAGCAAAACTGACAGATACCAAACTTTTATATTAATACATCTAAAACACAGTCTTCAAACTTAAACCTCCATATTGTACCATAAGACAAATTTCTGATTTAAAAAAAGAGAAGCCTGGAAGAAGCAATTTCAAACCATAAACAAGTTTGTTAACTTGGTCAAATATTGTCAGTAAAAGTTCTTACCTGGGTTTCTGCAATCGACTTCCTCACAAGTTCTTTCAGAACGAAGTGCACCTGCCAAAACACACACACCAAAAAAAATCACCAGTAAGTAGGGACAGCTATGTATAACTAGAACAAGCTATTGGTCTCTTATCCAAAAAAGGAAATGAGGCTACTAAAATGTGTCCACATTGCATCAACAACCTACCTCATTTACTAAATAGCTTTATTCTAAAAGGTCTTAATTCAAACTGATGTCATAGGGTTATTATAAACAACTAATTGCTGGTGCAGTAGAGGATATTATACTCAGCATACTTTAGACATTTTAGGAGAAATTATCATTTAATCTCTGTTTTACATACATAGTCTGAAAATTTTTCACGAGTACCACCTAATGGGAATTTAAGAAATACTAAAGTGAATGCAATGTTACCGCATCAATAGAAGCCTCAGCAGGCCCCTTGAAATATCCAAGTGAACCATCAATGAGTCTTCTGTATCCTTGTTCAGGAGCTATCAAGTGAGGTTGATAACCATCCGCTTCACAGATAACTTTTTTAACATTACTTAAAGAGAGATGACGATCCAAGGGAAGCTTTTTCATTGCAGCAGGTAATTGATGATCAAAGACAGCATATATCCTATCTCCCCCTGGCCTCCTGTGAAAGACATATGTTATCCTCTAATATTCTTAGTAGAGACACTTAAAAAGAAAAGGAATCCAATCAACATAAACTAATGTTATACCACCTAAGTTATACACGACCACGCAGGAATCTTCTTCCCCAAAGTTTAATGTGCCAGTGTAATGTCACACAAGATTTTCATCTATAATAAACTAAATTTAAGAAAGGAGAAGGTTAGCAAAATGCCTCCATAACTTGTATTAAACTTCCAGAGATATGGACACTATGTTAATTGATCAATTTTTCTGGTGAAATTTCAATTATTGACAAGGTTCCAACTAGACCAATCATGAAGAACCTGAGGAACAAATTGGTTTGTGCAACTTTTTTATTGCTCTTAGACAGGATAAGCATCAGAAATTAGGTAAGCTAAAAGCAACTATCCTTCCTAGAAATGCATTACCAAACAAGAAAGAAATGAAGGAGAAAAGCCTTCATTTAGGGCCATTGAGTCAGAGTGCATTTAAAAGGCTTTTATTGAAAAGGGCATATGGCTCTTCATTTGCTAAACATCTGGTTCACCATTGTATGAAGGCAACTATTGACAAGGAAGAAGATTTAGTACAGTGAAGAATGAAGCTAAATATCTAAAAGGAACAGGCCTTCCATAAATCCATTGTATACACAGCCCACTTTGAACTAAAAAACTTGGACAAGAAAGTTTTAACAATAAAAATACAAGAGTCAGGAAAAGTTATCATTGTGAAGCTCCATACAGGACAAGCACCTGAATAGCAGAGAACTGTGTCAGAAAGGTGTTCTTAACTTGCATATGAATCTTAGTTATAGGCCAGATGAATAGTCAGCTACTTGTATAGATCTCACTTTTAGCAGCCAATACTATAGTTCTGTGGAAGTTTAACCAAGAGTATCAAAAACATTTTTAATGACAATTTAAACCTGGAGTCACTGTTAAGAAAACTATATTCACGCTTTATCAATATGCAAGAACAGTAAAAAGAAACAAAATATCACATTCCTAACATTTTGGGAGGTTCAAAAGAACAGAAATTACCCTCCATCTAGATGCTCCTTGAATATTCGATCAAATGCCCGACATAGTTCCAAGATTGTGTAAAGCTGAGCCTGATAAACAGAGCAGAACACCTAAATATTAGTAATAATCTGTTGAAGGATTTCATGTAAAATTTACCAAAATTAGTGTATGTCCTTCATTACCCCACCATCTACGCCTACAGGCCTGCCAATGCGATCCAACTCTGCATTAAGCTCATCGATGGCCTTATTGATTAAAGTAATAATACTTGGTATTCTCTGCCGAATGACAGTCTCCAAATGCTGATGCACGGAAAAAGAGAACAAGCCTTGTGAACATTTCTGAATGTATAGCCTTCTGTCAAATTACAATTGCAGTAGCATCAAAAATTAGAACAAACCTTAGACAGAAGTTTCGCAAGGTACTCTGATCCCATCTTGTGGGCCAAGTGTCCATACTCTGGGCTGGACTGAAAATATTCTTGCTCCTTCCGACGAGCATTCGACATGTCAACATTTTTATTAATATCAGCCTGTGAGCGGTTAACAATTCCGACCCATGGGTGTACCAGCCTGTATGCTCTGCCTTCAAGTACCTTCAATATTGATAAAAACAAGAATCCAAAGAGGAAACATCTTAAAGAGTATGAAGGAGTCAAAAGACTCAAAGAACAATATATCTATGAATATGTGCAAAAGATTTTTATTTCAGTGATGTTGATATGACCCGTGGTAAACATCCAAGAAGAAAAATGCTTTGAATTCATACATCTAAGGCATTGGTTCCCTGGTCCATTAGATCAAGTTTCGTCAATACTCCAAATGTCCTCTCCCCTAGAAAATGAAACAATCCCAGTTCAGTGACGAGTTCAATGACTAGAATGGATATTCAGCAAAACTTAATAAAAACAAGTACAAAAATAAGAGAAATTAGATTGGTATATCCAGCAGACTGCTCGAAAAGAAAAATAGTACAGAGCATTTCCATTACCAGTAGGATCCACTTCTCTTGCGAGCTTTATGGCATCAGAAGTTGCAATATCTTGATTAGCAGGAGATATAGCTAATATAATGCAGTTTGGCTGAAAATGTTACAGAAAGGAAAGAATGAGAGAACTTGGATTCTTAATTTTCAAAACCAGATCAAGATAACAAGGTGGTAGATGAAAACGTTTCCATCAAAATTACAAAGCAAAGAGGAAGAAAAAATATTGAAATGTAAACCATCATGTTTTAGTAGTATTCACACCAAATAATCCTGTCATACAAATCAGGAGCAAACATAATATCACAATGCAAAAGACTGGCATGGAGTTTGGCTTTATTCTCCTTGAATCCTTTGTTGAAGGTATATCTGCACCTTAACAAACTAAAAAGATCCCACCAAAAGTGTACACGTTAAACCTAGCAGCCTGAGTGAAAGGAAAACGCAAAACTTCTGGACACATTATAAAGGTTCATCCACAACAGCCCTCCAGCCGCACCTTGGCGCACCTTACTAGTCTCTCCAATATGCAGCAGTACTAATAGATTGGACAAATGTCCTAAAAGAACAACATTCAAAGCCTCAAATACATCATAAAAGTACAAGGCTAATTAAGCTGTTACTTCTTGTTGATTCAAATAAAGTCCACCTTCAACCACAGCACAATCCTAGGAGTTTTATTCTCATTATCAATGAAAAGCAAAAGGCTGAGATTAAAATTGAAGTCAAGAACACAAAATTTAAATTATTCAAACTTTTGACTAGCTGTGCATGATACAAATTTTCAAACTTCAACAGCAGTAGATCACTTCCTGCAGCATACAACACAGTAGAACCACCTAGACTAGAGTATTAGAAACACTTCTCTAACTAAGTAGACACTTGCTAAATTCACTTCACTTCCTACAGAATGTTATCTTATTGGTTAGGATAGTGGTTGCGAATTTCTTCAAGTTTGACAGCCAAAAACAAATAACAAGGATGTCTGTACATCATTGGACATTTTTTACAGGTTCTAGGAATATTTCACTAATTGAAGTAAAAAGTGAAAATTTTTGACCTTTATAGAGACAAAGTGAGAATGTCAGTGGCTCTCAACCAGGTTAATGATGGTGCACAAGAATATCCTCCAAATAAAATGCTAATATCTCTTAGTTCTGAAATCATTTAAGAAAAAATAACCAAAACATCATTTCAAACTTAATCAACTGTAATGCCCAAACTGATAGGTGTTGCAGGTTGGACACCATCCTTACCTTCTCAACATAAGAGCGAACCATCATTTCAATATCCTGAACAATACTGTCTGGCTGTCCCTCTGCAAGATTTCAAAAATCTGTCAATACTTATTATGTCAGTTAAGTTGTGCATCAAATGTCTGAGAGCGTAACTGTGCCTAAAGCAAAAGTGTTCGGTTCTCACCTACAGCAACCTTTGTCAACCCAGGAAGATCTATGAGGGTTAAGTCAACAACTGTAAGACAAAACATGGATCTTAGAAAAGTATGTTTTAAAATAGCAAAGGAAACAGCAAAATAAAAGAATTTCAAAGCGAGACAGACAACATACTGCAAACTAGATTATAGGATGTCGCATTGAGGAATCATGGAATAACAGAAACGTAAAAGAATTTCAGAGGGAGACAGAGACTGTACCACAAACTATGTTACACGATGTGACACTGAGGAATCATGGAATAACAATGAACTGCATGACTATAAGAGATTCTTAAAAAAATAAAAAAAATTAGTGACACAAGATGGTCCATTGCAAATACTTCATCAAGTCTTGGAACTCGTGTTCTGTCAGAAAGTAATTCATACAGCATGTTCCTTAAAATCAAATTTGACTAGCTTAACTTAGCCTTAATAATTGATACTACACCTAGGACCTAGGATTTTACAATGTTTATATGCACTACTTATGATTTTACTTCTAGCACAACACATCCATCTTCGTAGTGAAATTTTGTGCTACATACACTCTAACCTCTCAATGGACAATGCCAACAAATGCATGTAAAACTTAATACAATCCACACAATTGCTGCTATTTGTTTTCTAATTGTTCTCAACTTATCCAAGCACACGTTAACACTCCTTTTTTTTTTAGGTTCAAGCTTGACAAAAGAGGGAACAACAAAAACAAAGAGAAAAAGCTCTTTTTTATGGGATTGACAATTCATCACAGAAGTTACAAGGCAACATGAAGGAAGCTTTTGTTCAGTATTCTTGCAGCTGTAGATTGTGACCAAAATGAAGGGATAAATGCAGAAGCCTGAAGACAAACCTTGTGGAGAATAAACGCTGAGGTGAATTGGAACGTTAGAAATTTGTTTAGACTTCCCTGTTATGCGGTCTGTCTCATCTGCAATCTCTTTGCGCACAGCAGCTGCAACAAGAACACAATGCCCACCAATAAGTGACATGTATCTCACTCTTGCATATAGACAGATGTGATGCAAGGGTAGATTAAACAGCATTCCAGGTTGCATTAACATGGAAGCTATCTCATAATACAGATATTGTGACAACTAAAGCTTTTGAAAAGGAAAAAAAAGGGAAAGACAGTCTTGAATTGCCTGCATGATTATCAGGAAGCATAAGTGTGTGCAACTTACTATTCTCGTATAATGAAACAAATATATTTTGACATTTAGTTGGATGATCAATATATCACAACCACAAGGCATCTATAGGCTGAATTAACTCTAGTAAAGACAACATAATTGACGTTACCCATGTCTGATCAAAATGATTCTCTTCTTCTATTCAACTCTGTCCATGGCCTACAATCAGTCAAGTGCCTAGTTCTATGCAATTTTTAATCTATGTTCTAAGCCTGAAATTTTACCTTTCATTCCCCAGCTAATACATTTACCATCTTCTTTAAATATTAAACTCCAAGAAAATTTGTATAATCCTGAATAGGTCCCATTGTTAGCCAAATTTAGCTTCCAAATCCTCAGTGAAATTTCAGTAATGACCATATAGAAGAGAGGTGTTATACTGCAAAATGTGAGGTTAAGACACTTAGACATCCACTACGACAGTTCATGCAATAGAACAAAAAACAAGGAATATATATACCAAAGGTTTTGGCACTATGTATCATCTTCCTACAAGTACCTTACATATTTTGATTAGTTCTCCCCTCAAATTTTTGGAGGACAAAAAATATCTTAGGCCTTCCCCTCCAATGTCTAGAATATGACAAAGATTTGTAACAACATGATCACTTTATTCTAAATATCATCTGATGTTGAATCTCAAAACAATACCAGACACTAACATGCAACATAAAAAGAATTAGACAAATAAAATCACCATAAATCTGTGATCAAGATCATTTCTTGCAATGCTTGAACACATTTCGTGCACCCATTCCCAACATAGGAATAAAACAATGACCATTTTACAATTCAAAGAAGCACTAGACTAAATATAACAAAAAACTTTACCAATATTATTGAGAGAGCCATATAGGGAAATAAACATCTCAAGGATAACCAAACAATGGAAATGGCCAATTAAATTACAAAACATCAATCTGGTCAAAGAAACTGGAAGATCCTGGAGATGGGTATTAGCTTTGGGTTTACCAAAGTCATTAAATCTCTTCTTTGGTGCATGGAGAAATTCAGCATATTCAGACTGCCCTTCTATCTTATGAAGTTGCAATACCAAAGGCCTCCTAGTGACAATACCTTCAAATTTAACAGGACAAATATTAGGAAAGTATAACACATAATGTACTGAAACTAGCAATCAAAAAGAGATGGATGATGGCTCAAAACTTGCGAAGAGATGGATGATGGCTTAACATTAAACCCCATAACTCCTCTTCCAAAAGAAAATTCTGCCTCAGAAGTAAGTGTTATACTTAATACATAACGCATAAAATTGGAATCTAAATTGCAAATACCAATTTTAGTTATTTATCATAAGTGGATTTGTAAGATTTTAGTGCAAAATGTACTGTTAATATACAATTTTTTCGTGTACATTTCATAAAAAAGTAAACACAATTGGCCACCAATATAAGACATCCATGAGCTCCAAATTTCACAAATTCTCTCAAGCAAATGTTAATTTTGCTTACAAATACTAATAATGATCCCAAAGACTCAATGATATCAATTTCAACAAAATACATAATGCAAAATAAATCATTACGATTATACACCAAAAAGGACTAGCAAGAAAATCAAACAGCAGCCGAGAAGCATACCAGATCCACGAGGCAGAAAATCTCTCCCAACAATACTTTCAAGTACCGATGATTTACCCGAACTCTGATTCATTTCCAACAAATCCCAGATAAAAAAATCACAAATTCCGTCAATACGATTAATAAAAAGCATCACAAAAGAACTCAAAAAGAATCAAGAATGGAATTAAAATGATGAGAAAAATGAATGTGACCTGGCCACCAACAACAGCTACAGAAGGAAGAGCTTCCCAGAGGGACATGCCTTCACTGCCACCACCATGATCACCTAATACAGTGCAGGCTCTTTGGATATTGTTCACTAACCCAATCAAGCTCTCCATAGTTGCCATTCTGTTATTCTTGAATTATTTTTTGGGGATGGCAAGAAAAAACGTGGTCTGATAAAATGATGATTTTGGATTCTTGAGAGCTTTTAAAAATTGAAATGTGGGAAATAATCGAAGAAAGAAAATGGGGTCAGTCGAAAATTGAAGAATGATGAGAATGTGAAGAGCTGTGACGCGGAAACAGAAACAGAGAGAGGAGGAGAGAATATGGGAGGGAAGGGGAAAACCGTCGGACAACATGTTAGTTGCAAAATGCTATTAAAAGAAGAAAAAGAAAGAAAGAAATTCTTCTTCTTCTTCTTCTTCTTTTTCGAGTGGCTAGCGACAAAAAGAGAATTTATTTTCTAAGGAACAAAATAGAGAATTTGATTAGGAACTAGGAACTACTCTGTATCAAAGATTAGATCTTACGCATATTTGGCACTACCTTTATTATTGTCATTAGAGGGAAAATTATGGTCAACTGCTCGAACTTATTAGGTGGTATTAATGTCTCCTTTATGACTTTTTTCTTGCAAATAGTTTTACCTCATTAATTAACGTCTAATTGAAGATTGAGCATATGACCAACACACCAACCTTGGATTGATCAACGTAGTAGACAAAATAAACTTGTTATTCCATCCAATTTGAGTTTTTTTTTTTTAAACCCATCTGATTTTGATCATTAAATAGATGAGTGATCAAAAGTTAACGATTGAAATAAGTTGAAAACTTCTTTGGTAATTTACTTTGTTATATTATTATAAGCTATGAATAAACTTCTTATACCAAAATAAGAAAATTCTTTGTTGTAATCTACCAAAAAAAAACCACAAATTTCCCATATAATGAAACTAGTATTGTGAATAAACATCATCTAAAAACATCTCCCATTGTCAGAGGGGTAAAATGGAGTTTCAATTCTAGCAGATAAACTTACTAAATTGGTTTCGAAAACCTGATTTCTTGCCTTGAAAAGGATAGGCCAAATGCTACAACACAAAATATAAGAATATAATAGGTCTTTAAATTGGTCAAAACTAGACAAAATGGAAGTTGAGGGGGTTAAGTGCAATTTATTCTAATAGAAAACTTGTCCCAAATTCTTAAAGTTGCAAATTGATTTTAAACTCTATGGCTATTCTTTGTTCTCCTGTTTTTCTTCTACTCGCTTTATATCATGAAATTGACGGGTCTAATATTTTGTACAGTAATTGTGCAATCTCAAACTCATGTTGTTTAGCAATACTAATACTGAAAGAGGGAGGAAAAAGGTACTGAATGTGTCAAAGGAGTTGATTTAATTCTTGAAGCTTCTAATATGTTTATTACTCTTTTAGTTAGTACCAAATGTTTTTGTCAAATCAATAAATTTGGCAGTCCCTTGTTCCATCATTTGTGATGTTTTCTGGGAAACTAAACCTTTTAAGGCAACATATAACCATTGTTTCTCAATGAAAGTACACTTGAATGAATTTACAGTTGTGTACTGGCATTCAAATTCTCAAATTCTAATACCATGACAAATGCATTGCTAAGTGGGAGGAGTTATTTTTTCAAATGACCAAATGTAAAAAATGAATAAATATTGGTTTGACTTAAAAAAATAACTCCTTATTTTAAAGGGTTTGTCCATTCTATGTCTAATAGGAGATAGGCTTGATTTTTAGTTGTATGTAAGTAAATTTTTTTCGTTAAAATTTTCTAAATTAGGAGGTGGAAGATAATGTTTGAAATTTTTCGTAAGTCCACTCTCAATTTTTTTTTTTTTTTGCACAGAATAGTGCTTATAAGATCAGAGAATTTAAGGGAAAAAAAACCTATTTTAAAAGGTGAAAATATGCAAAAAGTAGAAACATGAAATTCATACCTCAATTTAGTAAAGGGCCATATTTCTTTTGCTCTCAAACTAATGTAAGACCAATAACTCAAACTCATGAACCTGTCACTACAACGGTCTCTCATCGAAATTCTTGTGTAGGCTTTTGCATTGAAAATGATTGATACATCATTAGTACCTAATTTACGTTTGGAAGAACTGAGAGCTTTGTATGGATCCGTCTTTGGTTTCCTACCTAGCTCAGTTGGAGGCCGTATTTAGGTTTGAACTCCTGTGATTCGAGATTGTATATGAAATAAAGGCACTCTATAGCTTGAAATTGATTAATAAGGTGAGGTCTTACTTTCCCTTTGCTATGGGGGCTTAGCAGGGTTCTTCTTGCTCTGGTTTGCCATGGTAACACTGCTAGCCAGTCCTCAAGCAACAATAATGAGTCCATTTAGAAGGTGTGTTCTTTGGGTATTTGTATAAAATTTACTATAATTTATTGTAGAACCAGTAGAAAATATTTTGTATATTTGAGAGTTGGAAAAACAATTTTTCTTTTTCTTTTTCTTTTTCCTTTTCTTTGCTATTTTCCTTTCTTCTTCCTCCCTCCTTCTCCCATCCTTCCTCCCTCCCTACTGCTACCACCCCACTCCCACTGGCGCCAAAGCCTCTCGCCCACCTTTTTTTTTCTTTCTTTCCTCCCTCTCTCTCTCTCTTCTCCTCCCTCTTTCTTCGTCCTCCTCCCTTCATCCCTCTTCCTCGTCTCCTCTCCTCCACTTCCTCTCCCTTTCCCACGCTACGCACCTCCCCTACAGCTCGAGCAACTAAACCTACAACTAGCTCTGGTCACACGACCAGCAGGGGACAAGAAAGTGGGGATGATACGAACCCCATCGAAGACGAAACCCGTAGTCACATGCCCTGGATCTAGATGACTAATACCAACGGTTTGGCAGCGGAAAACTTGACCCTATTAACTCTAGAAGTCATGAACAATATTGATACTATCTCAACCCACGACTTAACGAATTAGCGAACCAAACTATAAGTAGTAGAACACCACAACCAAGGAGTGACTTGATTGATAAGTTCGGTATGAATAACTTGAGAAAGATTCTCAATTATTCAAAGAAGCTCTCTTGGAAAGAGAAAAGTGAATAACTCACGAAATTTTTATTGATAAAAAACTGATTATGAAGGTTCCTTACTTAGGCTATATATTGCCATACAACTAGAAGACCTAAAGTGAATTGGATTCACTTAAACTAGAAACCCTAAAGTGAATTGGATTCACTTCTTTACTAAACTAATAACCAATTTAATTTGGCTATCCAAAACAAGGTTTGGCCGAATTTTTAATCCCTAATAAATGACTTAATTTGGCAAGGTAAATGACAAACAAACCCTTGCTTACATAACTAAATAAATGACACAACTTGGACTAATTAGCTAACTAAATCGATTTGCTTGGACAATCTTCATGTTCTCATCAGGGGAGGAGGAGGAAAGCGGGAGGAGAAGAGAGAAAGGGAGAAAAGAAAGAAAGAAAAAAAGTCTATTGGCAGCGGTGGAGGTGCCAACTGACGATGGAGGTGTGTTTGGTGTGGTGATAGATTGAGGTGTGGGGAGAAAGAAGAAGAAAAAAGAAGGAAAAAATTTTTCTGTGTATTTAGGTATTTGAGGTGTATATTTAAAAAACTTTAGATGATTTTTTGAAATTATTGACTTTGATCTTCCAAGCAAACCCAATACACACGGGGGACATGGGGCAGGCGCAACAGTGATTTGGTACGGTTGGGTCCTATTGTTAAACTTCTTATACAACACGGTTTACACTGAACACAAATTGTTGTATGATTTACAAGATCTGTTGATGTACACGAACAAACTTTACGAAGAGAATGAGTAATTTTACATGTACAAGTACATAATGTAAGTGCACAACAATACATGTAACAAATACAATCCCACGTAACACAACTAGAAATACCCTTTGTCCATATTTGCCAAACAAGAATTGAACCAAATAAGGATGAAATTGATCAACTGAATATTTGACCTGGGCTTGAAGCCTCACTAGCTTCACATTATTTATGGGGAAGAAAACATTAGGAAAAATAACCAAAAAAGAAAGAAAGAAAGAAAGATAAGGAATAAAAAGATCTTAACAAATTCAGAGCTTGTGAGGATGGAGAATAGCAAGAAGTTCTTGAGCTGGCCTTATAGCTAGATTAACGTACTATTTTGCCACTGGGAATCAGTAGTATTTCCCATTTGAAACGAGTCACCACATTATGCATCTAGCTGAGTATTACTGCTCATGCATTCTCATTTCCAGGACACATTCGTGGCCCTCCGCCGAATGGAATAAATGCATAAGGGGTTACCTCGTCCTTTAGAAATCTTGATGGATCCAAATTCCCAAGGTTTGGAAAGTAATTTGGGTTCTTGTGTGTGGCATCAGAAGTCCAGTGAATCTGTTCAAGTAAAGCATAATCATTTATTTGTATTATAGATTTCCCATCCAAAATTAATTAGTATTAGTTGTACTTTACCATTGGAATATTAAAACTAGCAGGCAAACCATTTCTAAACAAACGTCCTTTTGCAAAATCAATAATAAAAAAAAAGACTAACTTACGCTTTAAACGAAACATAAAAGGCATTAAGGAAAAAGTGAAACAAATTAGCCATTTAATTTAAATAGTTAGTAAAAGCAGAGAAAATAAGAAAACTGTTCAAAAGACTTTAAGATTACCTTCTTTTCTTGGTAAAAAGATTGATCTTCAATCGGTTTAAATTACGTACTCTTAAATTTTATTGAGTTTATCTGAGTAGCAAAAGTTGGAAAAGGGTAAGCTTTTATACTCCAAGAATTAAAGGAAACACAGGTGTTTACAAGGGTTGTTTATATCGCAATTTTTTTTTTGACGTTATCTTAATTATTCAGTCAGAAAATATAAGTGGTGATGTTTCGATTTCGAAGGAGTAAAGTAGAATTACAACAATGTTCTGGGGTAAAATGAAATTAAACCTGAACTTTAGGGGGTGCAGTGAAGGAATGAATTTACCTTGGAACCCTTTGGAATTAAATATCCTTCATAGATGAAGTCGGTCATAGCCTCTCTAAAACTACCGGACCCTGGTCAAATTCTCAACACTTCACAAGCAACAGCCGAAGAGTATTTCATCTTCCGTATGTCCTCCCAAGTAAGTTTATCATCCGGTTCCTTTGCATCAACAATTTCATTTTGTTATTTACGCAGCATATGCAAGTTTATTACAACAAAAAACCATGCAAAATTTCAGACAAACTTTAAGATTGAAATTTCCAGAAAAAATAAAGGTATTTGTTCAGTTTGAGAAATTCAAATAACCAATTCTAATGTTATCCAAAGAACTTCCAAGGTGACCAGAGTAATATACTTACTTATAACCTGCAAAATCTAAGCGTTCTTGGCCTAATCAAGTTTAGTTTCCTACATGAACATCATTCGACATCTTACATTTTGTAACTGGTCATCATATTCGTACATATTGAAGAGTGTGTCTAACAGGTGCCTCTTACCACTTGTTAAGATGTACTTCAAGTGTTAAATTTTTGAAAAAGTAAAATTCATTAGAAAAAGTGCATAAATGTAAGGGATGGTAATAATTGTTAGTACGTGTACATACATAAATTGATAGGTAATGCAAAATTTATTATATGTGTTGAGTGAATGTTTAATAGGCACACGTTAGAAAAATCCTATATTGAATATAAACTTTTAATAGTTAACTAGCTTAGCCTTCAGGAATTGCCGAAATTGTTGCCAAACTTACCTTTAAGGACAGTCATGATGCTAGTGATAGTGCTTTGCATGGTTGAGTAGCTTCCCAGTAAAAAAGATGCCAAATTGCTTGCAATGTCCTCGTCGAAAAATGACTGATCCTTTTCATCTGTTGCCAGGATCAAATGCCACATGATGTCCATCACTGAAGATGAATCATGTCCTGAAAGATCAATCCTTCTTTGCCTGATTGTTTCCTCAAGCTCTTTCTGAATATGCCTGGCCGCTTTGATGGCACGATTCAGAGCCGTTCCTGACAGGTTTATGGGCATTGATCGCAAACCGTTGTCTATGTCCTGCATATCCTTTTGAATTTTCTCAAATTTTCTTGGATCTTTGATGCCCGAGATTATATTACAGGACAAATTGAACAAGTATATCGCTGCAGTATCGCTAAGGCTCACTTGTTTGCAGTTCCAATATGCCTGCAAATGATTTTTGGTTGCCTCATCTATGAATCCAATGTATTCTCGACGCACATCTATCTTTAGAATCGATCGAAGAAGTTTACGCAGTGTGCGTGAGTGCTCACTGGAAGGCTTCTCCATCTTGGGAAATATTTTCTTTATGGTACTCCGCCGCCAAACATGGACCAACCTCTTATCGTTCGAGAACAGAAACTTGGTCCCTTCGGCACCAGAAAAGATCACCACGGTCTCTCCAATCAATGAAGTCTTGAAAATGGAGGACGAATACTTATTCCACCTTTCTTTTAGAAACTCATATGTGAGACCTCGTCGACGTTTGGAAATGTACTCAAAAGTCTTTCCAATTAGAGGCCAGCCCATGGTACCTGGTAAAGGCTTTGGTTCTCCAACCCCAAACTTGGTTGTTACAGTGTTGGACTCCTTTCTCAGGGTAAGCTTGTGGAGAAGATATGCAGCCGGAATTAGAGACAGAAGAAGAAACATCGACGGCAATAATTCCATCATCAACTCGGTGGAATTGGTGCTTTTTTCTCTAGGTATAAATTGGGTAATGAAGATTCGATTAGACAAAGGAAAGCAGAATGAAGAAAGGTACAAAGCTCTGGCAATCATGAGTTTCCAGTTGCACGCTTCCATGCTTATATAATAGTTGTTGAATCCTATACGTGCTTAATTGAAACAATGCTTCTTCACCCTATCAACAGGGTCTACCAAAATCTTGGAGAATATTCATTCGGCTAGAGACTTACAACCAACAAGAGACATACAACTAAGAATATGTGAATGCAGTATTAGGTTTATTGATTCGCGTATTTGAACGTGAATTCATAAACTTAATACTGCATGTCGATTCGGGAATCCATAAACCTAATGTCGAATTCACGTATTCTTTTTGTTTTTGGGTACATTCATTCACGTATTCTTGGTTGTATGTCTCTAGCCATATTAGGTTTAGTTTTATGGTTAGAGACATACAACAAATATTGATGCAATAGTAGGTTCAAGATTACGCAGGAAAAAACGTTGCATGGAAACAAGCCAAGTTATTACGTATTCTTGGAAGTTAACGTACCCAAAAAAAAAAAAAAAAAAAAAATCCAAACAAGCCAAGTTGCATGGAAAAAACGTAAATGCAAAACAAAAGCAATCATGAATAAAATAGTTGGACCGCTAGCAGCAGTAAAAGTCATTTCTTGGAGTTTAGACCGAGTGCTTTTTGATAGGTTGCATTTTTATTACTCCCTTCGTCCCACTTTTGATAGTCATATTTTTTTTTTCACACAGTTTAAAAAAAAATAGTTAACTTTGTTGAAAAAGTAAATTTAGATTGTTATTTTCCTAAAATACCCTCACATTAAATATGGTACAACTTTATGGGAACTTGAATTGATAGTAAAAAAAGAATCAACTCTCATTAAATGGGGTAGGTTTATAGTAACAACTACTTACATTGAATAAGGGTATTTTAAGAAAATTAAAATACAATTGCATTCTTCAATTGGAAAGTGGACTACAATTTGGGACAGATGAAGAAGGAATACAGGGCTATCAAAGTGGGACGGAGGGAGTATTAAATTTATGATTGTTCTTCCCTTGATTTTAATCAAATAATGTATTAATTGATAGATTCTATTTATATTTGGTTAATAGTGTTAATTGTAGAAAAGTGAGTAAAAAGTAATTTTAAGACAATTTTATGAAAGACTATACCAGTTTGACAATTTTATAAAGGGATAATTTCAGAAACCAAGGTGGGTTTCTAACAATTTCACTCAGCTCCCCCCAATTTTAGAAAATTACATTGACCTCTCTTGCTTTTACTATTTAAGTAACATTATAGACCCATTAGGTTAGAATTAGACTTACGTATCCTAAAATACCATTATGCAATATCATAACATCAAAAGAAAGTGAAAAAAAAAAGGTTTAGTGATCAATTTAACCAAAAAAAAAGTAACAAACACTTTTATCCAAATTTGCTATGCTTCCACAATAATTGTAAACCCAAAACCTCATCAACCTTTCAAGCAAACTCCAATTTAATTCCCAAATTCTATCAATTTTGGTATCATTAAAATTCCAATTTATTGGTAGCTATGCCAAGAGCAACCCCATACTCTAATGGTATTAGGAACAGAGAAACTAATCTTTATGACAAACCACCGCAAATACTTATAAATAAAATAAAAATGAAACTAGATGAAGAAATTAGATTCTAGTGCATAATAGACATAATAGCATAACCCAGTGTCATCCCTTTTTCTCTTCCAACCATAGCCCATTAATTTCATTTTTTTCCTCTCTGTCACAACCATTTTCATCATCTCCATCTAATTTGACTATGAAATTTTCATTTGCTTCCTCAATTTGTAATTTGTCAAATTTTGATTCTTTAATATATGCAAATTATAATACGAGAAGAAATAAACAAGGGAGTTGATAGTTAAGTACCACGGAAAAAGAGAAATAGACAAGAAATAAATATTTCGTGAGGTTTGCATGGTGGTGTAGTTGATGGGTAGAAGAGACTGCGGAGTTATAGGTAGGAAGGAGAGAATCATAAGAGGTAAAAAAAAAAGGGAGGGAAAGCGAAAAGAAACTATTGTTAATTAAAGTGGAGTTAGAGATAATGACGAGTTGTTGCAGGCTTTTATATTTTCTTTTACTTTTGGTTTGGTTTTTGTATCCCACATATGTGATAAATTATCTATTAACTAGAGGGTATTATAGCCATTTTATTGAACGGAGGGAGGTTAATGTAATTTTTTAAAATTGGTTGGAGCTAAGTGAGATTGTCAGAAACCTTCCTTGAGGTTTCTGAAATTAACCCTTTTATAAAAGACTAAAAAGTAAAGTGAGGCAATTTTATAAAAGACTATACCAGTTTGGCGTGGACGTGATTACGACACGCTGTCAGATTCGAAAGGCTCGGAATTTGGCGCGCGAGGTAGTTTCCCGATTCAAATTGAAGTCCTTTTCCAAGATATTCGGTTTTCCATTTGGAAACAAGGAGCTTACCTTTTGTGTAATTAGGGAAATATCTCTTCCGTGAGAAATTTGGATTAGTATTGGTAGTAGTAAATAGTAATAGTTTAGGAAAAGCAAAAAACGCGAGTTGCAGGAATTCTTGGCTGTCGTGATTTTAAAAAGGATTGTGCCGGGTCTGTTTTTTGGTTCGTACCCAACAAACTAAGCCAAGAGCTTTTCTCTTCGTCGTTTCTTTTCTTTTGCTTTTTATATTGTCCGATGCTCATGCGCCTTTTATCAATTGAATAATTTGAATTGCGTTGTTTGATCCCAATGATGCCCAGCTAAGTTTCTTTTCTATTCTCAAATGAAGAAACAAATGGATTCTACTAATGTCGAAAATCAATATAAAGGTCACAAATAGATAGTGGTGGGCCATATGAGCCAAGCAAGCAAACCTTTTAACCGGTTGAGACCGGGGTATGTTACTGGCAAAAAAATTGTTGTGGGACCTCTCAGAATTAATAATGTATTCAGTAAGACCTTCTCTTGGCGCCAAAGAAATGCAATGGCACAAAATGCAATTGCACGAAATACTTCTGACGATTAAGATATTTCCAAATTGCCCGCGTGCCAATGGTCAGGAGGGATATTTGTAATAAAAACTTGGGCGTTATTTGATAGTTTTTGGATGGTTAAAAGGCGTGATCTATCATTTTGGCAAATGGCGTGCTTTAATTTTGTCAAAACCACACGCTTTTAAGTTATTATGATTAATTGATGTAGGTGAGATCATATTAGTAACTTTAATCAACTATGTTCGACTTAGTTGACCATGAACAATCATATAAATAGTCCTTATTAACAGTTGTATAAATAGGCATAAGTAGTTATAATCGTTGGAATCCTGACAGGTGCCGAACCTGTACAATAATAAATACCTACTCAAGAAAGATACAGATTTTGTATATAGCGGTGAGTAGGGTCGAATCCACAGGGATTGGGGATAATTCGTTTCTTCTAGAGTCCAAAGTATGGGGGGTTTTGGATTAAATGCTAACTAAATAAATTAACTGCAGAAAATAATTAATTAAAAGAAATGATTGGGGAAACTCTAGCCAAGGGTATACATCAGAAATGGTTCATGCACTGATCATTGATGCAGAAATAATTCCAACATTTATTAATAGATTGGTTATAGTTGTCATGCACGCGATAAACAACCAACCCTTCCTTAATTTATCGATAGCTAAGGTACGACCGTTAGCTATTTCTCTAACCCAAAAACAACCCTAGGTACGACCGTAAGATTTAATTTCTAGATTGCATTAATAATTAGAAAGGCCCAATCCTAACCAACAAACACGCTACGAGGGTTTGTTTAAACTAGATCATATGCTCCCCTGACATAAACCCAATTACGCCAGTTGCTACTGAGATAGAGATAACGAACAATTACGGATTCAATTACCCCTATTTAGCAAAAATAGCCTATATGAATAATTAATTATTGCGCACTAATCAATCATACACAAGGCCATAGCAATTAAAATCAAGGAACATATAAATACCAGTAAATGAAGAAAATAATTAAAACAGATTCGATCTCACAGTAGTTGTCGAACCAAATCGTCAGTTGTCCCCTTGACTAGGAAAGCTTAACCACGCCTCATGAGAAAATCTCCCCGTTGGGGAATATTGTCGAACACCTGGCGTGTGTCAGAAGCCAGTCCAAAGAAAGGAAACTAGAACTAAAATAAAAAACTAAAACTAAAGCCCTAGATGTCTCTTGCTTCTGTACGTTGTCCCCTTTTAAAGCAACAAAAGAAAGATGACTAAAAGCTATCTAGGTGGTCCCCACACATGTGGACAAAGCCCTCCAAGTACTTCTTGTTCCAAGTCTCTTTCCCGTAGCTTTCTTTTAAGAGCCCAAATGACTAGATCCTTTCCACTAGCTTGTGGTCCCCCACCAATTCAAGGGCCCAAGAATTGAAGCCCTTAGAAGTCTCCCTATTCCCATAAAAGTCCCTCCTTTTTGGTAATTTTCTGCTTTGTTCCTGAAATTAAGCTCCAATACCAAATATAAGTAAATATTAATAATTAAAACAATATTTGGCAAGAATAAAAGGGGAAATTAACAATAAAATTACTAACAATTAACACCCTATCAAATCCACTATCTGATTAATGGCTATTATGAGTTATTATCTTCTTAGTCCAAAAACAAATTGAGAGATAACAATGATCCATATCTACCACCATCTTATGAGCTAGCATCAAGGAATCGACAATTAGATTAGACCCTTAATTAGTTATAATCGTCGGAATTGACAATCCAATTTAATTGTTATAATGAGTTGTTATCATCTTAACCCATGGAGGAATTGGGGAATTCATAGCAAGATGATTCATATTTACAACCATCTACTTATGAGTTAGCACCAAGGAATCTATAATCAAATTAGAGACTCAATTAGTTATAATTATCGGAATCGACTATCTGATTAATCGCTATAATCAACTATTATCGTCATAGTGTTACAACTAGGGTTGCAAACGAATCGAGCCGCTCGAACTCGAGCTCAGAATATTAAGCTCGGCTGGCGAGCTTGGGTATATATATATATATATATTATTTTTATTTTTATTTAATAATAAAATTACGTATATTATATATATATTTTTTATTTTTATTTTCATAGTAAAATTACATATATATCCTTAATATTTTATTATTTATTAAGAAAAAAAATATTATTTTATTTATTTTTTTAAAAATAAAATAATTATTTTTTATTTTTTTCAAACTCGAGCTCGGCTCGACTTGATTCGAGTCGAGCTCGAACTCGAAATTTGCCGGCTCGTCGAGCTCGAGCTTGGTAAAATTTAGTCGAGACTCGACTCGATTAGCTCAAAACTCGACTCGGCTCGACTTGTTTGCAGCCCTAGTTACAACGCATTAGAAAATGCATAACAAAATTATCCATATCTATTACCGTTTTCTTATGAACTAGCAACAAAGAATCGACTATCGGATTGAACGCATAATTATGTGGTATTTGGTAAAAGGATTTCAGTATAGAGAATTGGAATAAATCTCATAATCATTGTTTGGATTACTATTATCGGAATTGAAATTTTGGAATTATATATAAAAATGCAATGGCGTTTCCCAATTCCCTAGTAACTTGGAAGGTTTTGGATAGAAGCCAAGTTTTATTCCCTTTTAGAAACGGGGCTTGTCCCGCTACTCGTTAAAAAAATTAACATCTAATAATAAATATAAATGTAATTATATTTATAATTATTATATACACATATAATATATTATATAAATATATATTATAAATTTATTAATATTAAATAATAATATATTTATATTATTTAATTAAATTCATAAGGAGAGGAATTATCATCTTAGGAGGTTTAATCTTTATTGCCTTATTTTCTTTCATCTTAGGAGTTTTAATCTTTATTACCTTATTTTGTTTACATGTATATTAGTACTGGTATTCGTTTCATTGAATGTGAATTAGTAATAGTACTACTTTTCATTACACGTGTACCGTGTACTTAGAGGTGTCAAAATGGGTGATTTGGGCGGGTTTGAGTTAGGTAAAATGGGTAATGGGTATAAATGAGTCAACCAATTTATACCAATTTAATTAGATGGGTATAAATGGGTAAGTCAAAAAATGAATTGGATAACCCAATTATTCATTTATAACCAATTTATTTTAACTTATTGTAAATTCATTTAAATTCATTTTTGCAAACTAAGTTATCAATTTATACCATCCTTTACACCCATCATTAGTTTAAAATATTTATTTATAATACTCAATAAACCTAATTATCAATTTTTTCCATATGTACTATATGTCGCAAAATTACATACTATTTAATAATTAAACAATAAGAATATAAAAATTTGAACTAAATACTATAAAAGTGTTGGACTCCTAAGATGATAAATATTTAAGCTTTGGTTCTCCAACCCCAAACTTGGTTGTTACAGTGTTGGACTCCTTTCTCAGGGTCAGCTTGTGGAGATGATATGCAGCCGGATTTCTACATTGATATTGCTGGATTTAGCATATTCTCGGGGATTGTTGTTCAAATTTTGGGTGAATTCAATTTACTTTTGACTGTGAGCTGGAGTTCACTGCTTCTGTTGATTAAGTTGATTGCTCCAAACCATGGTGAGGCCGAAGTCATTCTCGAGATCTAGGGCCTCTCAGTCTCAGCCCCTACCACAAGCCTCCATTCCTGTGAATACACCTACCAATCTACCCTCATCTTCTAGTGCTCGAACCCGCTTGGGTAGGGGTAGGGGTGCTCAAGTGGATACCCCGACTCACTTTAAAGGGCACTTGACCTTCACTAAACCCGCCAATCAGCAGAGATATGCTAAGATCTGTGAGAGGCGCATCATATCCTGTAAGTCTTGTGATAGACTCTCTCTGACTGCCCTCGGTATACAGGCGGAGGTTGATCAGATGTTTACCGCCATTGGGTGGCGCCCGTATTTTGATATTTCTTGTCCCGCCTTTGTTGAGCTGATTCGGGAGTTTTAATCTACTTTTGAGTTCGAGTTGCCTACGAGGTTCACCGTTGAAACACCGAATGTCATTCATTTCCGTCCAATGGATCGAGAGTTCAATTTCTCCATTACCCAATTCAATCTAGCATTTGGATTTATTACTAGAGAGTATGCTGAGACTAGAGAGTATGCGGAGAGTGCCTGTGATTACATAGAGCCGTTCCTATCCCACTACCATGATGTGTGGGAGGACATGTCGGTCGATCAGCACCGCTACGACTCTTCTAGGTCTAGGAGCTCCTTTCTTAAGGACCCTATTGCCCGATATGTTCAGAGATTCTTAACATACAGCTACTCGGGGCGCAAGGACAACTCCGGCATACTCTTTCGGCCTGAGTTCTTCTTCCTCTGGAGTATGAAGAACAACATAAAGGTTAACTTGGGGTGTTGGTTGGCGGCATAGTTTAAGACGGTTTTAACCAAAAAGAACAAACCTCTTATCCTTGGATCCTACATCACCCACTTGGCGACCCAGTTGGGAGTTCTTAATCTGGATAACCACGACCTCCATTTGGCATTCGAGATGGAGCACCTGGACGTCGACTGCTTGGAAAAGATGGGGGTCGTCGAGCGCCTATCCAATGATTTCTTCCAGTTTACCCCTCCGAGACCACCTCGAGCTCCGGGTGAGCACCCTTCGACCCGGGCAGGTCCCTCTTCATTCCCTGGGTCGGCCGAGGGCACTGCTGGACCGTCTACCTCCGCTTCTGCGCCATCTCCACCACCTGGGACTACTTAATGGCAGCAACTCCGCTATTATTATTTGTTTCTTTTTAAATTCATTTTTGATCTGATTTTCTGGTATTCTTCTAGTGTATGCCTCGATCTTCTCGTACAGGTGATTTGATTTTTGACCCTGAAGTAGAGAAGACCGCGCGTAGGACAAGAAAAGAGACCAGACAGCTCAGAGAGGAGCACTCCAGTGCTGCATCTCAGAGACCTGAGTCAGAAGTTGAACCAACAGACTCGTTTGGTGACACTTCGAGTGACTCTGACCAGGAGGAAGGTACCATGGCTAATGCACAAACATTAAAGGAGCTGGCTGCACCTGATTTAAATCAGCAGCCTCTATGCATTACCTTTCCCACCTTAAATGATAACACTCCATTTGAACTAAAATTTGGTCTGATTCATCTTTTACCCTCTTTTCATGGTTTATCAGGTGAAGATCCGTATAAGCATCTGCAGGAATTTGATGTCGTGTGTAACAGTATGAAACCCCCGGGCATTACAGAAGAGCAAATAAAAATGAGGGCATTCCCCTTCTCCTTGAATGACTCTGCAAAAGACTGGTTGTACTACCTACCACCAGGTAGCGTCACCACGTGGGACCAGTTGAAAAAAAAATTTTTAGATAAATATTTTCCTGCGTCTAGAGCTGCAAGTCTAAGGAAAGAAATTTGCGGTATCAAGCAGCATCCAGGGGAGTCGCTTTATGAGTACTGGGAGCGATTCAAGAAGTTGTGCAATAAGTGCCCCCAACACCAAATAAGTGAGCAGTTGTTTATACAATATTTTTACGAGGGACTATTCTTCAGAGACAGGAGTATCATTGATGCTGCGAGTGGAGGGGCACTGGTGAACAAGACCCCTCGGGAAGCTAGGGAGTTAATTGAGGGAATGGCAGAGAATTCACAGCAAATCGGTACGAGGGAGGATGTTCCAATACGCAAGGTAAATGAGGTAGAGACATCCTCTATCCAGCAACAGCTAAGTGAGTTGACATCCTTCGTTAGGCAACTGGCTGTGGGAAATGCATCACAAGCCAAGGTATGTGGGATTTGCACTGGTATGGGTCACTCTGCAGACATGTGTCCAATGATTCAGGAAGAAACTGCAGAACAGGCGAACATGGCTGGCCACGCGCCCGCTCCAAAAAAGCAGTACGACCCTTAATCAAGCACCTACAATCCTGGTTGGAGAGATCATTCCAACCTCAGATATGGAGGGAATAGGCAGTCCAATTTCGCACCAAATAGACAACAAGAGTACCAGCAGCAGTACCAGCCTCGCCAACGACCACCCCCTCCGAATTCGAGTCCGTCCATAGAAGAGATGATGAAGCAGTTACTTGCGAACCAGCAAAAGACGGATTCAGACATGCAAATCATGAGGAATCAACTAGGAAAAGTGCCATCATTGCAAAATCAAGTAAATCAAATGGTTATCACGATCAACCGTTTGGAATCCCAAATTCAAGGGAAGCTGCCATCTCAACCCGAGTTGAACCCGAAAAATGTGAGCGCCATAACCTTGAGGAGTGGCAAGGAGGTTCAAGGGCCTGAGCCTGTGATCCTTAAGGACAAGGATGAGGAGAAAATCGAGAATGAGCTTGAGAGGGAGGACAGCAATGGTGCAGATCCAAAGGTACTTCCAGACCCAAAAATTACAGTTAAAACTAACCCGCCTCCTTTTCCTAGCAGGTTGGAAAAATCGAAAAAACAGGATAAGGAGAAGGAGATCTTGGAGGTGTTTCGCAAGGTAGACATAAATTCTCCCTCTTAGACACAATCAAACAAGTACCAAAATATGTCAAGTTCTTAAGGGACTTGTGTGTCAACCGAAAGCGGTTGAGGGGAGATGAAAGGATTATTGTTGGGGAAAATGTGTCTGCGGTCCTGCAGAGAAAGCTTCCACCAAAATGCGGGGACCCAGGTATGTTTACTATCCCCTGTAGGATAGGCAATACTGTGATTAGAAGGGCCATGTTGGATCTGGGAGCATCAATTAATGTCATACCTAAATCTATCTATGGTTCTCTGAAATGAGGTCCATTAAAAGAAACTGGAATAATCATTCAATTAGCTGACCGAACTAATGCATATCCTGATGGGTTGGTTGAAGATGTGTTGGTAAAAGTTAATGATTTGGTGTTTTCAGCTGATTTTTATGTGTTGGATATGGATGATGATCACTCCCCCGATCCCTCACCTTTGTTATTAGGTAGACCCTTTATGAGTACAGCACAAACAAAAATTGATATTAATAAGGGTACCTTATCCATGGAATTTGATGGGAAAATTGTGCATTTTAATATCTTTGATACTATGAAATATCCCTCAAACTCCAACTTTAGCTCAATTTTCTCTATGAGTGCTATTGACCCTGCAGTGCAGGAAGTGTTTGAAACTGTTGGCAGGGATGAGTTGGAGGTAGTTTTAACCAAGCACTTAGAGTTGGAAACAACTCCTGAAATGGAGTGGAGCGAGGATCTAAAATGCACAATATGTGCATTACACTCATTGCCGACCACTACAAAAAGATATGAAATCTTGCCTATTTTTATTTCCGAACCTCACCAGAGGGTATTGTCATCTGTGGTACAGGCACCTGTTTTAGAGTTGAAGTCCCTACCAGAGCACCTAAAGTATGCGTATCTAGGTGACAACGAGACACTCCCGGTGATTATTTCGTCAGCACTGTCAAAAATTCAAGAGGAGAAACTGATCCGGGTTCTTAGAGAGCATAAAGAGGCGATAGGTTGGACAATCGTAGACATTAAGGGGATCAGTCCGACCATCTGTATGCACTGGATTAGACTGGAAGATGATACTAAACCTGTTCGGCAGGTTCAATGGAGGCTCAACCCCCTCATGATGGAAGTTGTAAAGAAAGAGATTTTGAAATTGCTAGATGTGGGGATCATCTTTGCAATATCCGATAGCCCTTGGGTGAGCCCGATCCAAGTAGTCCCAAAGAAAGCAAGAGTGACAGTAGAAGCCAACCAAACGGGTGAGCTCGTGCCAGTGCGCAAGCCCACTGGATGGAGGCAATGTATAGACTACCATAGGCTAAATGCCGTCACCAAAAAGGACCATTTTTCTCTTTCTTTCATTGACCAAATGGTTGAACGTTTGGCTTGTAGAGCTTACTATTGCTTTTTGGATGGATTTTCAGGATACTTTTAGTTAGCAATTGCACCAGAGGATCAAGAGAAGACAACCTTCACGTGCCCGTTCGGGACCTTCGCGTACAGACGAATGTCATTTGGGTTGTGCAATGCACCTGCAACATTCCAGAGGTGTATGGTAAGTATTTTCTCTGAATATGTGGAGAAAATTATTGAACTTTTTATGGACGATTTCAGTGTGTATTGTGATAGTTTTGATACGTGTCTAGATAACGTGAAATTGATCCTGATAAGGTGTATAGAGACTAATCTTGTGCTTAATTGAGAAAAATGTCATTTTATGATTGAGCACGGGATAGTCCTGGATCATATTGTATCATCTAAGGGCATCGAGATTGACAAGACTAAAATAAACATTATATCTGCATTACCTTACCCCGCGAATGTGCGGGAGGTGCGTTCTTTTCTTGGACATGCAGGTTTTTATCGAAGGTTCATCAAAGATTTTTCAAAAATTGGGGCCCCGTTGTTCCAACTCTTACAAAAAGATGTAACCTTTGAGTTCGATGACAAGTGTGAGAAAGCTTTCAACAAGTTGAAAGGGCTACTGACCTCACCCCCGATCATCCAGTCCCTCCGATTGGAGTTTGCCATTTGAGATCATGTGCGATGCCAGTGATCATGCTGTAAGGGCTGTATTGGGGCAGCAAGTAGGGAAGGCAGCTCACGTCATCTATTATGCATCCCGCGCCCTGAATGGGGCCCAATTGAATTACTCCACTACTGAGAAGGAGTTTCTTGCAGTTATTTTTGCTTTAGAAAAATTCAGGTCATACTTGTTAGGTGCTAAAGTAATTGTATATTCTGATCATGCAGCATTAAGGTACCTAATGACCAAGAAAGATGCAAAATCGAGGCTCATCCGGTGGATATTGCTACTACAAGAATTTGACTTGGAGATAAGGGATAAAAAAGGTTCAGAGAATCTAGTAGCAGACCATTTGAGTCGCATACCAGTTGGGGAGGAGAACTAGCCATTGAAAGATGCATTCCCTGAAAAGCATTTATTTTTCTTAAATTCTCAGTTGCCTTGGTATGCTGATTTAGTCAATTATCTAGTAACGGGTAATTTTCCTACAGGTTGGCCAAAATCGAAGAGGGATAAATTGAAGAGCGACGCCAAATATTTTATCTGGGATGACCCGTACTTATGGAAGAGATGTGCAGATCAAGTGATGCGTAGATGTGTAAGTGAAGTGGAATTTCAATCGATTTTAACTTTTTGTCATACTTTTGCCTATGGAGGTTATTTTAGACCCAAGAGAACTGCTCATAAGGTATTAGAAAGTGGATTTTATTGGCCTTCATTGTTTAAGGATGCTTATGTGTTTTGTAAGTCATGTGATCGCTGTCAAAGGATAGGTAATATAGCCCGTAGAGATCATATGCCCCAAGTCCCGCTGATTTTCGTTGAAATTTTTTATGTCTGGGGTATAGATTTCATGGGGTCTTTTCCTACTTCATTTGGTTTCATGTATATTTTACTAGCAGTTAATTATGTGTCAAATAGGTGGAGGCCAAGACCACTCGGACTAATGACTCGAAAGTAGTTGCAGATTTTATCCGGCCTAACATTTTTGTGCGATTTGGAATGCCAAAAGCTATTGTCAGTGATAGGGGAACGCATTTTTTCAATAAAACCATAGCTGCGTTATTTCGCAAGTATGGTGTACTCCACAGGGTCTCAACGTCGTACCATCCCCAGACCAATGGTCAAGCGGAGGTATCGAATCGGGAGATTAAGTCCATTTTTGAGAAAATGGTATGCCCCGATAGGAAATATTGGAGTCAACGGTTGGAAGATGCACTCTGGACCTATCGGACGGCATATAAGACTCCTATAGGGATATCGCTGTACAGGTTGGTATTTGGGAAGTCGTGTCACCTTCTAGTGGAGTTCGAGCACAAGATTTTTTGGGCGATAAAACAATGCAACATGAATCTAGAAGAGGCCGGTGCCCAACGAAAGTTGGATTTGCAAGAGTTGGAGGAGATCCGGAACGAAGCGTACGAAAATGCTTTAATTTATAAGGAGAGGAGCCGGGCATTTCATGACCAACAAATCTCTAGAAAAACGTTTGCAGTTGGTCAGAAGGTCCTCCTGTACCAATCCAGGCTCAAGCTATTTCCAGGTAAGCTACGTTCCCGTTGGATTGGACATTTTATTGTTACTCACGTGTTTCCATATGGTGCAGTTGAAATTCGGAGTGCTAAGACAGATAACAAGTTTGTGGTGAACGGACACCGCCTCAAGCATTATTACGAAGGTGATGCGGATACGGGTGTGCAGCAACTTCAATCTTGGGTCAAGGATCCTTTGGTTAACATTGGTGGTCCGATGACAAGATTAAGATGCAAGAAGGTGAAGGAAGCTTTACAAGCCTTGATCATTCACCATACAAGCAAGGAGCAATCTAAGTTTGAAAATTTGATGGACCATGAAGTTACCTTGTTCACTTGTACGTTTGAAGTGAAAGAATGATCTCATACTTGTTAGCTTAGTTGATAGTTGTTTTAAGACTGTCTAGTTTAGTAGTTGTTAGGCGTTGAGTATTTTATTACTTATTGGGCCTTATCGGAAAGTCTTAAAGAGCTGGCTCTTTAAGCTCTTTATGTGGATCGAATTTCTTCCAGGTTTATGTGGGCCGGATTTTACCCTAGTTTTAGCCTATAAAAGGCACCTCTTGTATGAGTAAAGGACAGATTATTACAACCAAAAATCGTGAGAAATTTTCCTTTCAAGTTCTTAATCGAACTTACTCTTGAATTCTTGAGTTCATTGCTTAGGATTCAAATCTGACTTTATCGATTAGCTTGTTCCCTAATCGTGGTGTCTCTTCATCCATCTTTATTTGCTTAACGTTGCTGATTGCCTTTGTGTGTCAGAGGTCTTGAGTTCATGAGAACAATCGAGTTCAATTTCCATTGGGAGAAAAGGTCCAACACTGATAATTACGAGGTTGGGAGGGTCTAGGAGGGTCTTCCCCTAGGGTTGCTTATCAGTTGGCATCAGAGCATCAGATTAATTCTCTTTCAATTGAAGTTGTTCATATCTTATTAGTTTGTGTCTTTTGTCAAAAAAATAAAAAAACTGTAGCGATTACTGTTCATCATACTGTTCCGAAATACTATTCATCGTTACTGTAGCGTACTGTTCACGTTACTGTTCATCCGAGTAAAAAAAAACCTGTTGGGTGTTGTCTTTTTGTGTTTTCTGTCCAACTTTTGTTCTTGAGTCTGTTATACTTTTGTTGGGTTTGGGTTGTTAGGGTTTTAAAAAAAAAAAAAAAAAAAAGAGTCACGTACCTTATATTGTTTTAGTGTCCAAGTTGCTAGAGTATTGCTGAAATTTTCTTTTGAGTATTGCTGAAATTTTATTGTGCCTATTTCTTGAGTATTGGTTGTTGTTCTTGCAAACCCTAAACACCACAACTCAATTTGGAGAAGTTCTTGAGCTTTTTGAACAAATTCTTGAAGTTCTTGGACCATCAAGTCTTGTTTTGAAAATTCTTGAACAATAAATCAAGAACCAGGGTCTTCTTGAAATTTACATAACCTTTCATCCGTTTTTCTTGAACTTGTTGGTGTGACCTGAATTTGTGCTCCTTGAAGAGCCGAAGCAAAAAAAAAAAAAAAAAACAAAGAAGAGAAGGAATCGGCTCTCACACAAAGGAAATCAAGTTTTCCAAATCTTGAGTTTCCAATTCTTGATTGGTTTCCAATTCTTGAATAGTCTCCAAATCTTGATTGGTTTCCCAAAACTTGAGTCTCCAAATCTTGATTGGTTTCCAATTCTTGAGTCTCCAACCTTAATTGAATTCCCACAACCCCAAACGACCTAACCAGCCCCAAACACCCCCAAATCAGTTTCCAAAACCAAACCTAAACCGCCACAAACACCATTTACCATCCAAATACTGACCAGAAACTCAACAAGAACAGCAGCTCAAAAAAAAAAAGAGGGGTTCTAGTTTCGGGTAGAGTTTTTCTGAGATTTGTAAAATTCTGCTTTGTATCTTGTTACTTACTTATAGGGTAATTAATTCTGGAATTTTTGAGATTTTGAGTTGTTTTAAGAACTTCGAGGAGGAAAATTGAGAGTAAGTGTGTTTCCTTGAATGATACACGAGTGCTTGCAAGGTAGACTAGGATACACTTGTTTTGCAGGTTGGACAATATGTCTCAAGAGGGGAACATGCCTGAGCTGTCTGAGACCGACATGTCACTCAAACTGATGCTCCAAACTCTTCGAAAACAAGCGGAGAGACATGAAGTTGTAATGACACAATTATTAGACAGATTGGCTGCTATTGAGATGCGAGGTACCGGAAATACACATAATAGGGTTTCGAGTGTTCAGAATACTGATCATGATGTGGATGATGAGAGATATCATTCTAACACCTCATTTGGATCAAGGAAAGGCCAAAGGGGAGTGATGGAACACAAACATAAACCCCAGCGAGAGAACGAATCTCTTAAAAGGAGGGGTTCCAGGCAATCTACCTCTTTAAAGCCGGTTTATACAAGAGGTGATAAGAAGGTTCATTCAACATTTTCTAGGCCTAAACCTAGAGTTGAATCACCTCATGAGGAGTCATTTTGGGAGACATATCAACGTCTTCTACACCAAAAACAAATGGAGTCAAATGGATGCGATCAAAGTGAGTTTTCTAAGAAGGAGGTAGCTGGCCCTATTCCCAACAAAGGAGTATCTCATCCTATTGAACCATTTGTTGAGGAGGTTGATAATGAGAAAACAATCGAGAGCATTAAGCTAGATAAAGAGATGGAAAAATCTGATGAGATGAGTGGTAAAAAGGAAGAAAAAAGAGAAAGTGAGTTGATTTTGAGCAAAAATGTGAGGACTTATTGTTTTTCTAACGAACTTACCTTTGCTTTATTTAGTGTTTCTTCATTTGTGCAGATTAAGCAAAGTCAAGTGAAGTTAGTCATGCCATGCTCCATTCCAAAGTCACTTGTACAATTCACTAGTTTCCATGGAGTTTGTCTTTTAGGAATTAAATCTACTTGGGATCACCTCATGGAACAATTTCAATTCAAATCTGTCCATACCAAAGGGAAATCAATTCAAACCAACCATGAAGGGAGAATTCCAAACTTTGACTCTCATTTACTACCTATGGTTCATTCATCATTTTTACCTTCTTTTGAGTATAATTTCCATCCTAACACTTGTAATTCTTATGCAGATTTTGAAGGAAAGTATAAAAGGCTAGCAATGCCTTCTCAAGTTGAATCAATTGGTGGAAGGAATAATGAAATGGCAAAGGGAGTATTCACATTTAAAACTTATTCTATACCTTTTTACCATTTAGTTGATGATGTACCATTACTTCTTTACCCAATTTCTAATTTGTTTCAAGTTGAAGGTTATTTTGTTTTTGTAGGTTGTAAAGCTGTCCAAAATTTTCTAATTTTGATTAAAGACTTACAACCTGATTTCGTGCTTATTCCAACTAAAGCTGATGAGAAATTGTGTGTCACGCAAGATCCCAAAGCTGTCCTCCACGAGTTGTTTAGTGCTTCATCCATGCAACAAGTTGCTTTCAATTTATCCATGCAAGATGATTCAAATCAATGTCAACTAGTGCTGGATTTTACACCTTTGCACAATCAAGGTGTCAATGTGAAGATTCATGACCAAAGGCTAATTAGAGAATTTTGGATTGCCACTTGGGATTTTCACACGCCTTACACAAGCTCTTTCCTACCTTGGCGCATGTCCTTGTTTGAGAGCTTCCCGAAGCTAACCAAACGACATGCAACATGGCTCGTAGTCATTCATCTATTTCCAACATTGCTGTCCTTTAAGCGCACCATCGATTTGTGGACAAATCACTTTCAAGAGGAGACTTGAAGATTCGAGGACGAATCTTTTCGAGAAAAGAGGGAATGATGCGGATACGGGTGTGCAACAACTTCAATCTTGGGTCAAGGATCCTTTGGTTAACATTGGTGGTCCGATGACAAGATTAAGATCCAAGAAGGTGAAGGAAGCTTTACAAACCTTGATCATTCACCATACAAGCAAGGAGCAATCTAAGTTTGAAGATTTGATGGACCATGAAGTTACTTTGTTCACTTGTACGTTTGAAGTGAAAGAATGATCTCATACTTGTTAGCTTAGTTGATAGTTGTTTTAAGACTGTCTAGTTTAGTAGTTGTTAGGCGTTGAGTATTTTATTACTTATTGGTCCTTATCGGAAAGCCTTAAAGAGCTGGCTCTTTAAGCTCTTTATGTGGATCGAATTTCTTCCAGATTTATGTGGGCCGGATTTTACCCTAGTTTTAGCCTATAAAAGGCACCTCTTGTATGAGTAAATGACAGATTATTACAACCAGAAATCGTGAGGAATTTTCCTTTCAAGTTCTTAATCGAACTTACTCTTGAATTCTTGAGTTCATTGCTTAGGATTCAAATCTGACTTTATCGATTAGTTTGTTCCCTAATCGTGGTGTCTCTTCATCCATCTTTATTTGCTTAAGGTTGCTGATTGCCTTTGTGTGTCAGAGGTCTTGAGTTCATGAGAACAATCGAGTTCAATTTCCATTGGGAGAAAAGGTCCAATTCTGATAATTACGAGGTTGGGAGGGTCTAGGAGGGTCTTCCCCTAGGGTTGCTTATCAGAAGGTTTTTCAAGTGAAGAGGTGGAGACAATAAGTTTAGACGCACCACTGTGTCCTAATTAGTGACACTTTACCATGTCTAGACAGAGACATTAAAGAAAGGCGCTCATTGGGAGGCAACCCAATTGTTTCTTTTAATTGTTTGTTTGATTTCGTGTGATAGTTTAAATAAGTTCTCCTTGAATTTAACTGATTTTGGGTTTCAATTTTCGTTTTTGCTGATTTGTAGGTGTTCTTCTGTCATGACGCGCCCGCGTGATGACCTATGGAGCGCTCACGATCAGAATCGTCAGAAGGGGTTCATGCCCTCATGACGCGCCCGCGTCATGACGTATAGAGAGCTCACGATCAAAATCGTTAGAAAGAGTTTCGATCCTCATGACGCGCCCGTGTCATATCGCAGGAAGAGCTCATGGTCAGAGAGCCCTCTTGCTCCTGTGACGTGCCCGCGTCACGTTCGCGGGAAAGGTAAGGATTCAAAATATATATATATATATATATATATATATTTCTTTCTCTTAACCGTAGCAAATTCTTTTCTTGAAAAAAAAAGGGGAGAAAAAAATTGTTAATTACAAATGATAATAATAATAATAAAATAATAATAAATAAAAAATAATATAATAAACAAAAGAATAATAATAATAAACAAAAATTTAAAAATTTTAAAAATTTTAAAAAATTTAATTAAAAAATTTTTTTTCTCTCTTCTCACCGTAGTTCACATAGATCGTTTTTTTTTTTAATTCTTTTTCTTTTTCCCCTTCTTTTCTTTCTTTCTTTTCTTTCTTTCTTTCTTCTTCTTCTTTCTCTTTTCTTTCTTTCTTCCCCGCTGCTCCCCTTTTCTCCTGTCTGTCACCCAAAGCTTCACACCACAGCTGTATTCTTCCCCATCGTGCACCGCAGCCGCTTTTCAACCACGCGCGCGCTGCCCACGTCGGCAGCAACGACCGCGAGCTGCCGCCCTCTACGCGCGCCACCACCATCTCTCTCTTTTCTCTCGATCCGCCACTCGCCGCTCCGTGCGCCGCCACTGCACGATTTTTCTCCATCTCCCTCCAGCTCCTCTGAGCCTCGCTGCTCCTAGCTGGCCACCACATCCGCCCGCCGCCATCAACTCACGAAGCCAAAGCTCCGTGCGTCACTGCTCACCCGGCGTCGAACACCACCGCAGGCCGTCCCTCGCAGCAACTTCCTCTTTCTGTCCGCATCTCCCCTCGCCTCTCGGGTCTCTGCGCACGCCGCCGTCGCTTACTTCACCTCACCCGCTGTCTGCACGGAAGCCGCAACAAGGCCGCCGTCCTTCTCTCTCTGAGCTCCGACGCCACTAACTCATCTCTAGCTCATCCGCAGCCCCATCTCGGCGCGCCACCTCCATCAACCCACCTCGCCTGTGCACGCCACTCGCTACTGTCCCCTTTCCTTTGGTTGTTGTCCAAGGTGGAGGTAATTGGACCTTGTCCCCCAATCTCTTAATAACTAATTGGTGCTGCCTGGGTTGCTCAATAGTTAATATTGTTGACGATTGGAGTTTATTTTCTCAATTGGTGATTTGAACCTCACGTTGCTTGTGGAAATTGGTTGACTCGTTGTGAGTGCTGGAGAACTCGCTGAGGTTTCTTTTGGGATTGTGGTTGAGTTATTTCTGAAATTGCCTGTTGAATTAGAAACCCTGACCGCTTGATTTACTTGTGAGATTGGTGGCATTTATTTAATTGTGGAGGACATCGTGGTGATTGGTCTATATAGCTATTTTGGGATCATTTGCTGAAATTTTCGTTGGACCAAGTTTACTTTTGACTGTTAGTTGGGGTTTTCTTTCCTTTGGGTCAGCCGTTGAAATTGTTTCATCAACTCTGTGGGTATGTTGACTCCACTAGATTATTTTTCACTTTTTGGCTAACTGATTGGAACTGAAAGTTTAAGATTCACTTGTTAAAGTCAGAGCTTTCCAATACTCTTGCTAGACTTGTTCACTTTAACTAGCCAACTGGAGCCATTTATTGAGTTTTAGGTGCTATTATTGGAATATTTCCCCTTGACTGTGCTCCACTCTATTTGGTTGGGTATTTGGTTGACTGCCAAGGACCTGTGACTGTGTTGCTTTTGTGGTATTTCTACATTGATATTGCTGGATTTAGCATATTCTCGGGGATTGTTGTTCAAATTTTTGGTGAATCCAATTTACTTTTGACTGTGAGCTGGAGTTCACTGCTTCTGTTGATTAAGTTGATTGCTCCAAACCATGGTGAGGCCGAAGTCATCCTCGAGATCTAGGGCCTCTCAGTCTCAGCCCCCATCACAAGTCTTCATTCCTGTGAATACACCTACCAATCTACCCTCATCTTCTAGTGCTCGAACCCGCTTGGGTAGGGGTAGGGGTGCTCAGGTAGATACCCCGACTCACTTTGGGGGGCACTTGACCTTCACTAGACCCGCCGATCAGCAGAGATATGCTAAAATCTGTGAGAGGTGCATCATATCCTATAAGTCTTGTGATAGACTCTCTCTGACTGCCCTTGGTATACGGGCGAAGGTTGATCAGATGTTTACCGCCATTGGGTGGCGCCCGTATTTTGATATTTCTTGCCCCACCTTTGTTGAGCTGATTCGGGAGTTTTACTCCACTTTTGAGTTCGAGTTGCCTACGAGGTTCACCGTTGAAACACCGAATGTCATTCATTTTCGTCTAATGGGTCGAGAGTTCAATTTCTCCATTACCCAATTCAATCTGGCATTTGGATTTATTACTAGAGAGTATGCTGAGACTAGGGAGTATGCGGAGAGTGCCTGTGATTACATAGAGCCGTTCCTATCCCACTACCATGATGTGTGGGAGGACATGTCCATCGATCGGCACCGCTACGACCATTCTAGGTCTAGGAGCTCCTTTCTTAAGAACCCTAGTGCCCGATATGTTCAGAAATTCTTAGCATACAGCTACTCGGGGCGCAAGGACAGCTCCGGCATACTCTCTCGGCCTGAGTTCTTCTTCCTCTGGAGTATGAAGAACAACATAAAGGTCAACTTGGGGTGTTGGTTGGCGGCACAGTTTAAGACGATTTTAACCAAAAAGAACAAACCTTTTATCCTTGGATCCTATATCATCCACTTGGCGACCCAGTTGGGAGTTCTTAATCTGGATGACCATGACCTCCATTTGGCATTCGAGATGGAGCACCTGGACGTCGACTGCTTAGAAAAAATGGGGGTCGTCGAGCGCCTGCCCAATGATTTCTTCCAGTTTACCCCTCCGGGACCACCTCGAGCTCCGAGTGCGCAACCTTCGACCCGGGCAGGTCCCTCTTCATTCCCTGGGTCGGCCGAGGGTACTGCTGGACCATCTACCTCCGCTTCTGCGCCACCTCCACCACCTGGGACTACTGAATGGCAGCAACTCCGGGAACAGGTTCAGACTTTGGAGGCTCGGCTAGTCAACGTCGACGCCAATGTCGCCGGCATGGCACAGAATTTGGCACAGTTTCTGCTTCATACGGGTTTCGCTCCTCCATTTCCACCTCGCCCACCTCTTTGACTCGGTTTTAGGGAAGTTTGATTGCTTTCTCTCTCACTTTTACTTTTTGTTTGACACATTGAGGACAATGTGTCCTATAGGTGTGGGAGGGTTCTATAGTCTTTTTAGTTTTTAGTAGTTGTTAGTTTTATTTCTAGTTGCTTACTTTCTTTTCTTGGTGTTTATCCCTCATGTGAACAAAAAAAAAAAAAAAAGAGGATGTTGGTTTATTGACTCTAATTCTACTTTTGCCAAGTTTTTTAAAATAAAAATGTATCGGGTTAATGTGGTTGGGTCCAAGATATCTCCTTGGTGAATATCGGACTGCTTGGCTGTTTTGATTTCTCTGTTAACTTTTCTAGGCATAGAAAATAACTGTTGGCATTTTAATGTGAACTGGTCCAATATTGACTCCAGTTCTTCATGTTTGGCAATAATGAGGCGAGCTGCTCCTACGCGTGGTTATTAGTGTTGTTATTTTGCGTTTTTGTATTGTTTGGCTGTGAATAAGTTTGATTGTACTCCGCTATTAGTTGCTACTGAGTAACAGGGAATTTGCACCTAAAAGTGTCGATTCTCGCGTCAAAAGGTGGTACTTTCTATGAGTACGTGGTCGTATAGCGGTAGGAGCTGAGTAACCGGGCTCCTTCATCTAAAAATATTGGAGTTTGCGTCCAAAAGGCTCCGGCGGCTAGAGACTAAGTCTTTTTGTGTTAATTATTATTATAAAACAAAACGAAAAAAACGAAAAAAAGAGAAGAAAGAATAAATAATAGGAAAGCTTGCCGGTTTATGGACTTAATATGGAGACTTGTGTGAATATTTGGACTATTAGTTGATAAATGTTATGCGCCATTCCTTTTTCTTAGATTAGCTAATTTAGAAATTGAAGAAATTTGTGGTTTAGAGGCTAACTGGGGGGATGGTTCTCGGATTTTAATCACTAGTGCTCGATATATGGTTTTTCTTGATATCTTGGCAATTTGGTAGATAGAGAAATGACCATTATCAAATTTTGGTGTCTGTACACTTTTCTTATGCTTGAGGGCAAGCATGGTTTAGGTGTGGGGGGAATTGATAGGTTGCAATTTTATTATTTATTTTATAACTAATTTTCCCTATTACCTGACCCGATGTGAACTAATTGCTAGATTCTATTCACTTTTAGTATTTGGCATTTATTTCAGGAAATAGAACAAAAATATGATAACAAGTACCAATTTGACAGAAAAGGAATGCAAGTGGCAGCGCTTGTCCTAGGGGCAATTTTGGAAAAGATAAAAATCTTTGGGCCCTTTCTTTTGGGCATGGGCTGGACCAAAAAAGGGTTGGTTCCTTTCTTAGCTGGAATGCCGCACAGGAGAGGATGGCTGGAAGGAGAGCCGCCGCACATGGGAGTTAGACATTAGAATAGGAACTACTAGATTGTAGAGGACAAGCACTATTTCTTTTTAGTTTCACTTTGACTTTTCTTCCTAGTTTTTCATTGCTTTTCTCCACGCATGTCAGGAGGAAGCAACTTTTTCCTTTAGCTTTGACTTTTCCTTCTTGTACCTTTTGAGTGGCTTTGCTCTACGGATGCTAGGAACAATAAAGAGATTCAATTGTCACCTGTGACTTTCATTTGCTTTCTAATTGTTCGACGAATTGCGGCTTCCTGAAATGCAGACAATGACCGTGACTTTTGTTGGAATTTCTCGTTGACTTAGTTCATCAAATATGAACTAATTTCCTCATTCTAGTCAAGAAACGACGGATGCTTTGGGTTGCCTAAAAACTGTGAGATCGATTTAATTTAATCTTTCCCTTTTATTTATTGGTATTCGCATATTCCTTGATTGCTATACTTATGGTTATTTAATTAATTGATTGTCTTGGATCCGGATAATTAATTGATTTGGTAACCTATTGTCAATTAGGGCAGTAAATCCGTAATTGTTTAATTGTCCTGAAATAGTGACAACTGGCACGATTAGATTCGTGTCAGGGAGATAGGCGGGCTAATCTGAAATAACCCTGGTAGTGCGTTATTTGGTTAGAATAGGGCTCCTCTAATATGTAAGGCAATTGGGGAATTAAATTCTATGGGCGTACCTAGGATTGTTTCTCAATTAGAGCAGGGATTAACGGGCGTACCTTAATCACCGACATAGTAAGGAGGGGTTGACTGTCATCGCTTGTTTGGCAGTTATAACCTATTTATCAATAAATAATTGGAATTGCTTGTGCATCGATGATCAATTAGGTAAACCATTGCTGAAGTTACTTCTTGGCTAGATCTTTAATTAATATTACCTTGATTTTAGTGAATTGCCATTTGACCTTTAGTTGCCTACTTTATTTTATTTTCAATCGTTTCCTTGTTTTAATTGATTTAGGCCTTTAATTATTGTTATTCTAAGTTCAGTGAACCGTGGTTTAATTTCTAGTTAGTTATTTATTTTTATTTTCTTATTTGAATTTATTTAATTGTCGTCGTTCCTACAAAATCACCCCCTGTGTTATTTTAGATTTCTTAAGAAACAAGTATACCCAGTCCCTGTGGATACGACCCTACTTGCCCTGTCTACAAATTCATAATTATTTGTGAAAGTAATAACCATTACATTCGGGTATATCGGATCAAGCAAACTCTTCAGGAACATGGTGAATCAAGTAACCCATTGCACACCTAGAGTCCCTGCTCCAGTACTTGGAATTGGGTTTTGATCATTTTAACTGGCAATTAGGTTTAATTTTATTATTGCACAGGCTTTGACACCCTGTCATTTAGTGATCAATTTAACCAAAAAAAAGTAACAAACACTTTTATCCAAATTTGCTGTGCTTCCACAATAATTGTAAACCCAAAACCTCATCAACCTTTCAAGCAAACTCCAATTTAATTCCCAAATTCTATCAATTTTGGTATCATTAAAATTCCAATTTATTGGTAGCTATGCCAAAAGCAACCCCATACTCTAATGGTATTAGGAACAGAGAAACTAATCTTTATGACAAACCACCGCAAATACTTATAAATCAAATAAAAATGAAACTAGATGAAGAAATTAGATTCTAGTGCATAATGGACATAATAGCGTAACCCAGTGTCATCCCTTTTTCTCTTCCAATCATAGCCCATTAATTTCATTTTTTTTCCTCTCTGTCACAACCATTTTCATCATCTCCATCTAATTTGACCATGAAATTTTCATTTGCTTCCTCAATTTGTAATTTGTCAAATTTTGATTCTTTAATATGTGCAAATTATAATACGAGAAGAAATAAACAAGGGAGTTGATAGTTAAGTACCACGGAAAAAGAGAAATAGACAAGAAATAAATATTTCGTGAGGTTTGCATGGTGGTGTAGTTGACGGGTAGAAGAGACTGTGGAGTTATAGGTAGGAAGGAGAGAATCATAAGAGGTAAAAGAAAAGGGAGGGAAAGAGAAAAGAAACTACTGTTAATTAAAGTGGAGTTAGAGATGATGACGAGTTGTTGCAAGTTTTTATATTTTCTTTTACTTTTGGTTTGGTTTTTGTATTCCACATATGTGATAAATTATCTATTAAGTAGAGGGTATTATAGCAATTTTATTGAACTGAGGGAGGTTAGTGTAATTTTTTAAAATTGGCTGGAGCTAAGTGAGATTGTTAGAAACCTTCCTTGAGGTTTTTGAAATTAACCCTTTTATAAAAGACTATAAAGGAAAGTGAGGCAATTTTATAAAAGACTATACCAGTTTGGCGTGGACGTGATTAAGACACGCTGTCAGATTCACAAGGCTCGGAATTTGGCGCGCGAGGTAGTTTCCTGATTCAAATTGAAGTCCTTTTCCAAGATATTCGGTTTTCCATTTGGAAACAAGGAGCTCACCTTTTGTGTAATTAGGGAAATGTCTCTTTCGTGAGAAATTTGGATTAGTATTGGTAGTAGTAAATAGTAATAGTTTAGGCCTGTTTGGAACCTGAGTTTTTTGAGAATTTGTCTAAAACTTTACTGTAGTGTACTGTAGAAGTTTTTGAAAAAATGTTATAGAAATTTTTGTAAGGTAAAAATTTTTTTTGTAAAAGTTTTTGTAAGGTGAAAATTTTGTAGAAATTTTTGTAAGGTGAAATTTTTTTTTCCTTTTCTTTTTTTCTTTCCTTTTCTCTTTCTCTTTCTCTTTCTTTTTCTTTTTCTTTCTTTCCTTTTTCTTTTCTTTTCTCTCTTCTCTTCTTCTTCCTTTTTCTTCTTCTTCTTTCTTTCTTTGCTCTCTAAGGCATTCCTCCCAGCACCAACTCACCTCCCGCCACCCCCTTTCCTCCCTTTCCCCTTCTCCTCCCCTCTGCCCTCCCACTTCCTCCCCCGCCACCCCCCTCTACCCCTCCACCTTCTGTGTCCCTTCTCCCTCTGCCTTGCCACCCCCTGCCCTTCCCCAGCGCAACTCCCTCTCCCCGTCACCCATCTCTGCCAGCGACCCCCTCCCCTTGCCACCCCCCTCTGCCCCCGCGACCCTTTCCCCCCCGCCACCCCCTGCCCTTTCCCCAGCGCGACTCCCTCCCCCCCGCCACCCCTCTCTGCCAGCGACCCCTTCCCCCTGCCCTTTCCTCCCTCCCCGCTACCCCCTGCCCTTTCCCGACCCAGGCGCTACCCCCCACCCTTTCCCCAACCCGACCCAGCGCGACCCCTCCCCCCTGCCCTTTCTCCAACGTGCAAGCCTTCATAGCCATCAACAAGCCAGGCGCATCTCCGTGTTTTGGGGGACGAAACGGGTCGACACCCGCGGTGGTGGTGGGTTGGGATTGGGGTGGAAGAAGAAAAAAATGAAAGGGAATTTTTTTGTGTGTTGAATTTTTTTTGTGTGTTTTGGGTATTTTGAAGTGTGTAGGGAAAAAACTTTGAGAAGGTTTTTTTAGGTTCCTGTAACAAAAGTTGTTAAAAAACTTGTAGGTAAAAAACTTGTCCAAAAAACTAGCTTCCAAACAGGCTTGAAAAGCAAAAAACGTGAGTTGCACGAATTCTTGGCTGTCGTGACTTTAAAAAGGATTGCGCTGGGTCCGAGAGCAGAGTTTGTTAGGTACGAACCAAAAAACTAAGCCAAGAGCTTTTCTCTTCGTCGTTTCTTTTCTTTTGCTTTTTCTATTGTCCGATGCTCATGCGCCTTTTATCAATTGAATAATTTGAATTGCGTTGTTTGATCCCAATGATGCCCAGCTAAGTTTCTTTTCTATTCAACGAGTAGCGAAGGATTTGGTTCAACAATAATTATGAGATCTAATTATTTTTATCTATTTTTTTTATTCGCTAGTATTCGTATATTTTCTAATTTAATTTCTCATGATTGCTTTGTTATTTGAATATTATGGGTGTCCGATATTTAATTCAACTTAACAAACCAATACCAATTACGATAGTTAAATTCGTAATTATTTAATTGTGTTAAATTAGTGACGACTAGTGTAATTGGTTTCATGTTAAGGAGACATATAATCTAATTTAAATAAACCTTGATAGTGTGTTTGTTGATTAGAACAGGGTTTTTCTAATTCCTAGTGCAATCAAGAAATTAAATTTTACGAGTGTACCTAGGGAAGTAGTTAACGGGTATACTTTAATTATTGAAACAGTAAGAAAGAGTTAGTTGTCATTGCGCGTTTGATAACTATAACCAAATTATTAGTGAATATATGAAATAATTATTGTATTAATGAGTAGTTGTATGAACCACTTTTGAAATCATATCCCTGACTAGAGCTTGTTTACTATTGATTTAAATTTAATTTTCTTTCGTTTAAGTATTTTACTTCTGCTAATTATTTTCGTTGAGTATTTATTTTAATTTTAATCAACCACAACCCCCTTTTAGTTCTTACTTGAAAGGAAACAAATTTCCTCCCTAATCCCTTTGGAAGCGACTTTACTTGCCATTGTATTCATTTATTTTTTTTTGTTGAGTAAGTTTTTATTATTGCATAAACTCGACACTCGTTACTTTTCACAATCGCATTCAGGACAGACACTTTTTTTTCCCCTGCTCTCTGAATTTTCTAATGAGTATGCTATTTCTTCAAACTTCAATGGCATGTGGGGGTCCTGAGGCTAGTTAGATAAGTAATATTCAGCCATGTTCTAAGTTAAAAATTTGAGGTTGTGATGTCAATGAAATGTCTAACGGGACCAAACAATTGGAAAGAAATAATGTTTAAAATAATAAATATTTAATATCAAGATTTAGTATAGTAAAAAACCTGAACAGGGAAAAAAAAAAACAGCAGGCCTAACATTAGGATACAAAAAAAAAAATTTTCCAAAGAAGACGTGTTGCCTGGCAAAAACATAAAGGCAATCACCATTAAAGGCGAAGTGATGATTCGTGTTTTTTCAAATATCAAATATCAAATAATAATTAGTCCTTTTGGTTCCCCTTTTATTTGTGTTTTTCCTACTTCGTCTCTTAGGGTCTGTTTGGTTGGAAGTAAAATGTTTTCCTTGGAAAAATATTTTTCGTGAAAGTAATTTTTCATGAAAATCATTTCCCTTTCATCATTTTCAGGTGTTTGGTTAGCTTATTGAAATTATTTTCTTACTTCATTTTTCTGGTGTTTGTTTAACTTTTGAAATATTTTCACTTTTATCTCTATCTTTACTTTCTACACATTATAACTACATACTTCTTCCCATGCAAAATAAGAAAATTTATCTTATTGTTTAACTTTAAAAAATCTTGACGAAATGTATATATGAATAAAAAATATATCCTTAAACAATAAACAAATTACTGGTCATTTAGTGTCAAATATCAATCACATGCAATGCTTATTGTGACATATATTTTGCACTCTCACTGCTGAAAGTTTCTCTAGAAAAGAATGTCTCTATTATACATAATTAATTACTAGCATAAGATGAGCAGGATGAGGTTTTTTATTTTATTTTGAATATACTAGGAGGAGGGTTGGGTTGGGTGGTACGAGGGACGGAGTGTAAGGAAGAGGTTTTGGGTTCGAGTTCTCCTGTTTACACTAAAAAAAAAAAAGAACATACTACAAGATGTTTTCAGTAAGTTAGGAACATACTACAGGCGGGATGCATGCATTTCGGAAAACAACTTCAGTAAATTTGGAAGGGAAGTTGTTTTCCATAAGATAAGTGAAAATATTTTACAATGGAAAATATTTTCAGTAACTTTTGTGCAACCAAACACGAGAAATTAGGAAAATATTTTCCTGGAAAACATTTTCACCCGAAACAAACGGACCCTTAGTAAGCAAACAATTCGTTCATTTTTAGGCATTGCGCATTGGCATTTCATAGGAAACTGTGAATTTAGACTACGTATTTGTATTTATTTGCAAAATCTTTATATTTCGCAACTCTATAGTTTCCATGATACGACACTCCATCATCTACATATGTGTGTGTGTTCTTTCAAAGAACAAGGAACCAGTGGAGTAGCATTATTAAATTTCTCTTTTGCATAAATGTTTCGTATTAAATTGTTTATTTTAAGTTCCATCATATAAAAGATAACAATTTGGATACACCACCAAATAGTTGACAATGTTAATATATATAAGTATTTGATTACTTTTGCCAATGAGATCTTGATTAAGTGGCTAAAGTTGAAATCCGAAGACTAGAGGTCTTAAGTTTTAATCCCTCTTTTACTGCTCCACTTCTTAAATTCTACTCTTTTCGTATTAGAGAAAAAAAAAAAGGAATTTTAATCACTTTTCTCAATGCATGTCAACAATAACAATTAAACAATACATTCTTTTGGGCCTCATAACTGTACTATACAAAGCCCAGATAAACCTAGATTTTAAATTCAGAATGTTGCTCATAATAGGCTTGTCTAAACTGACGATATCACAGGCCTTAGAAAAGAAAATATGCCAACCCAATTTTTGTGTCACTAGTGCATGACGTACATGATAACAAGAAACTTACCAGAATAGAACTTTACAATTGCTTCCCACGTTCCCAAACGTTAAAAAGGACAATACTTCCAGAATTAAACTTGAAGCAAATGTTGTTGTCATTAATCGTCCTAAATTGTTGTATTCTTTTAGTGCACTTATCTTGAATGTTTTTCTATATTTGGAGGACAGTTATCATGTATTGATAATTTTGATTCTCCATACTGTGCATGTATCTAGGTTTATTTGTTTTCATTTGATTTTATGAAAGATTTAGAGCAAATAATAAAAACGTCTAGGATTCAAATGATTTTTTTTCCTGTCTCAAGAGTGCGTGGAAATGATAGGAAACTTCTAATCGAAAAAATAATGCATTTGCAGAAAAATCTCGTTAGGGGGCAAATCTCTCCAAACTAGACCCTCTTCATGTGACAAAGGTGGCCTCAGTTGATATACTTCAAAGAAGACTTGCGTATTATCTGGTCTTGCAACTTTTTTGATGAATAAATTTAAGCACTGTGGAGCAACACAGGGAAACCACTTCAGTAGAAATGTGAAAATTTTGTAGCATCTCACAAGGTATAATATAATAGATGTACAGCAATAACGTAAATTACGCACTAATCAGTCAACTAGTTTTAATCCAATATCTACAAACTTTACATCTAACGTGCAACACATGCACTTTTCCCATATCTGGGTAACTAATTGATGGAAGTAAACCATTTGTAGAGCAAGATATTAATCAGACTACTTTAAGGAGAGAAAGTTAAAATAAATCCTAATTTTTTGCCCCGGGGGAAGACTCCATGCCTGCCCTTCAGTTAACAGCCAAACACCTTTGATACAAGGGCTAATGGTGGAGATGATGTCTTGGGTTGAGGCACCAAATTCATGAATTGTTAGTAGGGCTGTGGTTGTAAAATAGGAAGAGCGTGCTCTTACCATATGGCAGCAAATAGAGTGGAAATCAACTTCAAATAACTCTTAAAAGAGTGTCTAGTAAAAAGGTATACTAGCAAACTTTGAAATAAAGCAATGCAGTGACTTGGTTGTTTGCTTGACAACCCAGAAACTTGCATTAGCTGTCTTCTTATTTAGCATTTCAAACATTGCGATAATTGGTTTGTCTTTTGAGTCTTTGACGAATTAATTAAAGGGTTAAATGAGAAAACTCCCATGAACTATTACACTAGTTACACTTTACACCCTAAATTATTTTGATAGGCATTTTACACCCTTAGTTAACTAGAAAATAATAAGAAAATTAACTCCATCCAACTAATTGATCAAATGACTAATTTATCCTCCATTACAAGGTCATAAGTGACAAAAATACCTTATTGATAGAAAAAATTGTCACTTTAAATGGATTAATTTTCACTTCATAATAAAAGTCTAATTGAAAACATATAACAATAAAACATATGATCACTTTGAATGACAATTAAAACAAAAGAAGTAGGGAAAAAAAGAAGAAGAAGAAGAAAGGGAATATATTCAATTCGAGAATCACAGCAACTCTATTTTACCACATATTTCAAGTTAGCCTAGGTAAGAAAAGATTCTTATCAAGGAAAAGTAAATAATATAGGTGTTTTTATTGAAACTTTTAAGTCCAATATTTTGTTTACTAATATGTGGGTTTTAATTTTGGTTAGTTATTGAATCTTTACTGCAATTATTGTGCTAAATTCATATGAAAATTTTTGGATTCTATCCAATTTTATTCTTGTGAAGATTTCAAGTGAAATTTTGCTGATTATATGAAATTATGGCATTATGTTGCGTTGAAGAAAATTATGAGATTTTAAAAATTGCAACAGTAGTCGTCCAATTTTCATATTTTGCCCCCATTTGGATCCCAATGGTTTTAATTCTCATTCAAAGTGAAGCAATATCTTTTTTTTTTTTTATGTGTTAACACTTAGACTTTTTGTTATAAAGTGAAAATTACTCTATTTAAAGTAGCAGTCTCCGCCACCAAAATGTATTTTTGCCACTTAAATTTTTAATGACAGATAAATTGATCATTTCATCAATTACTCGAATGAAATTAATTTTCAAGTTATTTTTAAATTCACCAAGGGTGTAAATGCTTATTAAAATAATATAAAGTGTAACTAGCTTAATAGTTCATGGAAATTTTCTACATTTAACCATATTATTTTCAAGCAAATCAATTATTCTAAGTCGATTCACATTTTACAAGAAAGTGTCAATATAGTCAAATATCAACTAAAAATCACAAATGTGCATAAACGTAATAAAAAATCACCAGCCACCAATTTTCTCGAAATTTTCAACACTTGCCTAATGGAAAATATAAGGAGCCACCCACTCGGTTTGGACCAAATTGCCAATCTTGTTTGATAGCTCTCGCTTCTATGAGTTGTCACTTCATGAAATTCATGAAATCTCAAAGAAAACCAACCACCAGTTACATCACAGGGCAACGACTTGACTCGCGAGCCATGAAATTTTTCTTTTGAGAAATTAGAAGGAACCATCCAACAACGAATTTGGACCAAATGGTCAATCTTGCTGTCGCTTTTGTCGGTTGTTAGAACTTGTTACTTCATGAAACCTGGCTGGATCTCAATGATTAACTAACATCATAGGGCTCCGACGACTTGGACTTGACTCAGGAGTCATGAAATTGCCGTTCTCATGAACTTTATTCTCCACAAACGACGTCCCATGTGGACTCCAAGTCTTCCGAGATAGGTATACATGGCAACAAAGTAAAGGCAACTTGGTGCAATTATGCTGATATTGGCTACTTTTTGACCGTCCTAAAGCTATGGTTACCATTGAGCTCTGTACAATTGTATTACTATGACTATTTTAATTAATCTCCTAGTGGATGTCAAAAAAAAGAAAAAGAAAAGGAAAAAGAAAAGATTATCTTAAGATCTAAAATCAAATTGAAAGAAAGAAGGAAACAATCACAAAGGAGGATATGACAAGCGAAGAGACAGAAGAACAAAAATAAGAAAATTCCATGTTTTTCCTTTGTGTGAATAAAGTATAAAGACAAAACATCCAAAAAAAAAAAAAAACTCAACCACTAAAGAATTGATGGATACTTGGGCAATTAACATATAAGAAATAAAGCAAAGTGATAACTTAGACTAGTCATATTCAACCCTCCATCCACTGAAGGTGTTATACTTTTCATTTTACTACGATGTCTTAAAATATTTGTCACCTTACTAAAGTCAAAATTTTTATCTCTTTTTCCAATGCTATCAAATTTGAATTTTTTAGAGCAATTTTGAAAACAAATCCATAAACATCACCGTCAAGCCACTATTATTAAAAAGTTGGAAAAATATAACAAAAAATTTGGGACTAAAGGATATGATAGTTAATTCCTTTTTTATACTATTTGTGTTTTTCTAATTTGTCTCTCAATAAGCAAACATTTTGTTCATTAAATTTTTTACAGTGCACCGTTAATATTTATAGAAACTGATTATGTGTTGGTATTTATTTGCAAATTCTTTATATATTCAAAATCCCTAGATTTTCAGAAGGCGATGACATAGGCATTTCAATTTTATTAAGTGCTAATGGTATATCTGAATTTGTTAATGAGACTCCATATAATCGTTATGGTTTTTGTCAAAGAACAAGGAACCTGTGGAGTGGCATTTACAAAAGCTAGTGCTATTTCTCTTTGCATAAACATTTCTGAACAAATGATTTAATATTACTATCATATAATATATATAAAAAAAATATGGGTAAACATCCAAGTAATTTACAAATACTCAACCTTAGATAAATTGTATTCAATATAAAATTAGTGAGTTTAGAACTCCATAATTTTATTTATAGAGCTTTTTAATTGGCCAAAGATCCAAACTTGTCAAGTAATTAATCTGGATCAAGATAAAATTACTCTTAGACTGGCGGCCTGTGGGCACAAAACGAGAAACTCCAATCTTCAATTATGTGTATAATCAGCGCATGACATATGATTCTCCTACCAAAAATTAACCAAAGAAAGACCTTTTACAGTTCATCTCCAGATTCAAACTTGAAGCCAATTTGTTTTTAATTTTATTTATCATCCTAAACATGAGTATTTTTCAGTATTGTAATTATCCTGTATGTTTTTCATAGTTTGGAAGAAAGTTATCATGTATATTTTAATAAGATATCTATTCATTATTTTTTTTCCACTTGATTTTGCCATGTAAAACCAGAGAATGGAAAGGTTTTAGTAGTGTCTAAAGAGCACGCGGAAATAATTCGAAATACAAAGCATTCACACAAAATTCTCATTTAGGCTGCAAATCTCTCCAAACTAATACGTGAATGCTGGCCCTACTAAAAAGACTCAAAAAGTCTTTCTGTTTTTGCCTCTGGTCATACAACTTTTTGACAGATTTAAGCCTAAGGAAAAACGCAGAGAAAGTACCCCGTTGGAAGTGTGGAAAAAGTTGTAGCATAATTAGTCAAAAGTAATTTTAGTCTATCTTCCAGGATTCACAACACCTTGTGAATTTGGAATATTAAATTCTTGCGTTTAACAACCAATCGTGTAGCACATTTTCTCCCATGTCTAGTACAATGATTGAGGAGACAACTATGCACCGGGACGTACATGCTTGCGAATTTTTTTCCAACAAAAAAAGAAAAAAGAAAGAGCGTGATTTCATTGGGAGTGTTTGGATACCTCAATTATTTCAAATAATATTTGCTTGCATCACAAACACATTTTTCAACCTATCTTTTTATATTTCCAACCACCTTTTTATCTCACATACGTCACATCATAAAAAGTGCTACAGTAATTATTCCAAATAATATTTCAAATAATACTCTATCCAAACAAACCCAATTATTTTTTTAATATAGGTAAGAGGTCTCGAAATCGAAATCTCTCATTTACACTTGTTTCCTTTATATCATTCAATTAATCTCTAACTTCAATTATTACTTTCAATTATAATTATTTTTTCATCTTTAACTATTTTTTTAATGTAAGTGAGAGATCATTGGTAATTGATTACAGACCTTTTCAACAATTAACTCTCAACTGATTGTTCCCTTATTGTCATATGTAGAGCTAGTCTAATTAAATCAAAAAATGGAATTTGGATATTAACTGAATAGAACTATGACCTTAGGGTTTTTATCACTTGGTTAGGAAAAAAAAAAAAGTTTATGCACTATGTTGTCATTTTTACAGTAAAATCTTATGCAAGATTTTCCTGTTTTAAATATACTTTATTTTCATGCAATTGGAGGAATTTCAGCACAAAACAAGAAAAGAGAGAAAACAATTTCCCGGAAGCGGGAAAAAGTTCAGAAAAACGACAGCAATCATGCAACTTTTGGGCCACGTTTCTCACACAACATTGGACCTATAAGTAGAGGCATTGTGATCTTTGCTCAACGCGTTCAAAATTTCTCATGAATCTTGTGTAAAAGAATTAATTAGTAAAGAAACCCCCAAAAAAATCTCATCTCTGACAATCGAGTCAGTTAGCTTGTAACAATATGATCAAATTCACTGCATTCACTGTGTTATGGTTTGTTTTCTTAACAGGTAAGATTGATCTTGATCTCTACGCAAGAGCACATTCAAATGTAAGCTGCCTTGAGAGCGAACGAAAGACTCTCATCGAGTTTAAGAAAGGTTTAATTGATAAATCAAATCGTTTGGCATCCTGGACCGGAGAAGATTGTTGCTCATGGAAAGGAGTTGGCTGCAGCAGGAACACTGGGCATGTAGTGAAACTTGATCTTCGCAATAATGCTACTTTTGATTCTGATCGATTTTTGTATGGGGACGCGCAAAATTATGCCTCTATCCTGCGTCAATCTTGCTTGGGAGGCCAGATAAGTCCTTCGTTAGTGAATCTGCAGCATTTGCATTACTTGGATTTAAGTTCGAATTATTTTGCAGGAATTCGGATCCCAGCATTTATTGGGTCCTTGAAAAATTTGAGATATCTCAGCCTCTCTAGTGCAGGTTTCAATGGGACAATTCCTCCCCAGTTAGGAAATCTCTCAGCCTTAGAATATCTCGATCTTGGTGAAAATTTTGGAGGTTTTAGTGCTTCGATAAGTCTTCATTCTTTGTCAACAAAGAGTCTCTGGTGGGCCACTAGTCTTTCTTCCTTGAAACATTTGGACCTCTCGGGAGCGGACCTAGGAGAGGCTCGAGACTGGTTGCAAGCACTTAACAAGCTTCGTTTCTTATCCTCGTTAACATTACGACTTTGTCGTATTTATTCCTTTCCTTATATTGCACACCCTAATTTCACATCTCTTACCTCACTTGACCTCAGTGGCAATGGATTTAACTCCACGATCCCTCTCTGGTTGTTTAATTTGACTTTACTCGTTCATCTCGACCTTAGTAACAACCGTTTTTTTGGTCCAATAGTTCCTAACAGCCTTCAGCATTGGAGTTCACTAAGCTACCTCGATCTTAGCCTCAATCAATTCAATACTTCACTGCCCGATCCACTTTTCACTTTGAACAATCTTGTCCATCTGGACTTGTCTAATAACCAAATCCAAGGCCCACTCCCCTTCGGCATAGGCAACCTGACTTCTCTCACTTTGAACAATCTTGTCCATCTGGACTTGTCTAATAACCAAATCCAAGGCCCACTCCCCTTCGGCATAGGCAACCTGACTTCTCTTTCCGTACTGCTCATGGGAGGTAACAAGTTTGAAGGCAAAATCCCAAGTGCGATTGGGCAACTTCGAGAACTCACCGAACTCGATCTCAGTGATAATGGGTTCAATGGTACCATTCCATCCTCTCTTTGGAGGCTGAGTGAGTTGAAATCCTTGTGTCTATCTGGCAATCCATTGAGCGGGGAGCTGCGTGACATTCACTTTGCCCAACTCGCACAACTGAAAGAATTAAGCTTATCCTCCAATCGACTCGCTCTGAATGTGAGTTCCTCGTGGGTCCCACCATTCCAGCTTGAATGGATATATATGAGTTCCATGAAGATAGGGCCCAAATTTCCTCTCTGGCTTCAAACTCAGAAAAGAGTCGAAAGTCTGCTCATGTCAGATTCAAGCATCTCAGATACTATCCCAGATTGGTTTGAGAGTGTGTGTCATGGTATAAAAACTTTGGATTTCTCCAACAATTACATCACAGGGAAACCACCCATGTGCAAAGGTAATAGTGGTGATAAATATCGCAAAATGTTTTATTTGGATTCCAACAAATTCGAGGGGCCTTTGCAGTTATTACCAACAGACATTTTTGGATTGAATCTTCAAAATAACTCACTGCATGGGATTATTCCACAGCTCGACATCAACATGACATTGGATGTTCTTCGAGTACTAGATCTCAGTGATAACCACTTCATCGGCAGCATCCCTGATTCTTTGTGCAGCTTACAAATGCTTGTTATCCTGGATCTTTCTAACAACCGGCTCTCTGGAAGGATCCCTTCATGCATCGGTAAGCTTAAAACGTTGGGTGTGCTAAATCTAGCAAACAACAGTCTCTACGGGCACATTCCAATTTCACTGGCACATCTCAATTATCTCCAGTCCTTACACTTGAACCGAAACAATTTTACAGGGATGCTCCCATCCTCTCTCAGATATCTGAAAAAATTGCAGTATCTGGATCTTGGAAATAATGGACTGGAAGGCATTATACCATCTTGGATTGGGGATGAACTATCTCGTCTGAAGATCCTTGTGCTTGAATCTAATAATTTCCATGGTGACATTTCCACGAGTCTCTGCAAATTATCATCCCTTCAGGTTTTAAAATTGGAAGACAATAACTTAACTGGACATATACCTCGCTGTTTCAACAACTTTACAGCAATGACATCGACAGAATTGGACTCTACACGTATTTATGTCCCGATTGGTGTCCTGAATTCTGTTGTAGATGATGATAGTGAAGAACTTTCAGTTTTCATCAAAGGTGTAATGTTGAACTACACCTCAAGCAATGTGCGATATGTTAGATTCATGGGGCTCTCAGGAAACAAACTAAGTGGGGAAATACCTGTCGAGTTAATGTCTCTGGTTGGATTGCAGGGTTTGGATTTATCTAGGAACCATCTAAGTGGAAGAATCCCAGAAAACATTGGGGACTTGAAGCAACTTGAGTCTCTAGATTTATCCAAAAATGACCTTTCCGGTCCAATTCCCCAAAGTTTGTCGAACCTAGATTCTCTGTGCTGGCTGAACTTATCGTTCAACGAGCTAACGGGTCCAATCCCATCCGGACGTCATCTGCAGACATTAGACAACCCAACGTTTTACATTGGAAACAGTGGACTTTGTGGTGACCCGCTAGACAAAAGCTGCCCTGATGGTAAATCAAATGCCGGAGAATCTGATGGTGATCATGAGGATGGCAAGGAGTCTTATTTTGATTGGTTTTATGCTGGTTTGGGACCTGGTTTTGCTGTTGGACTCGTGGGATTCCTCAGTGTCCTATGTTTCCAAAAGTCATGGCGCTATGCATACTTCGGATTTCTGGAGAGCTTGTTCAATAAAGTATGGGTAGAAATTGCATTGCTAAAAAGGAAGTTTGTTTGATTGAGTGATTTTACATGTATCATCAATTATATAGTTGTAATGTCATGGAACTTCATCTTATTGTAAAATAATAAAGTATAAATAAGACATTTCTCTGACAAAAATTTCTTGCGCAGAAAAAAAGTTCAAAAGCAATGAATTAACCAACACATTTAACTTTGGAAGATATTTCTCCTTATAATACAAATGTAGTTTTTAACTCATCAATCTATTAAAATAATCGAAGGTCAACAAGGGACTGGTACAATTAAAAATATGCGGTCTAATTAGAGTAGTAAAACATTCAAACACAATGGAGATGCAAAATGCCTCATTGTTTTGAAGAGAAGATGTATGAATTATCATCTAATCGAAGTTAGCCCACGCCCTTTTTTTCCCTTTCTCAAGAAAGAAGGATGCGTTTTACACGTTACAATATTATATTAAAGTAAATTCAAAATATTAAAAGCATATTTTAGCAATTTTTTTCCCTCAAATATTACTCTTCTACCTCTAGAATGGCATAAAAAACGAACGACCAGTTAAAATGGAACGCTGACCCTTTTGGCTGATGATTGGTTTGAATTTCTAAATTCATATTTTGTTCTAAGAATCAGGATAACTGGGCAATTAAATTGTAAGCTACAAGTCTATAATAACTACCAACTAAATTACTGTAAATTAAGACCCGAGCTGGGCTATAACTACTTAAACTATCTATTAAGTACTTACTGTAGCAGTTTGACCACTGAAACAATCTTCCTTGCAAAAGTTCTTCCAGCACCAAAACAAATTGGCATGTCCTAATGCTATGGTACTATTGTTGAGTAGGCATCAGATGCAACTAGAAACTATTGGCGAACGCTGCTATAAAATGAAAACAGTGGTCGCTCCTTCTCATATCACTCAAATAGCAACCAATCTTATGAAACTTATACTGAATTTGATCCTTAGGATGAGAAGAAGATGAGATGTAGCAAGAAATCAGCACAAACTACTGAAACATTACAAGATAAAATCACAATTCGATGCCACATAAAACCCAGCTTTTCAGTCTATGAACAAATGGGGTTCAAAAATAGGCTACCCACGGGAGGAATCAATCCTTGGTCCAAACTCAATAAAATTCTACAATGAACTTCAATGCTTATCAACCTATATAGTAAAAGCGCGAATGGATCTGTTAAAAATGGTGGTTGTTGTGCTGACGTGGCCAATTTTTATTGGCTGAATGGTGGTCGTCCATCATGTGTTTCTCACGTGCCAAAAATTTTGTTTTAGGGCTTCCCTTGTTTTCTTTCCCCTCATTCATCTCCGCCGCTTCATTGCTCTCCAGAGCTCCTCTCCTCTCCCCTTCTATTTTTCTTTTCTTTTCTTTGTTCCTTTGTTCCTTTTTGTTGTTTTTTATTTGGTCCTTTTTCCTCTGTTTTTCCTTCCGGCCGTTTCCCCCCTCCCACCTTTTCCCTTTCTTCTCTTTCCTTTTTTTTTTTTTTTCAATTATATGATTCTAACTGATTTTTTTCCCTTGTTAGAGTTGGTTTGGATATGAAGCTCCTAAACACATGAGACTCTGGCAGCTTCATCCGTGAAGCTACTTGTATATGTGGAGAATCAGAGTCCGAGAGATGAGCATACCAGTACCGGTTTTTGGTGCCAAGCTCCGACAACAAGACCTGCTGCTGCCCGGAGTAGACCAGAAATTCATTTTCTTGGATACCTGAACAAGCATGCCAACTTTGGTTATTCATCTTCACTTTCACTTTCCTTTCATCGGAAAACCATTCACCCCATTTCTTCTGTCCCTGCTCTGTCAGAGGTGATCTCCCTTTCGCTTGCTCAACTATTTGTCATCAACTTCTTGTTCTATTTATTGCCATCAACTATTTGTCAGGGTGTTTTGCTAACACCCTCTCCTAACGGATGTACCAATGCTTTTTCTTGATTCCTTATCAAATCCCCATTTAAAGTTTCTTTTAAAAAAAAAATTAAGGTCAACAACAGCCACAAATGACCTTCAATTTTCTGACTTTTGTTTCTGATCTTTTTAGATGAGATGAGCTACAAATAACCTGTAGATTTACTCAACTTTTCTCTATTCTTCCAATGGTCTTTATTTGCTTAAAAATTAATAACGCTTGGTTTAATATCTCTGTTACTCAATTATTTTCTTAGCGATAAGAACTTTGATCTTCTAATCTTTATATCTTAAGATTTTTTATTTTATTTTATGTGTCTTATGTTTTATTTATCTGATTTCCTAATTTTTATAGTATTATCTTTGCAGGAAAAAGATGACAAGTTTTATGGGATGCAAATGCAAGTACTTGTGGATATATTCCATCCTTTTCTGTCCTCCAAAGGTCTGTTCTGCTTTATTTATCTATTGATTTATTTGTTTATTTATTTTTTGCCGATAAAAACTTTGTCCTTTTAATTTCGGTCTCTACTCTCAAATCACTTGAAGTTTTTATTTTGTCTTTTATTTTATTGGATTATACTATTATTTTTATAGAAAGGAAGATGAATTTATTAGGTTTTAGCTAAAAAATAGGCATGAACATCAATGTTTTCCTCTGTCATTTTTTCTGGTGTTGTTTGATAGAAAGTATGAGTTATAGTGGTTTCTTAAAGCATTCTAGACGCATTTAATCCCTAAAACACCTATGCATTCTAGAGCCCCTGTTATAGAAACACTGATTGCTTCTTTTCTTGGTGCACATTCATCTGTGATTTTTCCCATCTTTTTATTTCGTTTATACTCTCATATTACAATTTGCATTTTTACAGAGTGAGGAAGAAAAGGAAGAACAACCTTTGTGGTATGAAACTTTTTAGCCCACAAGTTTTTTGCTCTGGTTTGTTTTCCTTTTCAATTTGTGACCTTTCCCTCTATGACAGAGGTTTGTGGAGGATGGCAAAAAATTGTGGTAAAGCTCCTACTCCTATTTTTTTCACGGTACTTTGGGCCTTTTGTTTTTAGATTTTAATATTCTTCTTTTAAATACTAGCTTTGAGTGAATCCTTTTACCTGTCAAAATGAAATCTGCCAAAATTATACCAAGTGCATCTGTTAAATCAGAAGTTAAATGATAAATAACATTAACTAATATGGAACAAAAGGGTCGAGGTTAAGACTTTTCACTTTCACTTTTGCAGAGAAGTTTAAAGATTTTCCGAAGAAACCTCTAAGCTGGTTCAGGAATCATTTTTTGCTCAGTTAAAAGTTGAATCCTTTTGTTCTTTTCTTGTTTTTTCACTGAATATGGGACCTGGTCTTCATGCAATTTCTGTCTCTGCATCTTTTAGGACAAGTCAATATTTCTAAAGCAGTATATGTTTGAGAGTAAGACTAGAGATATGATTGTCTACACAACCGAAGGTACTTTGCCATTGAAATTTCTCAGGGATAAATTTTCCCCATCAGATTTTTATCTCTGGCCTTTTCTTTCTTCTTTCTTCTTTTTCTGGTATCCACTACAGGAGGAAGCAATCTTTATTTGTGATCCAGGAATAAACAAATGGTGAAGATAGCCTTTAAGTAGGTGTTTGTTCACCTTTTATTGTTGTTTTTCCTTTTTTGGGTTTTAATGATAGTATAAGTTCTAATTAATTGAGTTTCTATTTAATTGATAGGTGAGAATATCTTAAACTAGGTGACTTGGTTGAGCAGATATTATGCACATCCATAATTGGAACTCCATAGCATGTCAGCTTCCTTATTGGCAATCTAGATAGACTATTTTGTAGTGTGAAAATGTCATCTTCTTTTGGTGGGCTTTTGAATAGCGAATCATTAGTTTCTTTTCATTGATTAATTTTATAGATTGATTACACTTTTGTTGTTAGAGTAAGTTTTACTTGGTAATAAATTTGTATATTTCATCTTTAACTTTTGGGTTCATTTCTTGGACTTCAATATTTATGGGTATAAACTTGTTGAAAAAAGGATGAGAGGCATTGGTAGTATGAGGAGGGACGTAAAAGAAAAGAAGAAAGATGTGCAAAGAAGTGCAAGTTGAAATACTGATACTGAAATCATTATGGTCATTACTGTAATGATTAAAATGTTAAGAAAAAGCTAGAGATTGAGTTTCAAGAAAAGACCCTTGGGTTACTGTAATGACCGAGCTGGAGTCTAGTTATTTGACGTCAGGAAGTTAGTTGTAGAAGATATTCCAAATAACAGATTGCATGTGTCGGTTAATTGATCGAGCATGTGAGTCCTTTCATATTGCATGCGTTAGTTATATTGTTAGAATACCAGAAACTAGTATAAAGCAGAGGAGGAAGAGAAGAGATGTAGTTTTTGGATGTAACAATTCTCATTTTCCGTCTATACTATCTTAGTCTTCCCCTGCTCTCTCTTCTCATTTCCTCTGTATCTGCATTTCTCTCAATTTCTGTCTTGAATCCGTCCCTTGTTGGGCAGGTCCAGTACAATTGGTATCAGACGCTTGCGGTCCTTGGATCTGCAAGCTCAACTACCGAATCTGTAGCTGACTATGGCGGAGGGCACCAGAATGAAAGGCTTCGAGGAACAACTGAGGAAGCAGGATTCTCGGATCCAGAGCATCCTTGAAGCCAATGCAGCTGAAAGACTAGCACTGGAAGAGAAATTGGCAACAAATCACTCTGATATGAAGGCACTCTTGGAAGCGAACTCAGCTGAGATGAAAAATTTCATGGTTTCCATGAATGCTCAATACACCGCTTTTGTGAGAAGCTTGCAAAGCGACCGAGGGATCTTAGGAATTTCACCAGACAATACGGAGAGGCAACCTGTCCAAAGGCCTCAGAGAAACTTGGAGTTGGGGCTATCCAATCAAGGAGAGAGGAATTTCCTACCTGTAGGGACTCCTAAGGTGGAATTCCCCAAATTTGATGGCTCTAACCCCAGAGAATGGGTCAGGAGATGTGAGAAGTTTTTCCGTTTATGTCGCATTCCTGATTCGCAGCATATGGATTTAGTGGAATTGCATCTGGATGGGAAAGCTAGTATTTGGTATCAAGGTTTCAAGATGGACAAGGGGGAGTTACGATGGGACAGATTCAGCCAAGAGTTTTGTAGTCGATTTGGGAATTTAGGGGAGGATGACGTTATAGAGGAGTTTAACAAGCTTCATCAAACTTCCACAGTAATTCACTACCAAGAAAGGTTTGAAGAGCTGCGAGCTGCCGTGATGCTCAAGGTCCCTGGTCTTACTGAATCATATTACATCTCCAGTTTCCTAAGTGGCCTAAAGGAGGAGATTAAGTCTGTGGTCAAGATCCACAAACCTGCGCCCTTGCAATCAGCATTTGAGAAGGCGAGATGGCAGGAGCATTACTTACAGGTTATGGCTAAGCAATCTAGGATGGCTACAAAACTAACTCAGGTTACGGAGACAATACAGAAGAAGCCTGCACATCAGATGTTTGATAGCAGCAACAACAAAACTACTCCCCAAGGCTCTAGGAGGATTACCCCCACTGAGTTCCAGTACAGGAAGGATCACAATTTATGTTTCAAATGTGGAGAGAAGTTCTCCCCTGGGCATGTTTGCAGGAATAAGGGAATTCATTTGCTGCTAGCAGATGAGGGCGAGGCTCAAGTAGAGGAAGTAGCAGATGAAGAGGATGAGGTCATTGAGTATCAAGGCAACAAGTATGGCAGGGATATTACACTATCCCTCCACTCAGTTTCTGGCCAATTGTCTTCCAGTACCATTAAGATGTTGGGAGATTATGGTGATCAAGAGGTGTCAATCCTGCTGGATGGAGGTAGCACCAACTGCTTCATAAAGCCAACTATTGCTCAACTCTACCCTGAAGCTGTTAAGAATCATAAACCTTTTAAAGTCAGAATTGCTGATGGGAAAGAATTAGTTTGTGAGCAATGGATTCCTGGTATGAAGTGGATGATGCAAGGCCATCATTTTACTCACAATGTGTATGTACTAGACTTGGAACCGTACGACCTGATTTTGGGGGTTGACTGGATGAAGTGTTATAGCCCCATGACTTTTGACTTTCAAAAGTTGTCACTATCATTTGAGAAGGAGGGTGAAATGGTGTTACTACAAGGGGATTCCCACTCTGCCAAGGTGTTGATGAAGCAAGGAGTATCAGCCCAGAAGTATTGCAGAAACAAAATCAGAACAGCCTTGCAACACTCTTGCATGATACGAGTACAAAACTCACAGGTAACTACTGTGCCCAAAACACTCACTCAATTACTTGCTCAATATGATGACATATTTGCTGCACCTACAACTTTACCCCCCAACCGTAGCCTCAATCACCAAATACCTTTGAAACCTGATGCTAAACCTTTCAAGATTAGGCCCTATAGGTACCCCCACAGGCAAAAAACAGAAATAGAAAGGCAAGTCAAGGAAATGTTGGCCACTGGTATCATCCAAACCAGCCATAGTCCTTTTGCATCCCCAGCCTTACTAGTTAAAAAGAAGGATGGCACTTGGAGGTTATGCATTGACTATAGACAACTTAACAGCCTCACTATCAAAGACAAGTTTCCCATCCCAATCATTGATGACCTCCTAGATGAACTGCAGGGTGCCAAAATTTTTTCAAAAATTGATTTGAGGTCAGGGTACCATCAGATAAGAATGCATCCATCTGATATCCAAAAAACAGCTTTCAGGACCCACTCTGGCCTCTATGAATACTTAGTGATGCCATTTGGCCTCACTAATGCACCAGCAACTTTCCAGGCTCTAATGAACTCGGTATTTGAACCTTTTATTCGAAAATTTGTGCTAGTGTTCTTTGATGACATTCTAGTTTACAGCCCGGATTTTGACTCCCATCTCAAACACCTCTCCCTTGTTCTTGACACCCTCAGAAATCACTCCTTATATGCAAAAATGTCTAAGTGTTCATTTGGGCAAGATAGAGTAGAGTACTTGGGGCATATAGTTACTGGTGAGGGAGTCTCTGCTGATCCTGCAAAAGTGGAAGCTATGCTGTCCTGGCCATCTCCTACCACTGTTAAAGGTTTAAGGGGTTTTTTGGGACTGACAGGATACTACAGGAGATTTGTGAAGGGATATGGGAAGATAGCTAAACCTTTAACTAATCTGCTAAAGAAGGATGGTTTCGGGTGGGATGAACAAGCTGAGCAAGCTTTCCAAGAACTCAAACATGCTATGACTCAAGCTCCTGTACTAGCACTTCCTGATTTCCTTGGAACATTTGTATTGGAAACCGATGCTAGCCAAAAGACCATTGGAGCAGTTTTGATGCAGCAAGGTAGGCCTATTGCTTTCATGAGTCAGGCACTTGGACCCAAAAATCAAACACTGTCCATATATGAAAAGGAATTATTGTCATTGATTACTGCAGTAGGGAAATGGAGACACTACTTGCTAGGAACTCACTTCATAATCAAAACTGATCATGAAAGTTTGAAATACTTACTGGAACAAAAAATCACTACACCTCTCCAGCAAAAATGGTTAGCAAAGCTGATGGGACTAGATTATGAGATCCAATATAAAAGGGGTAAGGATAACTTGGTGGCTGATGCTCTATCTAGAAGGATGGAAGGAAGGGATGAAGGGTCAGGTGGTGAGGAGGTGCAGGTCCATGCCATTACCACAGCAAAGCCATTATGGTTAGCAAGGGTCTCTAGCAGTTATAATTGGGATGAGAAGGCCAAGGAACTACTGACTGCACTAGCGGTAGACAAATCTAGTGTGCACGATTACACATACCATCAAGGGATTATCAGGTATATGGGAAGAATGTATATTGGGAGTAACTCAGAATTAAGGGCTCAGCTCATCAATTGCATGCATGATTCTGCAATTGGAGGGCACTCGGGGAACCAAGGAACATACCAGAGAATGAAGAACTATTTCTACTGGCCAGGCATGAAAAAGGATGTGGAATCTTACGTACAGGCTTGTGACATTTGCAAGAGGAGTAAAGGGGAGCATTGCTCCTACCCAGGGTTGTTGCAGCCATTGTCAATTCCTGAGCAAGCATGGCAGGAAATTTCTATGGATTTTATTGAAGGACTACCCAAATCATATGGTCATAATGTCATTTTTGTGGTGGTAGACAGATTTACAAAATATGCTCACTTCACCTCCATGACTTCTCACTACACTGCTAAGAGTGTGGCTCAGGTATTCTTCGACCAAATATTCAGGTTACATGGGCTGCCTAATGGGATTGTATCTGATAGAGACAAAGTGTTCACTAGTATATTCTGGCAAGAGCTTTTTAAGCAAGTAGGGACTGGACTTAGTTTCTCTTCTTCCTATCACCCTCAGTCTGATGGACAAACTGAGAGGGTGAATAGGTGTCTAGAGACTTACTTAAGAGCTATGTGCTTGCAGCAACCAGGCCATTGGAAAAGGTGTTTACCTGCAGCTGAATGGTGGTACAACACTAACTTCCACTCCAGTTTGCAGATGACTCCGTTCCAAGCTTTATATGGCTACAAACCATCCCAATTGAGTTTGCACTCAAGTGACACTCAAGTTGCTGCTGTGGAGGATTGGATAAAGGAAAGGGTAAACTGGAATACATTGCTCAGGGAAAATTTATTGCAGGCTCAGAACCGAATGAAGCAGTTTGCAGACAAACACAGAATAGATAGGTCCTTTGCTGAGGGTGATTGGGTGTATCTCAAGCTGCAGCCGTATAGGCAGACTACGGTAGCACTAAGGAGGAACTTGAAGCTGGCAGCCAAGTATTATGGCCCATATCAGGTGGAAAAGAAGATTGGGTCAGTTGCTTATAGGCTCAAGCTTCCACAGGGTGCTGCTATTCACCCTGTTTTCCATGTTTCACTCTTGAAACCAACATCTAAGGGAGCTCCTATCAGCAATGAATTGCCACAAATATCGGAGGAAGGGCTCTACACTACTGCCCCCACTGCGGTTCTAGACAGAAGAATGATAGACAGGGCTGGTCAGCAGGTGGAGCAGGTCTTAATTTGTTGGAAGAACATGAATGAGGAGGATGCTACCTGGGAGGACTTGACTGTTATACAAAGCCAATTTCCATCCTTCAATCCTAGAGACTAGGATTGTTTGAAGGGAGGGCAACTGTAATGACCGAGCTGGAGTCTAGTTATTTGACGTCAGGAAGTTAGTTGTAGAAGATATTCCAAATAACAGATTGCATGTGTCGGTTAATTGATCGAGCATGTGAGTCCTTTCATATTGCATGCGTTAGTTATATTGTTAGAATACCAGAAACTAGTATAAAGCAGAGGAGGAAGAGAAGAGATGTAGTTTTTGGATGTAACAATTCTCATTTTCCGTCTATACTATCTTAGTCTTCCCCTGCTCTCTCTTCTCATTTCCTCTGTATCTGCATTTCTCTCAATTTCTGTCTTGAATCCGTCCCTTGTTGGGCAGGTCCAGTACAGTTACTTGGCGCTAAGATAGGCATTGGTCATTTAAGTTTCCTATTCTTTGGGAAATTCACTATTATTTGACCATTTCAATATTCTTTTACCATACTAGAGCTACTGTGTTTGGTTGACTGTATCATTGATAGCTATTTAATGTAACTTGTCTTTACTCCTCACAGCTAAAATGGATTGATGAGGATTTCCTGAGCTATGACTTTGTGTTCAACATTTCGCTGACTTGCTAAATTTGTTAAGAGAATTTTCTTCACTTTCCTTGGAATATGTTTCTGCCGCTCTATGTGCAGGTTATTAGTCAAGATATGGAGATTAAAGGACCTCATTTAAAACATCTGACACTTCTTTAGGCTTTGTTGTTCTAGGCCCAATCAGATATCTTTATACTTACTGTTATTTGATTGTGTGGCTTGAGTTCAAATTAAGTAAATTATTTGAGAGAATGCTTAATGATTTGTTTGGCTTGTTTTGCTTAGCAATGAGTCAAAGCCCGAAGAGTGGAAGAACTCTTACCGTTTCCCTTGCATTATCATGATTGAAGTGTCATGCACCCCTTGAATCAAGATTGGAATTATTTCTATGTCTGCCCTGCATGGATCTATAGTGATTATTTATTAGCCTCATTTTTGGATACATATTATTGTAGACATTATGTACCGTTTACATTTTAAATAAGAGGTTTTGTTTGTAAAGATAGTGACCAACTTTTGTTTCAATGCATCATATTGTGTATATTGGACCTATTATGTACTTCCTAATTTTGTCCAATTACGGTGTGTTGTATTCTTAATGACACTGAATTGCAATTTTTACTTACCTCTTGAATTCAATAATTCTTTTTACTAATTATATGCCTCCTAATTGTATGGCCTCAAATAATTCAACATCTGTCATCACAACAATTTGCAAGTTAGATGGCTAGCATTGGGCAATTTGCATGCTTTCACCGATTTCCTGCTATCTTTTTCCGCATAATCAGTAATTAATCAGTAATTAATTTCATATAAATGGCCTGTTATGGCATGAAACTCAAGTGCGCCAAGAATTTCGCCTTTCTATTTGTCAACTGGTTATTTCATTCTTCCAGCAATAAACTTCGGTTAGGGAACGTTTCTATTGACTGTGAAGATAGATTGTTGCACGGAGGATCCTTTTTCAAAAATATGAACCCCCTTCATTCTCAGTGTACACCTACTTCATACCATGTGTCACACTTCCATTCTTCTTACTAGAGTTGTTGCTTTAGTTGTTTCGATTTTCATGTTACATGCAAAGAATTGGATAAACAATATAGAAATGATTGAACAACATCAATATTAATGCTCGTTGTAAATTTAAAAACACCACGGATAATCAATCCTCCACAGAATAATAGAAAAAATTAATAGTGTTTACTCATTGTTTAATATTTTTGAATCTCCCATTTACTTCTCCCAACACTTCATCCCATCTCTACATGAAGCAAAATCATACTATGAGCTTCAATTTTATTCGCCTCAATTATTTTCTTTTTGCTCTTTTTCTCGACACCATGTTAGATGCAAACCTTTATTTACTCGCATTTTCTTACAACATTGCTTATTTAAAAGCTTAATCATTTTATAACCAAATAACTTAAATGCAATGCATACGATTTATGATATCTCCACTTGAAAATCTGGGCATTTTCTGGGCAGCATGAAATTAACACCGCGCATCGCGCGGTGATCCCCTCCTAGTCAACAACAAACTCCAATGTCAGATCCAACTAAACACAAACAAGGAAAAATAATGGGAAAAGGATTTAAAATTGAAGCAAGTGAAAAAAGAGGAGAAAAGAATATGATAATCATGATGGTGGATTGATGACGGTGGTTGTGGTGAAGAATGTAGATTTGTCGGGTAGACTTTGATTATTCTCTTCTTTAGCCCCATTCTTCTTTATTTTCGTCAATTGAGTTTCCCATCCTTATCATAATTCCTTTTTTATAGATAAGAATATTCTCTTCTTTATCTTTTATCTTGTTTTCATTTATATCTTTTCTTTTTTTTTCTTTTAATATTTTAGCATTTTCCTTTTTCTTAGATGGTGCAATTACAAGAAGGTTTATTTTGCCATTTGGCAATCCCTAACAATAGGATATCACTATGGTTACTGACAAGGGATGCAGATGTAATTTGGCTAAATCTCGAGGATTGATTGAAAGTTTGGCCAAACCTCAAGAGAGGTAAATGTAATTAACCCAAAATGTTTTTTTTTCTAAGGAACGAAATAGAGAATTTGATTTGGAACTAGGAAGTAAAGGGACAGAAAAGAGAATTTATTTTGTAAGGAACAAAATAGAGAATTTGATAGTCTGTATCAAGCATTGGATCTTATGTATATTTGGCACTACTTTTATTATTGTCATTAGAGGGAAAATTATACTCAGTCAACTACTCAAACTTATGCTGCAAAAAGTAGAAATATGAAATTAACACCGGCAACAATCATGAATAAAATAGTTGGAATGCTAGTAGCAGCAAATGTCATTTCTAGGAGTTCTTTTCACAACTGCATTCATTCAGGATAGACACTTTTTTGCCAATGAGTATGCTACTTCTTCAAACTTCAATGGCATTTGGGGTCCTGGGGGCTAGTCAGATAAGTAATATTCATCCATGTTCTTAATGAAAATTTTGAGGTTGTGATGTCAACGAGATGTCTAAAAGGATCGAGCAATTGGAAAGAAATTATGTTTAAAACGATAAAAATTTAATATCAAGATTTAGTATGGTAAAAAGCCTGAACAGGAAAAACAAAAAAGAACAGGCCTAACATTAGAATAAAAAAAAAAATCCAAAGAAGACATGTTGCTTGGGAAAAAAAATCTAAAAAAATGAAAACAAGAAAGGCAGAATCACTTAAAAGTGGATGAATACTTGGACAATCATGCACCATTAAAGGCGAAGTGATGATTTGGACTACGTAAGCAAACATTTCGTTCATTTTTAAGCAGTGCGCATTAGCATTTCATAGGAATTGTGAATTTAGACTACGTATTTGTATTTATTTGCATATCCTTTATATATTGCAAATCTATAGTTAATAATAATTAATGGTGTACCAACATTTCTTAACGACACTCCATCATCTTTATATATATATATATATATATATATATATATATATATATATTTCGAAGAACAAGGAACCAGTAGAGTAGCATTATTGAATTTCGCTTTTGCATAAATGTTTCGTACTAAATTGTTTATTTTGGGTACATCACCAAATAGTTGACAATGTTAATATATAAGTATTTGATTACTTTTGCCAATGAAATCTTGATCCAGTAGCTAAAGTTGAAACCTGAACACTAGACGTCCTAAGTTTTATTCCCCTTCTCCCACCCTACTTCTTATATTCCACTCTTCCCGTTAGGAAGGAAAAAAAAAAAAGGAATTTTAATCACTTTTCTTAATTACATGTCAATAATTACAATTAAACAGTACATATTTTTTTTTGGGCCTCTTAACTGTCTATACAAAGCCCAGATAAAACCTCAACTTAAAATCAGAATGCTGCTCAGACAAGGCCCATCTGAACTGACGATATCACAGGCCTTAGAACAGAAAACATGCCAACCCAATTTTTGCATCATTAGTGCTAGGCATGGCCATGGTTCCATTTGGAACCGGGAACCGGACCGGAACCGGACCGTTTGGAACCGGACCAGAACCGGAACCAGAACCGTGGAACCAGAACCGTAGTAGAACCTTGGATAAAGGTTCCGGTTCTGGTTCTCTAAAAAATAGAACCAGAACCAGAACCGCCGGTTCCAGAACCGTTAAAAAAATTAAAAATAATTAATATAAAAAATAATAAAAGTAGAGACATCATGATGATCATCATGATCCACCACAACCTTTTGACCAAGCTCTCAACGGATCCAAGAGGAAAAATTTGCAAAGAAGGGCTTGGAAGAAAAAGCTTGTATTCGAAGAGAAAAAGGGAGCTTCTTCAATTTTTGCTCTCGGGGGCTCCTGACTTGCACAGAGGTCCTCGGGCTCTCAACGGAAGAAAGAAACAACCATACGGAATCGGAACCGGAACCGGAACCATAAGGAATCGAAATCAGAACTATGCGGTTCTGGTTCTACCTCTTTGAAGAACCAGAACCAGAACCACCTTATATGGTGCGGTTCTGGTTCTACCTCTTTGAAGAACCAGAACCGGCGGTTCTGGAACCGTGGCCATGCCTAATTAGTGCATGATAACAATTAACAACTAACCAAACTAGAACTTTACAATTGTTTCCCCAAAACAAAGAGTTCCCAAATGTTAAAATGGACAATATTTCTATATTTTAGAAGGCAGTTATCATGTATTGGTAATTTTGATTCTCCACACCGTGCACGTATTCAAGTTTATTTGTTTTCATTTGATTTTATAAAAGATTTAGAGCAAAATAATAAAAACATCTAAGATTCAAATGATTTTTTCCTTGTCTCAAGAGTGCGTGGAAATGATTGGAAACTTCCAATCAAAAAAATAATGCATTTGCAGAAAAATCTCATTGGTATTATCTGGTCATGCAACTTTTTGGTGAATGAATTTAAGCACTGAGGAACGGTGCGGAGAAAGCACTTCCGTGAAAATGTGAAAAATTTGTAGCATCTCACAAGGTATTATATAATAGACGTGCAGCAATAACGTAAATTATTTTTTGTGCATACTAGCACATAGTTTAGGATACAAAACCCAACCTGCCAAGACATTGTGAATTTGGCACAAAGATCATGGAGTTTTTTCTTTGAAGAAGATACAAAAATATATTGGAATTGACTAGAGCTTTATTTACAATGAGCAAAAGGAATACAAGGACACTCTATCATGTCCTTTCCTAGAAATCTATGGTATTTTTTTAGTATGGTATTTTTTTAGGCACAAAGGAGAAATAGTACAAAAGTTACACGTATGGTACATTTTGTACGCATGGTTGAAAGGTGAAACTATAACACAAAAGTTTTACGTTTCATAATAGATAGATATTTACAAAATCTATATACCTTATTCAACAGTAACTTCTACTTTCCTATACGTTAAAAACTAGACAAACTTGTGATACATCATACAACATCTGTTGATTAATTCTTCAATCCCCAGGCTTAGATACCTACATAGCAGTTCAAGTATCACACCAAATCCTCAATCTCTCATCGCACATATCTCAACTTCAAGACAAAATTTCTGATAGCTCTTCGTGTATAGCTGCATGTAAAACTCCATGCATTGCTCCTTCTACTTCAGCCTCCCCAAAACTACGTTCTTTCTCAGAAATTGTAACTGTCGTCTTCCCAAAATCATACGAGAGTTTCAGTTTCCCTAATTTACCATCAGCATCATTCCTGTTCGCATAATATTCCAAGTTTTCCTGTGGAAATCCATAGTCAAAAAGTTTTTTCAGTGACAAGTTCACTTCCCCTACATATTTATCAGGCAACAATGACTGAGTTAGACAAATCCACAAAAGAATGCTTAAACTCACCTTCTATTTAAGTTGATCTATACGAGTAGTTTTGTTTATTATACTACGACTAGTGGTGATATATTAATAGCGAAAAGGACCTCTGCACAGAAAATATTAGAGGAAATTGGAAATTGAGTTCTAAATGGAGGAGTTTTCCCTCTATACTACTCAGCAAACAAGAAATATCTCTAACTCAATGATTATGATGCCCAAAAAGCTAATCATATTTTGTCAGGTAATGTTGGAATGGAACACAATTCTGTTTAAATTGAAGATGAATTAAAAATATTCTTTTGGAATAATATTGCAGCATTCTTTGTGAGTTGATGTATGTAAAATAAAAAGTTGGTTGCAAAAATTAAAAAAAGAGATTGAAAAATGAGCATGAGCTTAGGTTAAGTTAATTATTTTTTAGAGATAATTTCAGAAACCTCCCTTGAGGTTTCTAACTATTTCACTGGCTACCTTTTAAGTTTCAAAAATGATACTAACCTCTCTTGAGGTTTATTACCTTGCAACATGTAGGTCCAATAAGCTTTAAAAAATGATATTAGGAGAGAGAAAATAACATGATTTCATTGTTACCCTTCATATATTGTATTAATATATGTTGGTATTAATTAACTAATAATGTCGTAGATGAGAATCATGTTATCTTTCTAGTTTAATATCACTTTTTAATTATTGATTGAATCTTGACGTTACGAGATAATTAATTTCGAGGGAGGTTAGTGTAATTTTTTGAAACTTGAAGGGAGGTCAGTGAAATAGTCAAAAATCTCAAGGGAGGTTTCTTTAATTATCCCTATTTTTTAAATGGCACACCGCATTTGAGATTTTTTGACCTAGATATATGTGTGTATATATGTATGTATGTATACAATAGAAACTTCAGAGTTCAGTTCTATATTACCCCAGACTGGGGCAGTTCCAGAAAATGTTTCCCTTGTTAACTTAATTATTGCTATGTGGACTATGAATATGGTATAAATACTATACATAAAAGAAGAGGAGGGAGTGGATGTTAACTATTTATGTCATTTTTTATGGTTCCTAATTTACCCTTCAAATAAATGACAAAATGGTATTACTTTCTGTCTAAAATACACTCAACTCAAAAAAAAAAAAAAAAACACACGCCTCCATTATTCAATCCTAATGAAATTTGACTTAAGGCAAAAACAGCCAACAACTTCCTATTAAAAAAAAAATTACTTTCATTCATATGTCTAAAGAAAGCCTCCAGCAACTAAGTTAATGATGAAATCCATTGGATTGATCACTAACACAGCACTTTCATTACTTGAGTGACCAATTCAGTAGTTCATTGGTATGGAATATTTTTGCCCAAAAAATATATATAAATTGTTGGCATATTACAGAATAGTTTTGTACCTCCTGGTGTTTGAGTCACACCAAAACAAAAAGAGAAATGAGAGCAAGGAAGAGAGCGAGAAGGCAAAGCAAGGAGAAGGCAAAGCAAGGAGGCTTGTCTACCCACGTGTCCCCAAGCTGCCCAAACAACACGCGACCAACAAATACCCCCAGAGTTCTTGAAAATTACGGAGTAACCGGCGATGTCGCATCAGTCCAGCATTTGAGAAAGGGACAGTGCTACAGTGCCTATAGTTATGGTAACGATATTAGGGAAATCTGTTATTATAGGTTTCTATTACCTTTAGTGACAAATCAAATCTTTTAGCGACTTTTTAAATATTATATTAAAATAATTAATATTAACTTTAGTAAGTTTTTAATTAAAACTAGTAAGTATATGCCTGAGAGATAAGTTTTAGTCAGAAACAGAAATTTACACCTTGAGTAATTTAATTTACTTATTATTTGACAAAATTTACTTATGTTTAAATTAAACTTACTAATACTAAAAGTAAAAAATGTACATATTTAAGTAAAAAAAACGGTTTTGGGTTCCTGAAAACGGTTTTGGGTATCATCTTTCTCTTTAAAGTCATCTACCTTCTTCTTATTCAGTTCTCAGTTCCAATGATACGATTGAATTCCCAGGCAAAGGTTTCCACTTTGGTCAACACTTTCTCTTTGTTATAATTGAATAAATCTTCTCACTTCAAAATTTTCATCTTTAGTTCACACTTTCCCTCTATCCTTTCTCATCGTTCGGTTGGGTTTGAGTGCTGCCATATACAGACACAACAAAAGGGTTAGCGACGGTGGTAGCCAGCCAAAGAGCATATGAAAAATAGCAGTGACGAGGTTAGATCATCATGTTCTCTTGAAATCGTTTGATTATATTGCTGTAATTTATTTATATTTCATTTGTTTTGTTTGTCAAGATTTTTTTGGGAAATCAAGGCTGAGAATTTGAAGATTTTATTGCAATTTTGGGGCCGAAAATGTCCGTTGAAATATCTAGGAAATGGTTATAGTTTTGATTGTCTACGGGTAAAATATGCTTAATAGCCATGTGAAACATCTAGGAAAGGACTTGAGACCAGGCGTTTAAGTTAAATGTGATTAATTTGTGAATGCATATAAGATGTTTGGTGAAATGTCAAAGAGAAATTTGTATGTTGTGATTGCTACTCTGTGCGGGTGAGAATTACTAATATATTAGTAACTCAACATGAGCTTTATAACTTGAATTCTTCAGGCAAGAGAGATTTCTCCCGTTTTGGAATTCTAAGTTGATACGCTTGATGGAGCAGATGTTATTGAACTGAACTGATCTAGAATCATTGTTACGAATCTGTTGTTTCTATGGAAATTTATTATTAGCCTCTTGAATTTTTTACTCCATGTTAACGTCTGCAATGCCACGGAAATTTGGCCATCTATGGAAATTTATTATCAGCCTCTTGAATTTTTTACTCCATTGTAACGTTTGCAATGCCACGGAAATTTGGCCATTATTACTCTTGTAAATCTGTGTTGCAGAAGCAATTCTTATTACCATCCTCTGATACATGTAGATTTTGTAGAATCACATCTTCCCTCTTCTTCAGTCAGGAAAGGAGAGAAAATTCATAGAACAGTTTCCAAATGTAAGCAGTTAAGATTTCAGAAATAAGAGGGATCACTAAAAGAGAGATGATATTTCAAATACTAAACAACCTAATAATATCAAGGAGCAGGACATAAAGATCAATGTATATTCATATCTGGTTTGAGCAAAGCCTGGACAGAGCAAGTTGTAGCATCCTGTTGATCGAAAATTATTCATTTGTTCATTGTTGGATGGAAGACAGACCGATAAATACATGATGTCATATTTTAGCTGCATTCTGAGGACTCGAGAGAAAGTGATTAATTTAATTTTAAACTATCAACAAATGTGGGATGCTTACAGTCCAATAAATGAAAAAACTTGTTCTTTTATCTCCATATAATTCTGAAAAAAAACTTGTTGTCGTCCAATTAAGACACACAGAGAAATTAATAGAATGATTAAGTGATCATTTTATATTTGCTATTTTGAAGAAAATAAAAAAAAGGCGTGTGTAATAGGTGCCCTAATAAAAGTGGTTTTATGTGATAGTTTCTTTAAAAATTAAATTAAAATTAAACATGGACAATGTTGAAATAAAAGAGTCCAAATAAATATGAACGTACGTATTCATACGATAGTTTTGGTGTAAATTAAGTTCACTAACGGATGTTCATTGAGTGCCTATCGTTATAAGTTTGCACTACTTGAAAGAGCTGTAATCATGTGAACAACTATTCTTCGTTAAAAACTTACATGCCACCCTGCTTCAATGACGTTTAAATCTGAATCGCAAGAGCCTCCTGTAATCCAAAGCTGAGATGAGCTAAATTCATTGGGTTTCTGTCAACTTGGGGCTCCCATATATTCATGATTGCCTTCGCTCCATAACACTTTTCTTCTCGAACTACTGCAGCTACAGACTAAAAAATCCCACACGAGACAGAAAAGTTTAGGGAAAAATAGAAAAAAGAGAAAACGAGCGGAAGAACAAAAACATTGTTTCAAATTGGCCCTCAAACATTAAGCATGTTTCTCATCGACAAAGGTGTTGGCTTATTTCCAGCAGTTAAATCTTCAGTACGGATAATGCATTTGTATAGGCATTAATGTGGGCATGCAATCCTTCATTAATCCAAAGTCATGTACAAAACACTAGCTTGTTAGGAGACGAAAAGTATTCAGGTACATTTTTGCTTCTTCACGCCTAAGTTTTATGTTATTTATTTGCTATGATTATGTGTTGTTGTGGCCTTTTTTTAATACAAATTTTGTGATGGTTTTGTAGTGAATGAACCAGATTTCAGCCAAGACCATTAAGGAATTTTATTCTTGAGAGAGTACAAATGTTTTTGCACGTCTTTGCTCAAAGCTTTTAGGATGATTTAAGTTTCTTTGAAGGTAGTTTAATGCGTTTTGATTGTAGCAGATCTGAACATAATCTCCTTAGTTTGCAATTTCTGGTGTTTACTTGTTTTAATGTGAATAATTTCAGCTTGCTTGGAAAAAAGTTTGGTGATCAAATTTCAGATATTGTTAGCATCCAAGTGCTCTTGGGTTTGTAAACCAGAAATTTCAATCCAAACTGAAGCTTTTGATAGTGATATCAGAGCCCTTGATGCTGGTGATCAAATTCTCAAATCAAGTTACTAGCCTTTTGATTGCTTCAGATTTCTGAAGCCAAAGTCTTTGTGCTCTAAATTCAGTTCTTGGCCATGTAATCTTGTCATGCTTAGATAGCTATATCTAGTGTCCTGCCAGCTTAATTTTGATGCGTAAGTATCAATTATTAAAAGCTAGTAAATGATACCTATATCTCAGGTTGCTATTTTTGTTAGTGGTTAAATATTCAAACTACATGCATGAACCTGGACAAGCAATAGAGACATAAGCCGATGTAAGCATCAAATGATTGATTTTCCTTATGATGATATGCTCTGATTCTCTGCCGGCTGTTGCTTCTTTCAGATTAATCTAGTTGCTGCAAGTGTGGTTCATTATAATTAGGCTGGAATTCCGATATTTAAGGCCTTAGGTGGAAGAACACGCTGCATGGAAACTTTAAATCCAGCATTGCATTTCAATGTAAGGAGGTGAAATCCTATTTTCTAGTGACTTGTTGGCCAATTTGAATTAGATGGACCTTTGTTGAATTAGGCAACGAATCCAGTATGTAAACTTTCTTTTTAACAAAGTCAACTAGTGTGCAATACTAATGTTGATTATCTTCATTTATTGGCACAAATATCTGCAAGAACGTATAGTTTAGGAAGCCAATTACTTAATAAAAATTAGTTTAAAACCCAAGAAAAATGCATAAATTTTAAACATTATTTAATGAACCTTCTCACACATCTCAATGTTTCCTTCATATCTATCGGCATCAAAATATATTGAAGTAGTTGTAAGGTCAGGTTCCGCATTTTGTAATTTGCACTGCAAAATTTTACCGAAATTATAAAATTTTCAAAAACATATGAAGTCCGGATATCAATAGTCTATTCAAATGTAAATATTCAACCTAAATAACAAAATAAATGATAGCTAAACAAACGAAATATGAGTTCAATTGATTGTGTTTAAAATGCATATTCTGTTAATGGTTAGTATATATGAAATTGTATTTTCCATTTGTAGAAAAATAATATGCATTTTATATCTACTAACGAATAAATTACCGATGTTTTGAACAAATGAAACCTAAACTCATGGTGTGATATGCATATAGTTGCCCACATTTATAGTTATGCCATCATCCTTTCTTCCCATTTGCTTTCTTCCCATTTTCTTTGGGATAAAACACTTTTACAGTGTTTTAATTTATTTTAGACTTGGTTTGGGATTATTTATTTAAATTTTTATTACTTGCTTATGTAATCAAAATTGTGCAAAATTAATTTTATCAGAAATTACAGTGGTAAATTAATAAATTAAAATTAAGTTTCGGGTCATTCGAGTTGACTCGTCAACCCACCAATATGAAATTTTTGGATTCGGGTTAGATATCTAGACCCATTTCGGGTTGGCAGGTCAAGTTCGGATCAGCGGGTTTTCTATTATACCCGATCTCAACCCGACACACCAATACGATTTAGACCCGATTGCCACCCCTAACTATATTGGTAAAAAAATAATATATTTTACAAATTATTCCAATTTATTTAGAAAATGTTACTAATTTCATTACAAATTATGAAATGTAATCATGGTTTACTAATTTTTTACTAAACATAGATACTGCATACAAAAGGAAAAGATATTTGACTTTGTTTTACTTTGATTAGAAAAACTTGTGGTGGTAATATCGAAATAGTGACCTTGGTGCAAATTTCAAATCAACAACCAACGTACACTTAATTACGGTAATTTTTTAGTTGATTAGTCTAATATATGCCATAAAGTAGTAAGATTTGATCATTTATAAATTGACAATTTTAGCAGTTTATAGACCATTCACCTATAAAAATTATGATTATTATAAAATGACATTTTATAATAATTTACATACTATTTGCCAATTAAAAGTAAGTTTCATAAAAAATGTGCATGTAAATCCATATTGTGAATGATACAAAATATATTTGAAACTCACGAAACTTAATATATGGGTAAATTTACTATAATTTTAAAAGATTACACTACATTAGATACGATCACTTTACCTGTTATACTTGTGACCTAGAAAATAAATTTATTAAAACACATAACATTTATAAATGATACATACATTTATTAAAATGCTTAAAACGCAAAACATTTATGAATGAAACATACAATCATTATTATACATTTATGTTACCAACAACTACTAACTTTAATATTAAGTTTCAACCATTAATAAAAAAATCTTAGCACTAGTTTAAATAAACTTCCTAATACTTGTTTCATATAAGTTTCTTTAAGTAATATAGTAAATTTATGCCATAAACTAGTAAGTTTTGATGATTAACCAATCAACAAGATTTACTATTAATCCATAAAAACTTACTATTACTTGAACTAAACTTACTCCCCACAAAACTAAGTTTCAAATGTAGAGTAGTAATTTAATTTTTAAAAAAAGTAACTTTCATTTTTATTTCGATTTACTTTTTGAAACATAAATAGGATAACACTTATATGACCATTTTCGATTTATTTTTTATTTACTTTTAGCGGCCATTTGATCTTGTGATAGGCCTATCCACCTAAATAGGATAACACTTAAAAATAAGAAAGTAAGTTTTCCATCTAAAATAGTAAGTTAACAGTAATAAATTAGTAACTTTTATACTTCAAAATGTAAATTGGAATAGATTAGTAACTTTTATATTTTTATATCCCAAACTTACTTTTTATAGTGTAAGTTTAATTCAAGTAATAGTAAGTTTTAATACATAAATAGCAATTCTTACTGATAACATGGTAAAATTGATTAATAATCAAAACTTACTGATTTATGAGACACATGTACTATTTTACTTTAAAACATATTTCAAACTAGTGCTAGGGAATTTATTTGAAATAACGATAAGATGTTTTATTAATGATTAATTTTTAGTACCTTAGTTAGTAAGTACTCATAATATACCTGTATAATACAAGATTATAGTTATCATTTAAAAAAATTTATTTACATATTTTAAAATACTATGGAAAAAAGTTTGACTTTTCACATAATCTCGTAAAATATGTAATAAAATTTTGTCGTATTATAAGTTTTTAATTATTTTCAATTTTTGAAAAGTTTGAAAATTTGGATAATAATAACAACAAATCTTCTTAGTTATATATAGAATATTACTTGTTTATGTATCGAAATTTTTATAAATTAACACCTATGAATATAATAAGATGATAAAGTTTTAATAAATTTACATCTGAGACACAAGAAATAATAAGAGTAAAAGCCTAAACAAAATGAGAAATAATATAATAACAAAAATGATAAAATTAGTATAACAATTAATATAAGAAAATTAAATTAAATTTAGAAGGTAAATTAAATAACGATGTCAAGGTTAGAGGTCATGGTAAATGTTACAAATTTTAGGAGAAATTATGTATTGTAAAAATGGTTTAATAATTTTCTATTAAGCATAACTACTGCATACAAGAGGAAAAGATATTTGATTTTATTTTGCTTTGATTAGAAGAACTTATACTAGTAATAAAGGAAATTTCAATTCAACAATCAACGTGCACATGATTACAGTAATTTTTTAGTCATTTAGACTAATATGTGCCATAAAGTAGTCAGATTTGTGAATTCATAATTTTAACAGTTTACATAAAATTCATCTATTAAAAATTATGATTATTATAAAATGCCCTTTTATAATAATTTACTTACCATTTGCCAATAACAAAAGAGTTTGATAGAATACATATGGATACAAATACATAATGTTAATGATACAAAGTATGTTTGAAAGTCACAGAACTTAACATATGGGTAATTTTACTATAATTTTCAAAGATTATGCTATGTTAATACAACTTTAATTTTTATACTTGTGACCCAGAAAATAAATTTATTAAGATTTTACCATTTTATTAAATTCATAGGCATTAATATATGAAAATTGCGTTCCATTTTATTATATTCATCGGTGTCCATATATGGAAATTGTGATGTATAGATAAGTGCAATTCTATATATAATTCGAAAGATTTTTTTTTACTGTCATCCAAACTTTTTAACCTTTCACAAATTCAAAAATAATTCAAAATTTATAATATGACAAATTATTCTTACATATTTTATAAGGTCATATGCAAAAAAAAAAAAAAAAAGTTTTCATAGTTTATTTAAAATGCTTAAAACATATAACATTTATAAATGATACGTACAATTGTGTATCATACATTTACATTACGAGTAATTACTAACTATAATACTAAGTTTCAATTATTAATAAAAAATCTTAGCAATATTTCAAATAAACTTCCTAATACTTGTTCCATATAAGTTTCTTTAAGTAAAATAGTAAATTTATGCCATAAACTAGTAAGTTTTGATGATTAACCAAATTTACTATTCTATCAACAATATTTACTATTAGTCTATAAAAACTTACTATTATTTGAACTAAACTTACTCTCCAAAAAGTAAGTTTTAGATATAGAGTAGTTATTTACTTTAAAAAAAAAGTAAGTTCCATATTTCTTCAAATTTACTTTTTGAGACATAAAAGTTACAAATTTCTTGAGTTAACTTACTATTTTTAATGTAAAACTTACTAACCATATTTTTAGGTACTATTTTATTTAGATGACCAGTATAACAGGTAATCAAATGGTCACTAAAAGTGGTTTTACCTGTTATATCAGGTAAAAACAGTTTCGTTACCATAACGCTCGTTACCAAACAACACGCGACCAACAAATACCCCCAGAGTTCTTGAAAATTACGGAGTAACCGGCGATGTCGCATCAGTCCAGCATTTGAGAAAGAGGAGCAGAATACAAATGAGTCAAAGTCATCTGAGAAAAAGAAGCAGAATACAAATGATCCAAAGTCTGAGCAGGAACGAAGCAGAGCAAAAGGAAACAACAAAAGCAACTAAAATTTTAAATGGATACAAGCCAACGTCCACTACCATGATGAACATATTTCCTGCAGCCAGCTCAACAGTGACCGAACGCACCATATACAATATAGCGCCATGCAGTCACCAACAACAGCACCCGCCAACATGCACCCCATTCGATAGTTACTGGCACCACCGTAACCAAAGGCCCCTCAAATTGATGAAAATGACTGCCATAACCGGACCACTTGTTACTTCATGAAACCTGGCTAAATCTGACTGGATAGCCAAGGACCACTTGCTTGTAATAGTTTATGGAGGTTTTCTGCGGAATATAAATTGCAAAATATCCATTTTCATAGCATTAATCATCAAGTTGGCATTCTTCATTGCTCCTGAACAGTTAAGACTTTAGTCCGTGGCGGCTGCAAGAAAATGGACCCCGAATTGTATGCAAGTGCACAGTCAGGTAATTGGGCTGTAATGAAAAGATTTTCAGACTACTTCTACTCCCAACATACTCCAGTAAAAGACACAGTCCTTCACGTATTAGCCCAGTCTTGTGACTCTGCAAATGTAGTCCAACTTATCCTTGACCGACATGGCCGTTTGCTTATGAAATTGAACAAAAGGGGCGAGACTGCACTTCATTTGGCAGCAATAAATGGGCATTCAGGCGTCGTTCGAGCACTAATTGACTATGCAAAATCGGGAGCAGGATATTGGTTCCCCCCATGTTTTGACAGATGCAAGTGGATGCTGAGGATGGCTAGTAAGGCTGGAAACACAGCTTTACACGAGGCAGTTAGGAACAACTTCTATGACATCGCCAAATTGTTAGTTCAAGAAGATCCTGAGTTTCGTTATCCCCACAATTATGCTGTGGAGACACCTCTGTATCTGGCAGTATGGTTCTAATTTTGGAGTCTTGCAAGACACCATCTTATCTTGGCCCCGGACACAAAACTGCCTTGCATGCTGCCTCAATTTGGAATTTGTCAGGTGACTTCATGGATAAGCATTTTTGATAATAACATTATCTACACAACCAAAAAAAAAAAGGGAAAAACCTGAGCTCCTGTTCCTTTTTTTTTTTTTCTTATTTTCATATTTTGATACAGGTGAATTAATTTTTTTACCTTGTACGAAATTTCGACTTTGATGGCTGTGACGGCCCCACTTCCCCCTAGGCGTACCAAAGGGTTCGGCGGGTCGCCTGCCCAACTCTCGCCAGGACTCACTCGTTCACTTCAATCCTCAATTAAAATCGAAATAAATAACGGGAATAAATATAACGACGATCCAAACTTAACGCAAAACTTATGTACATTACTATTCTAAAAGGGAGTACAAACATCGAATACACGAAGATTCTCAGTTCACCACACATCCAGCCCGTGCCAAGCACTAGGGCGAGAACCATTACAAAATCAAAAAAACTAGTCTAGGCTAGTCTAAACCGAGCTCCCGTCCTTACTCGCCTTCCCCTGTTAAGGAAAACAACTAAAGGGGTGAGTTAAAAACTCAGTGATATTCTATATACAAAAACAAGTAATTGGACAAGGACATTAATCATGTAATAACAAATAATCCAGAAAACATGTCCCATATAAAGCAATGATAATACACTCATTAAAAGGATACAGGCTCACAAGGAGCTATTTGTTCGTTCTTTCGTTCCCTTGACATTTCCCCTTATTCCTCCAGTGATTTGAAAATTTCCTTTTTGAGAAGTAAAACCCTCGTGCCTGCGTTCGTTCATTCATCTCTTTCCGGACGTTGGCCGGACTCCACCCATCCGGACGTGGCCGGACTACAAGGTAATACTCGAATATACCAAATTCACCCAGGTCACCATATCGCCCGACAGAGTCCGCTTCTGGCTCGAATCGATCGGTAACAAGGGCAAGGGCCCCGTTCAGCCAAAAAGGCTTACATTCATGCGCAACTAGTATTTTAACATTTAATCAACGAAAATTTCATATTTATTTAGGTCAAGTGCGATAAAGTACACACTCGCCTAGCAAAAGTTCATTTTAGAAATCATAGAAAACAATTAACATTTAATCAAATGTTCACAAATAACCACATAGTCACAACAATCCACATAGTCATAGAAACAAAAGGTATATAGAACACTCACCTATTTTAGCAAAATAATGTCCAAAGTATCCTTCCGGATAACACTCTCAATCGCCAAGAAACCCTAATAATAGCCAAGAGAAAATATTACAGTTAAACCCCTCCAAAGTTTAAGTAAACTAAAGAAAATCCAAATAACTACTAGTACAAAGTATAAGTATAATCTTCTAGTCCTCGAGCGTAAATTTCGGCAGCATGCCCTTTGTGTTTACCTAATTTTCCAGCCATTTTGGCTTCCTTCTTCTACTCAATCCAGTCCAAAGTCATACATATCATAGATTCAAGTAAATAGCCGTTCCATAGGCTCATAACAACATAAGAACAAAAATCAAGTGATAACAAGTGCGGAAATGAAGTTACAAAAGACAGATTTGACGTGTGGTTACGGAAAGAACACATCCGAGGCTACGCTTATCGGATTGAGGTGAAAATTGTACCAATTCGAAGCTAAAACAAAGGCCTACAATTTTCATGAAGAGCACTTAGTCAAATTTTCAGGGTAACCTAATCAAATTCCCAGTTCATATAACCTGGTTCCAACTATTCGGTTAATCAACCGTACTGCATTCAAATGACCATATCTCAGTCTACCGAGGTCCATTTGAGACGTTCTTGGTAGCGTTGAAAAGCTAAGACAGGGTACTAAAACTTTCATGTTTTGTAAAAAGGCTAAATCAGTACGAATCCTAGTGAATAAATATGATAAACTGGATAAACTGACCAAACGGACTATTGGGAAAAACCTTAAAATAGTGAGGGTATTTTGGTCTTTTCACAGGCTACGTTGCTCCGATTGAGCTGAAATTTTATAAGCACCTATAAAATACTATTCTCTACAACTTTCATGTTTTTTGCCAAACCCAATTCGGTCTCTAACATGGGGTACTAAAATCAGGCAGAAGTGAAACATGAAATTCCAGAAATCTGGAAATTTCGGTTTTCAATTGAACTTTCTTCAATTCCTTGTTCCAATCACTACCAAAGCCCTTGTATAATCTTATTTTCAACATATAGTAACCATATAGCAAGTTTGGGCAGAAATTTATCAAATCCTAACTCACTTATATCATCCAAAAATCATCACAACAACTTGTATAACTTGTAATCTAACCCAAAACATGAACTATTTAACATCTTCAACAAGAGTAAAATGATCAAAGCCATAGATCAGATTTTATACCTCAAAAACAAAGCTTGAAAGAGTGATCCTCCACTATTTCTTGAAGTTTTTGGTTCCCTTAGCTTCCCAAGCTTCCAAACTTACAATCAATCGGTTTAGAATTTCATTTCCTCACTTGGTTAGTGCAAATCAAGAAGAAAAAAAATGGTTTCTCTTGCTCTCCATTTTCTCTCTCAAAAATTTCATCCATAAGCAAGAAAAAATGAAGAAGAAAGAGCTTAGTTTGTCTTATAAGAAGGTAGGAGAGATAAGGTTTAATTCTAACCACAAGTTTGGTCAACACTTGGCTCAACCTCAACCACACAATTTTCTCTTTCTTTCCTTGCATTTTGGGCCACATATGTTGGTCAAGAGATAATCATGAGGGGGAAGATATTTTGGTCAATTAGTAATAAGCTTGTATGGCAAGAAAGTAGTGGTCAAGTGGTGGTTAAATCGGTAGTACACGGTACACGTCGGTTCGCGCCGTTTTTCATTAAAACACACGTACTAGGGTTTTTACTTCCTATTCACTAACCTTATATCATTGCTCCTAATTACATATTATTTCTCAATTAAAAGTCACTCTTAATCACCAGATTTGATCCTTGCTCCGTACCGAAAAATCATCCGGCGAAAAATCGCGAAAACCCTAATTTGCTCCAATCTTGAAAATGAAAAGTGAAAACCTTTACTTTCATGTTCATTTGCACTTATTGTGGTGTGATTGGGTGGTAGGGCTTTAATAAATGAATAATTTCTAAATAAAAAGGCATTTTTGAGAAAAATATAAGAAATTTGAGAGTCCTCACACTCTCTTCCCCTTAAAAGAATTTCGACCTCGAAATTCATACCTTCCGTCGCCTCGGAGGACCCCAGAACTTGTTGCTGATCTACGGCATACACCTGTGCTGATCCTTTTGTTCGGTTTCCTCTTTCATTAGTTTGTTTCGGTTTGGTTCCTTCCACTTGTTGAGTACTACCCTCTCGTGGCTGTTTCTTCGGGCAATTGCTAAGTTGATGATTGCTATCTCCACAAATCAAACATTTTCTCCCTTTCTGCCAGCAATCATTCTCAGTGTGATTTGCCTTTCCACAGTATCCACAAGCCAATCGAGGAGCTACTGTTGGATCTTCTCGAGAAATGTCCTTTGATCCGATCTGACTTCCTTTCGTAAACCTTTCATCAAATGCTCTTACTGTCCAAGGTAGGCGGGGTGAATGGTTCACTTTTTGCACTTTGGAGAGTATTATCTTTTCTCCGAATTCCTCATGTGTGCTGCTGGATGTATCTCTTTTCCGCGTTTGAAAGACTTTTACTTGGGCTTTCATATCCTCAATTCTTTGGGCCTTCTCAAGAGCCTCTGTAAACGTATTAACTTGAACTGCCGCTAATGCCTCCTGGATTTTCAAATTTAGTTCTTGTACAAATCGTCTTATTCTCCGTCGCTCTGTAACCACCAATTTGGAAGCGAATTTAGATAGTCTAGTAAATTTGGTCTCATATTCGGCCACACTTAGGGTTCCCTGACGCAAGCCAAAAATTCGTTCTCTCTCCTTTCTTGGACTAAAGGTGGGAGATACTTTTCGTTAAATTCCCTTACGAAGTTCGCCCATGTCCATACCGTCTGTTCTCTTTCCCACTTGGCCTTAATTATATTCCACCACGCGCGGGCTGGTCCTTCGAATTGAAATACAGCAAAATTTACTTGTCTTTGCTTTTTGTAATTCAAAGCCACGAAGATATTAATCATTGCCTCCAACCACTGCTCAGCTATATCCAAATCAGGCCCTCATTGAAATTTCGGAGGTAGAAACTTTTGGAATCTCTCAAGAGCCTTATCCTCTCCGATCTCAGGATTTCGGGGTTGATTCACTGGCATTTGACCCTGTTGATCTACCAGTCGTGCCAGGATATTTGTCATTTGTTGCATCGCCGTTGCCATTTGATCTCCAGCCTCAACCCTCGGTCCCTGTTCTTGCTCGGCCATTGTTTCTCTTTCTTCTCTCGGTTCTTGAGCTTGCCTAACTCCACGACCATGACTAGCTCCACGTCCACGACTACGTCTCCCGTCCATATATATGTTTTCCCTCTCTCTTTTCTTTTCTTTTCCCCAAAAAGGTAATTTAGTAAATAAACACAGTAAATTGACTACAGTAACAAATTCTAGCATTCCAAATACACCAATAAACATATACGCATGTAACATGCCATATCAAGAAGACGGATAAGCAAATACACAAATACATATCAAGTTGGACAGATAACCATGCACACACAGGTATACTAACGTCATGTAGTAACAATATACAGGTAAATCAAAAGGAAAAGGTGAAGTCGTCCCAGTATCAACCCGTCCAGTCCCTCACATCACTTACTATCCAAGCTAGATGTCACTGTCCTCTTGTGCTCATTCTAGTCAGACAAAGCCTGTTCATGTTCTCAAAATGCAAGTCTCAAGTACTTAGCAGCGCTTCAACTCTGGAGTACTCAGGCACAAGAATCCGAAATAAGATAATTCACATCTCGAGCTGCAGTCCCAAGAGTAAACTATCTACAATCGGAATTCCTACCTGACATACCTATCTATGATCCTCAGATATCATGAGAAAGATTTAAGGCCTATAACATTCGCAATTCATAGCTTCACTTAGTCCCTCATACTTATTCACCACTTAGTCCAGGGTCACTCCGCGCCGAGACCACGCGAAGCAGCTATAGGTTTTATCCCTCAATCGCTTAACTTTCAAGTCAAATCGAATCAAATCAAATCCCACAGTCCGGCATCCTAAACTTCAAACCTAGGATACACTACAGGAATCTGAAGCCTAAACTCTGATACCACCTGTAACGGCCCCACTTCCCCCTAGGGCGTACCAAAGGGTTCGGCGGGTCGCCTGTCCAACTCTCGCCAGGACTTACTCGTTCACTTCAATCCTCAATTAAAATCGAAATAAATAACGGGAATAAATATAACGACGATCCAAACTTAACGCAAAACTTATGTACATTACTATCCCAAAAGGGAGTACAAACATCGAATACACGAAAATTCTCAGTTCACCACACATCCAGCCCGTGCCAAGCACTAGGGCGAGAACCATTACAAAATCAAAAAAACTAGTCTAGGCTAGTCTAAACCGAGCTCCCGTCCTTACTCGCCTTCCCCTGTTAAGGAAAACAACTAAAGGGGTGAGCTAAAAACTCAATGATATTCTATATACAAAAACAAGTAATTGGACAAGGACATTAATTATGTAATAACAAATAATCTAGAAAACATGTCCCATATAAAGCAATGATAATACACTCATTAAAAGGATACAGGCTCACAAGGAGCTATTTGTTCGTTCGTTCGTTCCCTTGACATTTCCCCTTATTCCTCCAGTGATTTGAAAATTTCCTTTTTGAGAAGTAAAACCCTCGTGCCTGCGTTCGTTCATTCATCCCTTTCCGGACGTTGGCCGGACTCCACCCATCCGGACGTGGCCAGACTACAAGATAATACTCGAGTATACCAAATTCACCCAGGTCACCATATCGCCCGACCGAGTCCGCTTCTGGCTTGAGTCGATCAGTAACAAGGGCAAGGGCCCCGTTCAGCCAAAAAGACTTACATTCATGCGCAACTAGTATTTCAACATTTAATCACCGAAAATTTCATATTTATTTAGGTCGAGTGCGATAAAGTACACACTCGCCTAGCAAAAGTTCATTTTAGAAATCATAGAAAACAATTAACATTTAATCAAATGTTCACAAATAACCACATAGTCACAACAATCCACATAGTCATAGAAACAAAAGGTATATAGAACACTCACCTATTTAAGCAAAATAATATCCAAAGTATCCTTCCGGATAACACTCTCAATCGCCAAGAAACCCTAATAATAGCCAAGAGAAAATATTACAGTTAAACCCCTCCAAAGTTTAAGTAAACTAAAGAAAATCCAAATAACTACTAGTACAAAGTATAAGTATAATCTTCTAGTCCTCGAGCGTAAATTTCGGCAGCATGCCCTTTGCGTTTACCTAATTTTCCAGCCATTTTAGCTTCCTTCTTCTACTCAATCCAGCCCAAAGTCATACATATCATAGATTCAAGTAAATAGCCGTTCCATAGGCTCATAACAACATAAGAACAAAAATCAAGTGATAACAAGTGCGGAAATGAAGTTACAAAAGACAGATTTGACGTGTGGTTGCGGAAAGAACACATCTGAGGCTACGCTTATCGGATTGAGGTGCAACTTGTACCAATTCGAAGCTAAAACAAAGGCCTACAATTTTCATGAAGAGCACTTAGTCAAATTTTCAGGGTAACCTAATCAAATTCCCAGTTCATATAACCTGGTTCCAACTATTCGGCTAATCAACCGTACTGCATTCAAATGACCATATCTCAGTCTACCGAGGTCCATTTGAGACGTTCTTGGTAGCGTTGAAAAGTTAAGACAGAGTACTAAAACTTTCATGTTTTGGAAAAATACTAAATCAGTACGGATCCTAGTGAATAAACATGATAAACTGGATAAACTGACCAAATGGACTATTGGGAAAAACTTAAAACAGTGAGGGTATTTTGGTCTTTTCACAGGCTACGTTGCTCCGATTGAGCTGAAATGTTATAGGCACCTATAAAATACCATTCTATACAACTTTCATGTTTTATGCCAAGCCCAATTCGGCCTCTAACATGGGGTACTAAAACCGGGCAGAAGTGAAACATGAAATTCCAGAAATCTGGAAATTTTGGTTTTCAATTGAACTTTCTTCAATTCCTTGTTCCAATCACTACCAAAGCCCCTTGTATAATCTTATTTTCAACATATAGTAACCATATAGCAAGTTTGGGCAGAAATTTATCAAATCCTAACTCACTTATATCATCCAAAAATCATCACAACAACTTGTATAACTTGTAATCTAACCAAAAACATGAACTATTTAACATCTTAAACAAGAGTAAAATGATCAAAGCCATAGATCAGATTTTATACCTCAAAAACAAAGCTTGAAAGAGTGATCCTCCACTATTTCTTGAAGTTTTTGGTTCCCTTAGCTTCCCAAGCTTCCAAACTTACAATCAATCGGTTTAGAATTTCATTTCCTCACTTGGTTTGTGCAAATCAAGAAGAAAAAAAAATGGTTTCTCTTGCTCTCCCTTTTCTCTCTCAAAAATTTCGTCCATAAGCAAGAAAAATGAAGAAGAAAGAGCTTAGTTTGTCTTATAAGAAGGTAGGAGAGATAAGGTTTAATTCTAACCACAAGTTTGGTCAACACTTGACTCAACCTCAACCACACAATTTTCTCTTTCTTTCCTTGCATTTTGGGCCACATATGTTGGTCAAGAGATAATCATGAGGGGGAAGATATTTTGGTCAATTAGTAATAAGCTTGTATGGCAAGAAAGTAGTGGTCAAGTGGTGGTTAAATCGGTAGTACACGGTACACGTCGGTTCGCGCCGTTTTTCATTAAAACACACGTACTAGGGTTTTTACTTCCTATTCACTAACCTTATATCATTGCTCCTAATTACATATTATTTCTCACTTAAAAGTCACTCTTAATCACCAGATTTGATCCTTGCTCCGTACCGAAAAATCATCCGGCGAAAAATCGCGAAAACCCTAATTTGCTCCAATCTTGAAAACGAAAAGTGAAAACCTTTACTTTCATGTTCATTTGCACTTATTGTGGTGTGATTGGGTGGTAGGGCTTCAATAAATGAATAATTTCTAAATAAAAAGGCATTTTTGAGAAAAATATAAGAAATTTGCGAGTCCTCACAATGGCACAAGCAATTAATGCATTAAAAGGGATTAATGGAAAATTAATATGATAAAATACCATTTAATAATGGGTAAATTATTTATTACCCCTCTATAATTTTATATAATGTAGATGATCCCCTAAGGTTTTAAAATAGCCACATAACCCCCTAGTGATTTTATGTAAAGTGAAAAATGAATGGAATGCATAATTAGTTATGGCGTTTATATCAAACGCATTTTCAAAGCGTGTCTAATAAAATTTTAATACCCATGTAACCCCCTTATGATTTATATAAATATTCACTTTATCTCATGTGATTTTTGCATTTATCTATGTAATCTCCTTATACTTTTATACAAGGTGGTTAAACTCTCGTTTAATTTAGCATTTAAGTAAGGGTACTATTGGCATTTCAACTAACGAAATTATGTAAGCTATTTTCCATCAAGTTTTCACTTTACATAAAACTATAGGGGTGAAGTGGACATTTTGAAATATTAGGGGGTTATCTGGCAATAGATGAAATCACAGGGAGGTTATATATAATTTGCCCTTCAATAATGTATTCTGTATTGTTTGTACATATTTATCCATTAACCATAACTCTTGTTTAATTTACACAGTATATGTAAGTTGCTGTAGTGTAATTGATCTTAATGGTCCAGTGAATAACAATATCTTCATGTGTTGTGCTAAAATATTAGCTACTTACAGAATCCATGAAGCTGATTTTGGAAAAGCTGCCTAATCTTATAAAGAATGTCGATAAATTTGGGTGGACTGCACTTCATTATGCTGCCAAATTGAATCATCAGGATATTGCAAGACTATTACTGTCTGCTGATAGGTCTACTGCCTATGTTGCTGCCAAGAATGATGACTCCAAGACTGCTCTACATATTGCGGTAATTCATGGACATGTAGTTTTGGTGCAAGAGATTTTATCCCATTGCCCAGATTGTTGGGTTCAGATTACGGGTAAAAGTCTGAATATCCTTCATCTAGCTGTAAAGCATGAAAAAAGAGAAGTCTTGGAGTTTGTTTTGCAAAGTTCCTGGGCTTCTGAGCTCATTAACGAAAAGGATAATGAAGGAAACACCCCTCTCCACCTGTATGTTGCTACCGAAAACTTAGATGGGAATTGCCTTGTGAATCATCCTTTCGTGGATGTCAATTCTTTTGACAATTCCAACTCCATGCCTCTAGACAGGATAGTACGGGATGATCAACCTTCAGACAGAAAGGTATAAGATGTGTTTTTTCCCCTCCTCCGCTTTGCGGGATCATAGTCATTATTAAAAGTTTTTTCAAAATTTCTTATACGAACTTGAAAATTTTAAACTATTATAAAATTTTATTTTTAGAAAATAGGAAAGTTAGATTGTAAGTTATAGAATATTCTTAACTACTAATCCTCCCAAGTCTATCGTTACTATATTTGCGTATCCTTAACTTTTACGTATCTTCACCCCTCTTTTTTAAGACGCTCATGGTATTTAAAATTTCAGGCCATCGTGTCCGTGATGCTACTACAATTCCTTACGTTTATGTAGAAAATATTGTGTTTGTTGCAATGTTGTACAATTGTTGTGCTTGTCGTATTTTTTGGTGTAGACTTAATCGTACTATTGCAAGTCTTAGTTTTAGTTTACTTTTAAATAGTGTTATTTTTGTTCCTAAATACACTAGATATTTAAAGAAGTACACTATTTTATGTAAGTGTAAAAAAAAAAAATTGTAAGAAATACAATAACCAAACACAACCTCACCAAAGTGTAAACACAATTGCCACGCGGCTCTTTATAAATCAAGAAGAACACGGTGTGATGTATGAAAAACGCAAAAAGAAGAAGAAGAAAAAGATGGTCCTGTTTTCGTTTTATATTTTTTTCTTAAACTCATGTTTCCCGTTTTCATCCTGAACTGTTTTTTTTTCTTTCTAAAGAAAAACATGACACCTCTCATTGGAAGGATCAATAATAGTTCAGCATATTATCTAAGATCCTTATCTATCACATGTGCAAGTAGAGTTGGAAGAGTACACCAAGACTCGCTTCATATTTTAGCGGTCCATTGCAATCAGCGACCTCGTTGTTACAATTTTGTTTTTGACAGATTTTTATCAAGGATGAGTTGGAGCAAGCAGGTGGCACTCGAGAGTATCGAAATGGTGCTACCGTAAAGAAGAACTTACGAGTATCTAATCCTGATGAAGTAAAAAAAGTGGAAAAACTAGCTGCGAATTATTCGATTGTGGCTACACTGATCGCAACAGTCACTTTTGCGGCTGGTTTTACAATTCCAGGTGGATACAACAGTGACGGTCCGCACAAAGGCATGGCAGTTCTAGGCAAGAAAGCTGCTTTTATTATATTTGTTGTTTCAGATTCCTTGGCAATGATGGCCTCCATAGATGCAGTGCTTGAACATCTCAAGCTCGTGCGGTCAGAAAAGTACAGGTTTAAGTTGGCTGCTGTCCGGACAATTTTTTTCTTTCAACTTCTTGGAGAAACCAAGAGAGAAGCGTAAATAAACGGAGCCCTGGATCAATCGTCAAAAGCCGGCAACTTTTGACGACTACCCAGGAGCTTATATACCCAACCCCTGGGTATAGGACAATTAGGAACCGAATTTCTCTGGCTGTGACGTGCTTGATGATAGCATTTCTCAGTGGCTTGTACGCGGTGCTACAAAATTTGGCCGGCATGATCGTGACGTGTGTCCTCACTGCTTGGCTTTTCAGAAAATCAACAAATTAGTTGATGAGCACCACAAAAGGGAAGTATATATTCAAGGATTCAAAAGCTCACAAGTTGAGTTTTATCCAATTCAAACTGATTGTGAAATTCTCACATCCGATGTAAATTAGCATAAATTTGATGTAAAACTTGAATTTGTAGTTTAGACAACAAAATTTGTACAAAAATTTGGGTCCAAAAGGTTATTGCCTTTTTATTAGCAAATAAAGTTGTGATCACAGCACATTCGGAACTCCCATAAAAAAGTAATTGACTATCACCTATAAGTATATGTACTGATGGAGGATTTCATCAGTGGTACCAACACTATTGCAGTAGCATTTCTTTCTCTTTATCTCAAGATGCAAAAAAAAAAAAAAAAAAAATCATTTTTTTTCTTTTTTTATTTAGGTTGCATGAGAGCACCTTCTGAACACGATTGACTCAAAATAGGTAAATGCCCAATTGATCAATCAAGATTGTTTCTCCCAAAAAAAAAAAGAATTGAATAGGGTGAATAAAAAGATGAACTGAGATGGTGCCCAAATGGATTTCATAGCTCAAACGCTCAAAGCCTCCAAGTACGTGGATTATTTCTCCATTTAGAACGTTATTTTACCAAAAAAAAAAAAAAATACAAGTACTAGTTCAGGTGAAATTTACTACCACCACGAATCCCCTTTTTTTTTTTTTTTTTTTTGTTAACCACAACAAATCTACTTGGGTCAAATCATGACTCCATAATTTGAATGGACCTATATGCCAAAAACAGCCAGCTCCCCGTATTTCAAAATGTAGTTATGCAGGTGCTGTTTCTTGGCCTACTCAAGAGAAAGTACATTTATGAGGCTACGACATATTAAATGAAAAATAAATAAACAAATAAAGGGCAAAGGCCATTAATGAGACTACGGATATTTCTAATTGGACATTGGACATTAATGAGACGAGACTACGGATATTTCTAGCACTCTTATTGGACATTAAGATATTTCTAATTGGCCACGCTACTATGCACTCTCTGAATTTTTTAAACTTTTCAAAAACAAGAAGCACCATGTTTTTTGTGTAATGCATTAGACGGGATTTGAACTCCCAACCTAATGCAACAGAAAACTTAAAAAGGGCTATTTCCAGATATTGGACAAAGGTTTAATGGTTCACCCCAAACTCATATACAAACTTATTTAAACACTTTCCATAAAATAGGAGTGGGAATAGGTTAGATAGCTACCATTGCAGACGAAAAAAAAAAAATCAGCCAGGTAATTTCCAATTAGGCAAAGGAACCAAAGTGCATAATATCCAACAGGATGTACTATATCCTAAATCAATTCAAATTTCGTCTGTATCGGTATTAACTTACTAGAGTGTTTCATAGCATATGGACATTGACATACTGCATCAATTTGAAAAAAGCTGGTTTAATTTGATGGAAGCAGATAAAGAAAAGAAATCGAGTTTCTTTGTGAATCTGGCTTCTTTCTTTTGGCTGAAATGATTAAAAAATTTAAAAAAAAAAGTTTTGACTGGCTATATGGTCCTCCCGAGATGAATTTCCAATTCGACAAGCTTGACGAATTCAACAAACCACAAATGGAAAGAATAAGAGGTTATTTTGGCGACTAAATGATGCTATTAAGATCGATCTGCCAATGAGTACCTATAAATAAAAAATTTTATATTTTGAATAGTGCTCACTGGTTAGTCATATGACAATGTCGTGGTTGGCAGTACAACACAAACTGCTGACCAAGGACAGACTTGCAATAATTTTATGACGTGTCAGTCTAATTCCATCCTAATGGTAATAACGCTGTTTTTTATTCTGATCGATTTTGGTATGAGGACTGTAATGGATCTTACTGAATTGAGTGATAGGAATTAGAGGTAAGAGGTAGAAGGAGAAGAGAGAGAGATGATCAAAAGGGAGAGAGTAGAGAGGGTAGAAAGGAAGGGAAAGACTGAGATATTATTGAGAGAGAAAATCTGAATTACAATCAAAGCTAGCTCCCCAAGTAGACAGACGTATTATTTATACAGTTCATAGCCCTCAGCTCAAGAAACAATCTGCAAATGACTAACTAACTTTCCCGCCAAATAACTAACTTCCCAATTCTGTTGTAACAATGCTCAGCCACATGATCCTTCCCATGTGATCACATTTCCGTTGCTCATTCCCTTGCTGACTCATCTTGGTAGCTTGTGCATGAAGCTTGAATTGATACTGGCCATAACAAGGACACGCAAAATTATGCCTCTATTTACGGTGAAACGTGCTTGGGAGGCCAAATAAGTTCTTCGTTAGTGAATCTGCAGCATTTGAATTATTTGGATTTAAGCTGGAATTATTTTGCAGGAATTCAGATGCCGGCATTTATAGGATCCTTGAAAATTTTGAGATATCTCAACCTTTCTTGTGCAGGTTTTGATGGGACAATTCCTCCCCAATTAGGAAATCTCTCAGCCTTAGGCTATCTCGATCTTGGTGAAAAATCCAAAGGTTTTAGTTATGAGATAAGTGGTTATCAGTTGTCGATAAAAAAAAGTCTCTGGTAGGCCACTAGCCTTTCTTCCTTCAAACATTTGGACCTCTCCTGATTGATTACAAGCACCTAACAAACTTCGTTTTTTATCCTCATAAACATTATGAAATTGTGGTATTTATTCCTTTCCTCATATTGCACACCTTAATTTCACATTTCTTACCTCACTTGACCTCCAAAGCAATGACTTTAACTCTGCAATTCCTCTATGATTGTTTAATTTGATTTCACTCGTTCATCTCGACCTCAATTACAATAGTTTTTTTGGTCCAATAGTTCCTAATAGCCTTCAGCATTGGACTTCACCAAGTCACCTCGATCTTGGCAACGATCAATTCAATACTTCACTACCCGATCCAGTTTTTACTTTGAACAGTCTTGTCTATGTGGACATCAGTTTTAACCCAATCCAAGGCCCACTCCCCTTTCGCCTAGGCAATCTAACTTGTCTTTCTGTACTGCACATGGTAAACAATAGCTTTGAAGGCAAAATCCCAAGTGTGATTGGGCAACTTCGAGAACTCACCGAACTCGATCTTGGTGGGAATGGGTTCAATGGTACCATTTGGTTGAGTGAGTTGAAATCCTTGGATCTATCTGGCAGTCCATTGAGCGGAGAGCTGGGTGACATTCACATTGCCAAACTCACACAACTGAAAGTGTTAGGATTATCGTTCCCTCTACTTGCTCTGAATGTGAGTTCCTTATGGGTCCCACCATTCCAGCTTCAAGATATAGAAATGCATTCCATAAACCTTGGTTGTGTATTTGTTGATTAGAACAGGGTTTTTCTAATTCTTAGTGCAATCAAGAAATTAAATTTTATGAGCGTATCTAGAGTTATTTCTTGGTTAGGGAAGTAATTAATGGGTGTACCTTAACTATCGAAATAGTAAGGAAGAATTAGTTGTCATAGCATGTTTGACAACTATAACCTAATTATTAAGGAATAGATGAAATAATTTTTGTATCAATGGGCAGTTGTATGAATCACTTTTGAAGTTATATCCTTGGCTAGAGCTTGTTTACTATTGACTTAAATTTAATTTTCTTCTATTTAATTATTTTTATTTCCGTTAATTATTTCCGTTGAGTATTTATTTTAATTTTAATCATCCACAACCCCCTTTTAGTTCTTACTTGAAAGGAAACAAATTTCCTCCCTAATTCCTTTGAAAACGACCTTACTTGCCATTGTATTCATTTATATTTTTGTTGAGTAGGTTTTTATTATTGCATAAACTCGACACCGGTTACTTTTCACAATCGCATTCAGGACGGATACTTTTTTTTTCCCCTGCTCTCTGAATTTTCTAATGAGTATGCTATTTCTTCAAACTTCAATGGCATGTGGGGGTCCTGAGGCTAGTTAGATAAGGAATATTCAGCCATGTTCTAAGTTAAAATTTTGAGGTTGTGATGTCAATGAAATGTCTAACGGGACCAAACAATTGGAAAGAAATAATGTTTAAAATAATAAATATTTAATATCAAGATTTAGTATAGTAAAAAACCTGAACAGGGAAAAAAAAAAAAAAAAAAAACAGCAGGCCTAACATTAGGATACAAAAAAAAAAATTTTTTGTCCAAAGAAGACGTGTTGCCTGGCAAAAACATAAAGGCAATCACCATTAAAGGCGAAGAGATGATTCGTGCTTTTTCAAATATCAAATATCAAGTAATAGTTAATCCTTTTGGTTCCCCTTTTATTTGTGTTTTTCCTACTTCGTCCCTTAGTAAGCAAACAATTCGTTCATTTTTAGGCAGTGCGCATTGGCATTTCATAGGAACTGTGAATTTAGACTACGTATTTGTATTTATTTGCAAAATCTTTATATATCCCAAATCTATAGTTTCCATGATACGACACTCCATCATCTATATATGTGTGTGTGTTCTTTCAAAGAACAAGGAACCAGTGGAGTAGCATTATTAAATTTCTCTTTTGCATAAATGTTTCGTATTAAATTGTTTATTTTAAGTTCCATCATATAAAAGATAACAATTTGGATACACCACCAAATAGTTGACAATGTTAATATATATAAGTATTTGATTACTTTTGCCAATGAGATCTTGATCCAGTAGCTAAAGTTAAAATCTGAAGACTAGAAGTCTTAAGTTTTAATCCCTCTCTTACCGCTCCACTTCTTAAATTCTACTCTTTTTATATTAGAATAAAAAAAAAGAATTTTAATCACTTTTCTCAATGCACGTCAACAATAACAGTTAAACAATACATTTTTTGGGCCTCATAACTGTACTATACAAAGCCTCGTAGGCTCGTATTTTAAATTTGGATAACGTAGATTTTAAATTCAGAATGTTGCTCATAATAGGCTCGTCTAAACTGACGATATCACAGGCCTTAGAAAAGAAAACATGCCAACCCAATTTTTGTATCATTAGTGTATGACGTACATGATAACAAGAAACTTACCAAAATAGAACTTTACAGTTGTTTCCCCAAGTTCCCAAATGTTAAAAAGGACAATATTTCCAGAATTAAACTTTAAGCAAATGTTGTTGTCATTAATCGTCCGAAATTGTTGCATTCTTTTAGTTCAATTATCTTGAATGTTTTCCATATTTTGGAAGACAGTTATTAGGTATTGGTAATTTTGATTCTCCACACCGTGCGTGTATCCAAGTTTATTTGTTTTCATTTGATTTTATGAAAGATTGAGGGCAAAATAATAAAAACGTCTAAGATTCAAATGATTTTTTTTTTCTGTCTCAAGAGTACGTGGAAATGATAGCAAACTTCTAATCGAAAAAATAATGCATTTGCAGAAAAATCTCGTTAGGGTGCAAATCTCTTCAGGTGACAAAGGTGGCCTCAGTTGATATACTTCAAAGAAGACTTGCGTATTATCCGGTCTTGCAACTTTTTTGATGAATGAATTTAAGCACAGTGGAGCAACACAGGGAAACCACTTCCGTAGAAATGTGAAAATTTTGTAGCATCTCACAAGGTATAATATATATAATAGATGTACAGCAATAACGTAAATTATATTTGTGTGTATATAATAGACACTAATAGTAGTGGAACTTCTTAATCAGTCAACTAGTTTTAATCCAATATCTACAAACTTTACATCTAACGTGCAGCAAATAAATCCTAATTTTTTGCCCCGGGGGAAGACCCCATGCCTGCCCTTCAGTTAACAGCCAAACACCTTTGATACAAGGGCTAATGGTGGAGATGATGTCTTGAATTGAGGCACCAAATTCATTAATTGTTAGTAGGGCTGTGGTTGTAAAATAGGAAGAGTGCTTTTACCATATGGCAGCAAAGTGAGTAGAAATCAACTTCAAATAATTCTTAAAAGAGTGTCTAGTAAAAAGGTATACTAGCAAAATTTGAAATAAACCAATGCAGTGACTTGGTTGTTTGCTTGACAACCTAAAAACTTGCATTACCTGTCTTCTTATTTAGCATTTCAAACATTGTGATAATTGGTTTGTCTTTTGAGTCTTTGACGAATTAATTAAAGGGTTAAATGAGAAAACTCCCATGAACTATTACACTAGTTACACTTTACACCCTAAATTATTTTGATAGGCATTTTACACCCTTAGTTAACTAGAAAATAATAAGAAAATTAACTCCATCCAACTAATTGATCAAATGACTAATTTATCCTCCATTACAAGGTCATAAGTGACAAAAATACCTTATTGATAGAAAAAATTGTCACTTTAAATGGATTAATTTTTAGTTCATAATAAAAGTCTAATTGAAAACATATAACAATAAAACATATGATCACTTTGAATGACAATTAAAACAAAAGAAGTAGGGAAAAAAAGAAGAAGAAGAAGAAAGGGAATATATTCAATTCGAGAATCACAGCAACTCTATTTTACCACATATTTCAAGTTAGCCTAGGTAAGAAAAGATTCTCATCAAGGAAAAGTAAATAATATAGGTGTTTTTGTTGAAACTTTTAAGTCCAATATTTTGTTTACTAATATGTGGGTTTTAATTTTGGTTAGTTATTGAATCTTTGCTGCAATTATTGTGCTAAATTCATATGAAAATTTTAGGATTCTATCCAATTTTATTCTTGTGAAGATTTCAAGTGAAATTTTGCTGATTATATGAAATTATGGCATTATGCTGCGTTGAATAAAATTATGAGATTTTAAAAATTGCAACAGTAGTCGTCCAATTTTCATATTTTGCCCCCATTTGGATCTCAATGGTTTTAATTCTCATTCAAAGTGAAGCAATATCTTTTTTTTATGTGTTAACACTTAGACTTTTTGTTATAAAGTGAAAATTACTCTATTTAAAGTAGCAGTCTCCGCCACCAAAATGTATTTTTGCCACTTAAATTTTTAATGACAGATAAATTCGTCATTTCATCAATTACTCGAATGAAATTAATTTTCAAGTTATTTTTAAATTCACCAAGGGTGTAAATGCTTATTAAAATACTATAAAGTGTAACTAGCTTAATAGTTCATGGAAATTTTCTACATTTAACCATATTATTTTCAAGCAAATCAATTATTCTAAGTCAATTCATATTTTACAAGAAAGTTTCAATGCCGTCCAATATCAACTAGAAATCGCAACATATAAACGTAATAAAAAATTACCACCCACCAACCTTCTCGGAATTTTCAACACTTAACTAATGGAAAATGTAAGGAAATTGCCAATCTTGCTTGATAGCTCTCGCTTCTATGAGTTGTCACTTCATGAAATTCACTCAATCTCAAAGAAAAACCAACCACCAGTTACATCACTGGGCAACGACTTGACTCGCGAGCCATGAAATTTTTCTTTTGAGAAATTAGAAGGAACCATCCAACAACGAATTTGGACCAAATTGTCAATCTTGCTGTCGCTTTTGTCGGTTGTTAGAACTTGTTACTTCATGAAACCTGGCTGGATCTCAATGAATAACGAACATCATAGGGCTACGACGACTTGGACTTGACTCAAGAATCATGAAATTGCCGTTCTGATGAACTTTATTCTCCACAAACGACGTCCCATGTGGACTCCAAGTCTTCCGAGATAGGTATATATGGCAACAAAGTAAAGGCAACTTGGTGCAATTATGCTGATATTGGCTGCTTTTTGACCGTCCTAAAGCTATGGTTACCATTGAGCTCTGTACAATTGTATTACTATGACTATTTTAATTAATCTCCTAGTGGATGTCAAAAAAAAGAAAAAGAAAAGGAAAAAGAAAAGATTATCTTAAGATCTAAAATCAAATTGAAAGAAAGAAGGAAACAATCACAAAGGAGGATATGACAAGCGATGAGACAGAAGAACAAAAATAAGAAAATTCCATGTTTTTCCTTTGTGTGAATAAAATATAAAGACAAAACATCCAAAAAAAAAAAAAAAAGCTCAACCACTAAAGAATTGATGGATACCTGGGCAATTAACATATAAGAAATAAAGCAAAGTGATAACTTAGACTAGTCATATTCAACCCTCCATCCACTGAAGGTGTTATGCTTTTTATTTTACGATGTCTTAAAATATTTGTTATCTTACTAAAGTCAATTTTTTTTATCTCTTTTTCCAATGCTATCAAATTTGAATTTTTTAGAGCAATTTTGAAAACAAATCCATAAACATCACCGTCAAGCCACTATTATTAAAAAGTTGGAAAAATATAACAAAAAATTTGGGACTAAAGGATATGATAGTTAATTCCTTTTTTATACTATTTGTGTTTTTCTAATTTGTCTCTCAATAAGCAAACATTTTGTTCATTAAATTTTTTACAGTGCACCGTTAATATTTATAGAAACTGATTATGTGTTGGTATTTATTTGCAAATTCTTTATATATTCCAAATCCCTAGATTTTCAGAAGCCGATGACATAGGCATTTCAATTTTATTAAGTGCTAATGGTATATCTGAATTTGTTAATGAGACTCCATATAATCGTTATGGTTTTTGTCAAAGAACAAGGAACCTGTGGAGTGGCATTTACAAAATCTAGTGCAATTTCTCTTTGCATAAACATTTCTGAACAAATGATTTAATATTACTATCATATAATATATAAAAAAAATATGGGTAAACATCCAAGTAATTTACAAATACTCAACCTTAAATAAATTGTATTTAATATAAAATTAGTGAGTTTAGAACTCCGTAGTTTTATTTATAGAGCTTTTTAATTGGCCAAGTAATTAATCTGGATCAAGATAAAATAACTCTTAGACTGGCGGCCTGTGGGCACAAAACGAGAAACTCCAATCTTCAATTATGTGTATAATCAGCGCATGACATATGATTCTCCTACCAAAAATTAACCAAAGAAAGACCTTTTACAGTTCATCTCCAGATTCAAACTTGAAGCCAATTTGTTTTTAATTTTATTTATCATCCTAAACATGAGTATTTTTCAGTATTGTAATTATCTCGTATGTTTTTCATAGTTTGGAAGAAAGTTATCATGTATATATTAATAAGATATCTATTCATTATTTTTTTGTCCACTTGATTTTGCCATGTAAAACCAGAGAATGAAAAGGTCTAAGATTCAAATGATTTTTAGTGTCTAAAGAGCACACGGAAATAATTCGAAACTTCTAATTGAAATACTAATGCATTCACACAAAATTCTCATTTAGGCTGCAAATCTCTCCAAACTAATGTTTGGATTGTAAGTTATTTGGGATATTTTTACTGTAATACTTTTTGAGATAAAAGATAATTGAAAAGATAAAAAGATGTATTGAAAATTATAATGATAATATAAATAAATAAAATTAAAAAAATAATGCTCAATCCAAACATATATGACATGAGAATGCTGGCCTTACTAAAAAGACTCAAAGGTCTTTCAGTTTTTGCCTCTGGCCATACCACTTTTTGACAGATTTAAGCCTAAGGAAAAACACAGAGAAAGTACCTCGTTGGAAGCGTGGAAAAAGTTGTAGCATAATTAGTCAAAAGTAATTTTAGTCTATCTTCCGGGATTCACACCCAGTGAATTTGGAATATTAAATTCTTGCGTTTAACAGCCAATCGTGTAGCACATTTTCTCCCATGTCGAGTACAATAATTGAGGAGACAACTATGCACCAGGACGTACACGCTTGCGAATTTTTTTTTCCAACAAAAAAAGAAAAAAGAAAGAGCGTGATTCCATTATTTTTTTAATATGAGTGAGAGGTTTCGAAATCGAAATATTTCATTTACATTTGTTCCCTTTATATCATTCAATCCATCCCTAACTTCAATTATTAATTTCAATTATAATTATTTTTTCCATCCTTAACTATTTTTTTAATGTAAGTGAGAGATCATTGGTAACTAATTACAACCTTTTCAACAATTAACTCTCAACTGATTGTTCCCTTGTTGTCTAATTAAATCAAAAAATGGAGTTTGGATATTAACTGAATGGAACTATGACCTTAAGGTTTTTATCACTTGGTTAGAAAAAAAAAAAAAGTTTAGGCACTATGTTATCATTTTTACAGTAAAATCTTATGCAAGATTTTCCTGTTTTAAAGATACTTTATTTTCATGCAATTGGAGGAATTTCAGCACAGAACAAGAAGAGAGAGAGAGCAATTTCCCGGAAGCAATCATGCAACTTTTGGGCCGCGTTTCTCACGCAATATTGGACCTATAAGTAGAGGCATTGTGATTTTTGCTCAACGCACTCAAAATTTCTCATGAATCTTGTGTAAAAGAATTAATTAGTAAAGAAACCCCCAAAAAAATCTCATCTCTGACAATCGAGTCCGTTGGCTGGTAACAATATGATCAAATTCACTCCATTCATTATGTTATGGTTTGTTTTCTTAGCAGGTAAGATTGATCTTGGTCTCCATGCAAGAGCACATTCAAGTGTAAGCTGCCTTGAGAGTGAGTGGAAAGCTCTCCTCGAATTTAAGAAAAGTCTGATTGATAAATCAAATCGTTTGGCATCCTAGACCGGAGAAGATTGTTGTTCATGGGAAGGAGTTGGTTGCGACAGGAACACTGGACATGTGGTGAAACTTGATCTGCGTAATAACGCTATTTTTGATGATGATCGATTGGTGTATGGGGACACGCACAATTATGCCTCTATCTATGGTGAAACTTGTTTAGGAGGCCAGATAAGTCCTTCGTTAGTGAATTTGCAGCATTTGCATTACTTGGATTTAAGCTCGAATTATTTTGCAGGAACTCGGATCCCAGCATTTATAGGATCCTTGAAATATTTGAGATATCTCAACCTTTCTACTGCAGGTTTCAATGGGACAATTCCTCCTCAATTAGGAAATCTCTCAGCCTTGGAATATCTGGATCTTGGTGAAAAATTCGAAAGGTTTAGTGCTTCCATAAGTCTTCATTCTTTGTCGACAAAGAGTCTCTGGTGGGCCACTAGTCTTTCTTCCTTGAAACATTTGGACCTCACTAGCGTGGACCTAGGAGAGGCTCGAGACTGGTTACAAGCACTTAACAAGCTTCGTTTCTTATCCTTGTTAACATTACGAGTTTGTAGAATTTATCCCTTTCCTCATATTGCACACCTTAATTTCACATCTCTTACTTCACTTGACCTCAGTGCCAATAGCTTTAACTCCACAATCCCTCTCTGGTTGTTTAATTTGACTTCGCTGGTTCATCTCGACCTCAGTTTCAATAGTTTTTTTGGTCCAATAGTTCCTAACAGCCTTCAACACTGGACTTCACTAAGCTACCTCGATCTCAGCATCAATCAATTCAATACTTCACTGCCCGATCCACTTTTCACTTTGAACAATCTTGTCCATCTGGACTTGTATCATAACCAAATCCAAGGCCCACTCCCCTTCGGCATAGGCAACTTGACTTCTCTTTCCGTACTGCACATGGGAGGTAACAAGTTTGAAGGCAAAATCCCAAGTGCGATTGGGCAACTTCGAGAACTCACCGAACTCGATCTCAGTTGGAATGGGTTCAATGGTACCATTCCATCCTCTCTTTGGAGGCTGAGTGAGTTGAAATTCTTGGATCTATCTGACAATCCATCTGGGATTATCCTCCCCTCTACTTGCTCTGAACGTGAGTTCCTCGTGGGTCCCACCATTCCAGCTTCAATTTATAGAAATGAGTTCCATGAAGATAGGGCCCAAATTTCCTCTCTGGCTTCAAACTCAGAAAAGAGTCGAAAGTCTGGACATGTCAAATGCAAGCATCTCAGATACTATCCCAGATTGGTTTGAGAGTGTGTGTCATGGTATAAAATCTTTGGATTTCTCCAACAATTACATCACAGGGAAACCACCCGTGTGCAAAGGCAACAGTGGTTATGAATTTCGCAAAATGTTTTATTTGGAGGCCAACAAATTCGAGGGGCCTTTGCAATTGTTACCAACAGACATTGGTCTATTGCATCTTCAAAAAAACTCACTGCAAGGGATTATTCCACAGCCCGACATTAAAAATAACATGACATTGGATATTCTTCGAATACTAGATCTCAGTGATAACCACTTCATCGGCAGCATCCCTGATTCTTTGTGCAGCTTACAAATGCTTGTTATCCTGGATCTTTCTAACAACCGGCTCTCTGGAAGGATCCCTTCATGCATCGGTAAGCTTAAAACGTTGGGTGTGCTAAATCTAGCAAACAACAGTCTCTACGGGCACATTCCAATTTCACTGGCACATCTCAATTATCTCCAGTCCTTACACTTGAACCGAAACAATTTTACAGGGATGCTCCCATCCTCTCTCAGATATCTGAAAAAATTGCAGTATCTGGATCTTGGAAATAATGGACTGGAAGGCATTATACCATCTTGGATTGGGGATGAACTATCTCGTCTGAAGATCCTTGTGCTTGAATCTAATAATTTCCATGGTGACATTTCCACGAGTCTCTGCAAATTATCATCCCTTCAGGTTTTAAAATTGGAAGACAATAACTTAACTGGACATATACCTCGCTGTTTCAACAACTTTACAGCAATGACATCGACAGAATTGGACTCTACACGTATTTATGTCCCGCTTGCTGTCCTGAACTATGTTGTAGATGATGATAGTGAAGAACTTTCAGTTTTCATCAAAGGAGGAATGTTGAACTACACCTCAAGCAATGTTGCATATGTTAGATTCATGGGGCTCTCAGGAAACAAACTAAGTGGGGAAATACCTGTCGAGTTAATGTCTCTAGTTGGATTGCGGGATTTGGATTTATCTAGAAACCATCTAAGTGGAAGAATCCCAGAAAACATTGGGAACTTGAGCCAACTTGAGTCTCTGGATTTATCCAAAAATGATCTTTCTGGTCCAATTCCCCAAAGTTTGTCGAACCTAGATTCTCTGGCCTGGCTGAAGTTGTCGTTCAACGAGCTAACGGGTCCAATCCCATCCGGACGTCAGCTGCAGACATTATACGACCAGGACCCAACCATTTACATGGGAAACAGTGGACTTTGTGGTGAACCGATAGACAAAAGCTGCCCTGATGGTAAATCAAATGCCGGAGAATCTGATGGTGATCATGAGGATGGCAAGGAGTCTTATTTTGATTGGTTTTATGCTGGTTTGGGACCTGGTTTTGCTGTTGGACTCGTGGGATTCCTCAGTGTCCTATGTTTCAAAAAGTCATGGCGCTATGCATACTTCGGATTTCTGGAGAGCTTGTTCAATAAAGTATGGGTAGAAATTGCATTGCTAAAAAGGAAGTTTAATTGAGTGATTTTACATGTATCATCAAATTATATAGTTGTAATGTCATGGTACTTCATCTTATTGTAAAATAATAAAGTATAAATAAGACATTTCTCTGACAAATTTCTTGCGCAGAAAAAAAGTTCAAAAGCAATGAATTAACCAACACATTTAACTTTGGAAGATATTTCTCCTTATAATACAAATGTAGTTTTTAACTAGAAATAATATACTAATTAACTCATCAATCTATTAAAATAATCGAAGGTCAACAAGGGACTGGTACAACTAAAAATATGCGGTCTAATTAGAGCAGTAAGACATTCAAACACAATGGAGATGCAAAATGCCTCATTTTTTTGAAGAGAAGATGTATGAATTATCATCTAATCGAAGTTAGCCCACGCCCTTTTTTTCCCTTTCTCAAGAAAGAAGGATGCGTTTTACACGTTACAATATTATATTGTTCAACAACAATTTAGTCATTTGAGATTAAAGTAAATTCAAAATATTAAAAGCATATTTTAGCAATTTTTTCCCCTCAAATATTACTCTTCTACCTCTAGAATGGCATAAAAAACGAACGACCAGTTAAAATGGAACGCTGACCCTTTTGGCTGATGATTGGTTTGAATTGCTAAATTCATATTTTGTTCTAAGAATCAGGATAACTGGGCAATTAAATTTTAAGCTACAAGTCTATAATAACTACTTAAACTACTATTAAGTACTTACTGTAGCAGTTTGACCACTGAAACCATCTTCCTTGCAAAAGTTCTTCCAGCACCAAAACAAATTGGCATGTCCTAATGCTATGGTACTATTGTTGAGTAGGCATCAGATGCAACTAGAAACTATTGGAGAACGGTGCTATAAAATGAAAACAGTGGTTGCTCCTTCTCATATCACTCAAATAGCAACCAATCTTATGAAATTTATACTGAATTTGATCCTCAGGATGAGAAGAAGATTAGACGTAGCAAGAAATCAGCACAAGCTACTGAAACATTACAAGATAAAATCACAATTCGGTGCCACATAAAACACATGGCTTTTCAATGTGAACAAATGGGGTTCAAAAATAGGCTACCCAGTGGAGGAATCAATCCTTGATTCAAACTCAATAAAATTCTACAATGAACTTCAATGCTTATCAACAACATACTCCAATCTTAGATCCAACTAAACTCAAACAAGGAGAAAAAAAGGGGGAAAAGAATTTAAAATTGAAGCAAGTGAAAAAAGAGGAGAAAAGAATATGATAATCATGATGGTGGATTGATGACGGTGGTTATGGTGGAGAATGTAGAGTTGTTAAGGAGACTTTGATTATTCTCTTCTTTAGCCCCATTCTTCTTTATTTTCGTCAATTGAGTTTCAGCCATGTTCTTAAAGAAAATTTTGAGGTTGTGATGTCAACGAGATGTCTAAAAGGATCGAGCAATTGGAAAGAAATTATGTTTAAAACGATAAAAATTTAATATCAAGATTTAGTATAGTAAAAAGCCTGAACAGGAAAAACAAAAAAAAAGAATCACTTAGGATTCTTTCATTAGGATTAAAAAAAATTCCAAAGAAGACATGTTGCCCGGAAAAAAAAAATCCAAAAAAAATAAAAACAAAAATTGCAGAATCACTTAAAAGTGGATGGATACTTGGACAATCATGCACCATTAAAGGCGAAGTGATGATTTGGACTACGTAAGCAAACATTTCGTTCATTTTTAAGCAGAGTGCATTAGCATTTCATAGGAATTGTGAATTTAGACTATTTTTTTTTTCAACAACTTGAGAAGCCTCAAGTATCTGAGTTAATCAAACCTAAACCCCCGATCAATCGTCAAAAGCCGGCAACTTTTGACGACGACCCAGGAGACTTAACTACCCAAACCCCAAACCCCCCCCAGCCGATGTGGGATGAGAAACCCCAACAGGGGCCAAGCCTGCGCTGGAAACTGCTACCAGCCGATGTGAATTTAGACTACGTATTTGTATTTATTTGCATATCCCTTATATATTGCAAATCTATAGTTAATAATAATTAATGGTGTACCAACATTTCTTAACGACACTCCATCATCTTTATATATATATATATATATATATATATATATATATATTTCGAAGAACAAGGAACCAGTAGAGTAGCATTATTAAATTTCTCTTTTGCATAAATGTTTCGTACTAAATTGTTTATTTTGGGTTCCACCTTCTAAAAGATTGCAATTTGGATACATCACCAAACAGTTGACAGCATTAATATATAAGTATTTGATTACTTTTGCCAATGAAATCTTGATCTAGTAGTTAAAGTTGAAACCTGACCACTAGAGGTCCTAAGTTTTACTCCCCTTCTCCCACCTTATTTCTTATATTCCACTCTTCCCGCTAGGAAGAAAAAAAAAAGGAATTTTAATCACTTTTCTTAATTACATGTCGATAATAACAATTAAACGGTACATATTTTTTTGGGCCTCATAATTCTCTATACAAAGCCCAGATAAACCTCATCCTAAAATAAGAATGCTGCTTATAAAAGGCCCATCTAAACTGACGATATCACAGGCCTTAGAACAGAAAACATGCCAACCCAATTTTTGCATCATTAGTGCATGATGTACATGATAACAATTGCCAACTAACCAAAATAGAACTTTACAATTGTTTCCCCAAAACAAAGAGTTCCCAAATGTTAAAATGGACAATATTTCCCGAATTAAACTTGAAGCAAATGTTGTTGACATTAATTGTCCTAAATTGTTGCATTCTTTTAGTTCAATTATCTTGAATGTTTTTCCATATTTTGGAAGACAGTTATCATGTATTGGTAATTTTGATTCTCCACACTGTGCATGTATCCAAGTTTGTTTGTTTTCATTTGATTTTATAAAAGATTTAGAGCAAAATAATAAAAACATCTAAGATTCAAATGATTTTTTTGTCTCAAGAGTACGTAGAAATGATTGGAAACTTCCAATCAAAAAAATAATGCTTGTGCAAAAAAATCTCATTGACAGAGGTGGCCTCAGTTGATGAACTTCAAAGAAGATTTGCGTATTATCTGGTCCTGCAACTTTTTGGTGAATGAATTTAAGCACTGAGGAACAGTGCGGAGAAAGCACTTCCGTAGGTAGAAATGTAGAAAAATTTGTAGCATCTCACAAGATATTATATAATAGACGTGCAGCAATAACGTAAATTATTTTTTGTGCATATATTCTAGAGTCCATATCTAGCAAATTGGTAATATTAAATACAACATCTACAAATTTTACATGTAATTAGTGTAATAATTCGTGGAGGTTTTCTGCATTTAACCCTATCCCTTTCAAACAAATCAATTATTCTAAGTTGATTCGCACTTCGCAAGAAAGTGTCCATGCAGCCAAATATCAACTAAAAATCGCAAACGTATAAATGTAATGAAATATAAATCACAATCTACCAATCTTCTTAAAATCTTCAACACTTGCGTGATGGAAAATAAAAGGACCACCCAACGGACTTGGACCAAATTGCCAATCTTGCTTGGTAGCTATCGCTTCTATGAGTTGTCACCTCCTGAAATTGGCAACGACTTGACTCAAAGAAAAACCAACCATCAGTTACATCATAGGGCAATGACTTGACTCACGAGTCATGAAAATTTTCTTTTGAGAAATTAAAAGGAACCATCCAACGACGAGTTCGGACCAAATTGTCTATCTTCCAGGATTCACACCTGGAGTATTTGGAATATTAAATTCTGTCGTTTAACATCCAATCGTGTAGCACATTTTCTCCCGTGCCTAGTACAGTAATTGATGTGACAACCATGAACCAGGACGTACGTGATAATTTTTTTTGGCAACAAAACAAGAAAAAAGAAAAAGTGTGATTTCATTATTTTTTTTAATGTAAGTGAGAGATCTTTCATCATGCCATCTAATTCATCCCTAACTTCAATTATTAATTTTAATTATAATTATTTTTTCCGTCTTTAATTTCAAAAGTGAGCTCACTTGTAATTTACGTTGGTCAGTGCCTTAGATGATTTTCGTATTTGTTTGGCCATAAAGTGACAAAATTAGGAAGCAGAAGAAGAAACAGGAAAAACTATTGGAAGAAAGATTGATTCGAGGTCAAAAACTCCGATAAGTTTCTAAAGATAAACTACAATGCTTTATTTGATGCAATCATATCATAAATTAAGATTGAGCATCAATCTATGCAAAATGCAAGTTAAATATTCTTTGAGCCAAAAAAAATTAAGACACATTTTGAGATGTACTTCCAGCAATTTTAGATTGATTGGTAACCGATAATATTTTACTAATTCGAACTAGAAAATATATTGAGAAGGTCATTGGTAATGTATTTCTTCCTTTTTTGTTTTGTTTTCTCTTTCTTTTTCCTTTTACAACGAAGATATAAGGTGGGAAGGCATTATTCTTTGCTTTATTTTTGCGGAAGAAGCATATAGTTTTTTTTTCTTTATTAATATTCTTCTCTTTTTTTGTACATTTTTTTATTTCCTTTGACTCCCCATTTTCTTCTCCGGTTCTTCCAATGAAACTTGGCTAGTTGTCAACGCATTTGGGTGAAGGGCTATTTTGTCATTCTCCAGAATCTAGCGGTAAAATAAAGATGCCATTAGTTATGAGGGGTGAATGTAATTTGACCTAACCTCAAGGATTGATTGGTAATTTGGTGAAACCTCAAGAGAGTTAAATTTAATTAACCTAATATCTAATAGGGTGTGTTACAAAAGTTTTAACTACTTATATTCTAGCCCTATAGGATTTTAGCAATGGTTTAGAGCTAGAAGAAATTATAGGCCTTTGGACTTTTACCAACAATCTAATTTACTTCGTATTTTAGATCTTTCCAACAACCCGCTATGAAACTCAATTAGTCAATCAAGACAAGTAGCAAAATGTAACTTTGTTGATCCCTAATAAGAATAAAATCTACGGTTTCTAAAACCTAAAAAGTGTAGACAACTCAAAACGACAAAGTCGTAACAAGAAAATTTTTGGACACAAATCTTATCGAAACAAACAAATGACAGCAAAACTGGCAAAGAGAATAAGGCCCAGTTTGAGTGAATTCGATAGCAATGAGTGAGGAATTGTCTGGTTCTGTCTAACTTTTCTGTGTGTTATGATTTTTAGTACATAACTACATTAATTGTTGTGCAGAATATATGTGAAATATTTTTTTTATACACATCAACTTTTTCACGAGTACAACACTACAATATTATAGTACATCAAATAATATATGTGAAATATTTTTTTTATACACATCAACTTTTTCACGAGTACAACACTACAATATTATAGTACAAAAAATTATTCTCCTCATCTTCCACAAAAGACATCCCAAGCAGACCCCAAGTCTTCGGAGATGACAGTCCAGAAAGGTATACATGGCAACAAAGTCATGGCAATTTGGTGCAATTATGCTGATATTGGCTACTCTTTTGGCTGTCCTAAAGATATGGTTACTATTGATGCGTAGCTAACGCGTATAAAAGTTGATATACAATTGTATTAGTATGATTATTCTAATTAATCTCTTAGTAGATGTTGAAAGAAGGAAACAATCACAAAGGAGGATATGACAAATGAAGAGAAAGAAAAAAAAAAAAAAAGAAGTTTCCATGTTTTTTCTTTGTGTGAATAAAGAAAAACGAAGCAAACAATAAAAACTAAAAATAAAAAGAGGAAGAAGTAAAGAACAAGAGAAATTAGAAAAAGGAGACGACGAAGATCAAAACAAAGGAGGAACTCTATGCAAAAAGCATAAAAGGAGGAATTGAACGCTAATACTCTTAACTTTTATGATATTTCATTTTGACCCTTGGGCAATAAAAAATGCCCTTATGCATTTTCCAAAACTTTAATTGTAGCCTTAAATTCTACATTTCCATAAATAGTTCATGGCGGATTTAACACTAGGCTCATCAATTGTAGAAAATGAAGAACAAAAATGAACAGACAATATTTATGTTGACATTAGTAACATATCTAGAGATATTATTGCATATCAAATAAATAATTTACAATCAATAGATTTATGATCCCATGCTAATTCCATCGGGGTTTATGGCATCCTCTGACCCCAAAACTTGGCAACCGTTAACTTTTGCAATTAAAGAAGTACTAATGGATGATGCTGTTTCTCCTCTCAATCTTCAGATTTATAATTTGCTTTTCAGTAAGATTTTGTCTTTAAGAAGCTTCTCACTCTTGTGCTTAACTAAAGAAAGAAATATTCTGCATGATTAATTTACTTTGTTTTGAAAGGTCTGTCTAACAGATACTTATTGAACATTGTTAAGATGTACTTGAAGTAATAAAAAATTAGAGGAAGAGATCGTTTATTAAATGTCTATAGGACCAGAAAATCAAAAACAAATAATTTGTAAAACAACTCAGAATTCTATATAATGAATTAATATAGTAGAAAACCTAAATTGGAAAAGAAAATATAGTAGAAAAAAAAATATTCAACCCTTCCATTGAAGGTATGATACTCTCCTTTTTGGACTATCCCAAAATATTTGTCATCTTACCAAAGTCAAAGTTATATTTAATCTCCCTTTCCAATGCTATTAATTTTGAATTTTTTTAAGGCAATTTTAAAAATAAATCCACAAACATCTTGGGATGGAAGAAATATAATAGTTATTCCTTTTTATACTATTTGTGTTTCTGTAATTTATCTCTCAATAAGCAAACATTTTTTTCATTAAATTTTTGGCAGTGCACCGGTAATATCTATAGAAACTGAACCTAGATTACGTGTTGGTATTTATTTGCAAATTCTTTAGATATTGCAAATCCCTAGATTTTTAGATGGCGATGACATAGGCATTTCAATTTTACTAAATGCTAATGGTATATCTCAATTTGTTAATGAGACTCCATATAATCGTTATAGTTTTTGTCAAAGAGCAAGGAACCTGTGGAGTGGCATTTACAAAAACTAGTGCTATTTCTCTTTGCATAAACATTTCTGAACAAATGATTTAATATTGCTATTATATAATATATCAAAAAAATATGGGTACACATCCAAGTAATTTACAAATATTCAACCTTATTTAAACTGTATTTAATAAAAAATTAGTGAGTTTAGAATTCCATAATTTTATATATACAGCTTTTTAATTGGCCAAAGATTTAAACTTGTCAAGTAATTAATCTGGATCAAGATAAAATTACTCTTAGACCGGCGGCCTACAAAGAAAGAACTTTTACGGTCCATCTTCAAAACTAAGACGGCCCACATGTTAAAGGAAGGACAATTTGCCAGATTTAAACTTGAGGCCAAGATTTTATTTATGGTCCTAAACATGAGTATTTTCAGTATTGTAATTATCTTGTATGTTTTTCATAGTTTGGAAGAAAGCTATCATGTTTATTCTTCATTTTTTTTCCACTTGATTTTGTCATTTAAAACCAGACAATGAAAAGGTCTAAGATTCAAATGATTTTTAGTGTCTAAAGAGCACATGCAAATAATTCGAAACTTCTAATTGAAATACTAATGCATTCACACAAAATTCTCATTTAGGCCGCAAATTTCTCCAAACTAAAGTCTGTTCACGTGACAATGCTGGCCCTACCAACATGACTCAAAGTCTTTCAGCTTTTTTTTTTTTTTTTTTGACAAATTTAAGCCTAAGCAAAAACACGAAGAAAGTACTTCGTTGGAAGTGTGGAAAAAGTTTTACAACGACTAATAGTGACATACATGAGTAACATTAATTAGTCATGCAACTTTCGACCTATAAGTAGGGGCTTTCTGATTTTTGCTCGACGCACTCAAAACTTCTCTTGAATATTGTGTGAAAGCATTGATTAGTAAAGAAAAGCGAAAAAAAAAACATATCTGAAGATCAAGTCTGTTAGTTTGTAACAATATGATCAAATTCACTCCATTCATTGTGTTATGGTTTGTTTTTTTGGCAGGCAGGATTGGTCTTGGTTTTCAGGCAAGAGCACATTCAAACGTAAGTTGCTTTGAGAACGAGCGAAGAGCTCTCCTTGAGTTTAAGAAAGATCTAGTTGACAAGTCAAATCGTTTGGCATCTTGGATTGGAGAAGATTGTTGCTCGTGGGAAGGAGTTGGCTGCCTCAAGAACACTCGACATGTGGTGAAACTTGATCTGCGTAATAATGCTGCTTTTGATCTTGGTCGATTGTGCTACGAGGACACGCAAAATTATTTCTCTATCTATGTTGAAACTTGCTTGGGAGGCCAGATAAGTCCTTCGTTAGTGAACTTGCAGCATTTGCATTACTTGGATTTAAGTTCGAATTATTTTGCAGGAATTTGGATCCCAACATTTATAGGATCCTTGAAAAATTTGAGATATTTGAACTTCTCTAATGCAGGTTTCAGTGGGACAATTCCTCCTCAATTAGGAAATCTCTCAGCTTTAGACTATCTAGATCTTGGTAATAAAATTGGAAGTTTTAGTGATGAGATAAGTCGTTATTATTTGTCGACAAAGAGTCTCTGGTGGATCACTAGCCTTTCTTCCTTGAAACATTTGGACCTCTCGGGAGCGGACTTAGGAGAGGCCCAGGACTGGTTAGAAGCACTTAATAAACTTCGTTTCCTATCCTCATTGACATTAGACTTTTGTCGTTTTTATTCCTTTCCTCATATTGCACACCTTAATTTCACATCTCTTACCTCACTTAACCTCGAAACGAATGACTTTAACTCCACAATCCCGCTCTGGTTGTTTAATTTGACTTCACTCGTTCATCTCGACCTTAGTTTCAACAATTTTTTTGGTCCAATAGTTCATCATAACCTGCAGCATTGGACTTCACTAAGCTACCTCGATCTTAAATACAATCAATTCAATACTTCACTACTTGATCCACTTTTCACTTTGAGCAATCTTGTCTATATGGACTTGAGTAATAACCAAATCCAAGGCCCGCTCCCCTTCGGCCTAGGCAACCTAACTTCTCTTTCCGTGCTGCACATGGGATATAACAAGTTTGAAGGCAAAATCCCAAGTGCGATTGGGCAACTTCGAGAACTCACTGAACTCGATCTCAGTTGGAATGGGTTCAATGGTACCATTCCATCCTCTCTTTGGAGGCTGAGTGAGTTGAAATCCTTGGATCTATCTGGCAATCCATTGAGTGGGGAGCTGCGTGACATTCACTTTGCCAAACTGGCACAACTGAAAATATTACACTTATCCTCCCCTCTACTTGCTCTGAATGTGAGTTCCTCGTGGGTCCCACCATTCCAGCTTCAAGTTATAAGAATGCGTTCCATCAAGATAGGTCCCAAATTTCCTCTCTGGCTTCAAACTCAGAAAACAGTCGAATATTTGGTCATGTCAAATGCAAGCATCTCAGATACTATCCCAGATTGGTTTGTGAGAGTGTGTCATGGTATAAAACATTTGAATTTCTCCAACAATTACATGATAGGAAAACCACCTGTGTTCAACGGTAATAGAGGTTATAAATACAGACGAAAATTTTCTTTGGCGTCCAACAAATTTGAGGGGCCTTTGCAATTGTTACCAACAGATATTGCTGAATTGCATCTCCAAAATAACTCACTGCAAGGGATTATTCCACAGCCCAACATTAACAAGACATTGGATATTCTTCGAGTACTAGATCTTAGTGATAACCACTTCAATGGCAGCATCCCTGATTCTTTGTGTAGTTTACAAATGCTTGTTGTCCTGGATCTTTCAAACAACCAGCTCTCCGGAAGGATCCCTTCATGCATTGGTAAGCTTAAAACATTGGGTGTGCTAAATCTAGCAAACAACAGTCTCTGTGGGCACATTCCAATTTCATTGGGGCATCTCAATGGTCTCCAGTCTTTGCATTTGGACCGAAACAAGTTTACGGGGATGGTCCCATTCTCGCTCAGACATCTGAAAATTTTGCAGTTTCTTGATGTTGCAAAAAATGGACTGGAGGGCATTATACCATCTTGGATTGGGGATGAACTATCTAGTCTGAAGATCCTTGTGCTTGAATCTAATAATTTCCATGGTGACATTTCCATGAGCCTCTGCAAATTATCATCCCTTCAGGTTTTAAATTTGAAAGACAACAACTTAACTGGACATATACCTCGCTGTTTCAACAACTTTACAGCAATGACAGTGACAGAATTGGACTCTACAGGTATTTATGTCGGCATTTATGTCCTGCTTAAAGTCAGTTGGCTAGATACCTATAGTGAAGATCTTTCAGTTTTCATCAAAGGTGGAATGTTGAACTACACCTCGACGAATGTGGCATATGTTAGATTCATGGGGCTCTCAGGAAATAAACTAAGTGGGGAAATACCTATTGAGTTAATGTCTCTTGTTGGATTGCAAGGTTTGGATTTATCTAGAAACCATCTAAGTGGAAGAATCCCAGAAAACATTGGGAACTTGAACCAACTTGAGTCTCTAGATTTATCCAAAAATGATCTTTCTGGTCCAATTCCCCAAAGTTTGTCGAACCTAGATTCTCTGGGCTGGCTGAACTTGTCGTTCAACAAGCTAACCGGTCGAATTCCATCCGGACGTCATCTGCAGACATTAGACGACCCAACCATTTACATGGGAAACAGTGGGCTTTGTGGTGAACCGCTAGACAAAAGCTGCCCTGATGGTAAATCAAATGCCAGAGAATCTGATGGTGATCATGAGGATGGCAAGGAGTCTTATTTTGGTTGGTTTTATGCTGGTTTGGGACCTGGTTTTGCTGTTGGACTCTTGGGATTCTTCAGTGTCCTATGTTTCAAGAAGTCATGGCGCTATGCATACTTCGGATTTCTGGAGAACTTGTTGAATAAAGTATCGGTAGAAATTGAATTGCTAAAAAGGAAGTTTGATTGAGTGATTTTACATGTATCATCAATTATATAGTTGTAATGTCATGGAACTTCATCTTATTGTAAAATAATAAAGTATAAATAAGACCTTTCTCTGACAAAAATATCTTGCGCAGAAAAAAAGTTCAAAAGCAATGAATTAACCAACACATTTAACTTTGGAAGATATTTCTCCTTATAACACAAATGTAGTTTTTAACTAGAAATAATATACTAATTAACTCATCAATCTATTAAAATAATCGAAGGTCAACAAGGGACTGGTACAATTAAAAATATGTATGCAGTCTAATTAGAGTGATAAAATATTCAAACTCAATGGAGACTGAAAAATGCCTCATTTTGTTTATCAGAAGATGTATGAATAATTGGAGTTAGCCTCTCTCTCTCTCTCTCTCTCTCTCTCTCTCTCTCTCTCTCTCTTTTTCAAGAAGGATCAACAATAATTTAGTTATTTGAGATTAAAGTAAATTCAAAATATTAAAAGCATATTTTAGCAATTTTTTCCCCTCAAATGTTACCCTTCAGCCTCTAAGATGGCATCATAAACGAACCACCAGTTTAAATGGAACACTGACCCTTTTGGCTAAATTCATATTTTGTTCTATGAATCAGGATAAACCAGGCAATTAAATTTTAAGCTACAAGCTATAACAGCCAAGTTGGGCTATAACTACTTACACTATCTATTAGGTACTTGCTGTGGCAATTTGATCGCTCAAACAATCTTCCTTGCAAAAGTTCTCCCATGTCCCAAGGGTGTGACAGCATAATAGAGACGGCCAGTAAGTGCAGCTTGATAAATAATCCAACACTACCATAACATCCAACCCAGAAAAAGCCAGACGACAAGCATGAAGAACAAAAAGCTGTCTCTATAAGTCAAAATTATGTGTTTGAATCAAACTTTTTTGAATTTAAACACTAGCAAGACTTGTCTTGAAACCTCCAATAGCATTAAGTAACAATAATATACCTCAAAATTTGTAGAATCCACTAACAAAAATTGACAGGTTATCGATGCTTGTACAATAATAAAAATAAACCTAATTGCCAATTAAAATAACCAAAATCCAATTCCAAGTACTGGAGCAGGGATTCGAGGTATGCAATGGGTTATTTAATTTCCCTTGTTCTCGAAGAGTTTGCTTGATCCGATATATCCGAATGGAATGATTTTTTCACAAATAATTATTAATTTGTAAACATGACAAGTAGGGTCGTACCCTCAGGGATTGGGGATATTTGTCTCTTTCGAAATTCAAAGTAACACGGGGGGTGTTTTTGTGTAAACGATGACAATCAAAAGAATTCAAATAAAAATAAATAGCTAACTAAAAATTAAATGACAATTCACTGAAATTAGATTAATAGTAATTAAAGGTCTAACCAAGAAATAACTTCAACAATAGTTCACCTAATTGATCATCGATGCACAAGCAATTCCAATTATCTATTAATAAATAGGTTATAACTGCCAAATAAGTGATGACAGTCAACCTCTCCTTACTGCGTCGGTGATTAAGGTACGCCCGTTAACCATTGCTCTAATTTAGAAATAATTCTAGGTACGCCCGTAAGATTTAATTTCTCAATTGCCTTACGTATTCGAGGAGCCCTATTCTAACCAAATAACGCACTACCAGGGTTATTTCAGATTAGCCCGCGTACCTTCCTGACACAAATCTAATCATGCCAGTTGTCACTTATTCAAGGCAATTAAATAATTACGAATTTAATGTCCTAATTGATAATAGACTATCAAGTTAACTAATTATCTGGATCCAAGACAATCAATTAATTAAATAATCATAAGTACTGCAATTAAGGAATATGCGAATACCAGTAAATAAAAGAAAAAGATAAAATTAAATCGATCTCAAATTTTTAGGCGAACCAAAACCTCCGTTGTTTCTTGACTAGAGTGAGAAAATTAGTTCATATTTGATGCGAAAAACCCCTGCAAAACTGTAGCAACAGTGGCGCCCATCGTCACAGAAATTGGGAAAATGCAATTCGTTTGCGCAACGGAGGAAAATGAAGTTACAGAGAAGAATTCAATGTTAGGGTGATTATTTAAATCTAACCACTGGTGAAAATCATCACCTATTAAACCCAAGATCTATATGGTGATTATTAAGAAATACATTAACTATAAAATAGCGGAAGCGTACCTGAATCCATATTGATAAACTTGATACTTGAATCTCTAGAGATTTGGGGTGGCCTTCCAGGTCAACAGGTATTCACCGATCCTTTGAGAGAGGCCTTTAGTTTCTCTCTGGTATCTTTCCTGACGATGGGATATCAGGGAAGGGGTAGTTTGTGGTATTAGAAAATACGACAACTAAAACGATACCTGTGACCTGGGGACCATAACCCTATTTATAGGTAACATTCCTGTTACCTTTTGGAGCCCTATTTCAGCCCATCATTGAAATAGGAGCCCATAAGTTTCTACACATTAAAGGGCCCACATCCTATTAGATACATTAAACCCAAACTATATTTGATCAGTTGAATTGGGTTTAATCTTAATTGACAGTTTGCAATACATAATTATTCACATATAAGTCCAATGTTGGATTAAGGATCCAACAATCTCCCACTTGGACTATATGTGTAACCTTATAATTATGTTTTGCAATTAACCGTATGAGCTCAACTTTACTGTCATTATCACAATGTATCTGCAACCAATTCGGTCCATCAATTACACCAATATAGGATCAAAGCGGCCTTTGTTACAATTTCGTAACTCGACCCATCAATGGTCACATATATCAATGCAATTGAATGACATGAATTATGATGTGGATGTATAGCATGGAAATTTCATGTAATGTGATCAAAACATGCCTATTTCTAATTGGTCCACCTTAAATTTTATGAGATCAAACCATACCAAAGTTAGAGTGCAAATAAATCCAGACTTTATTTATGCATAAAATATCCTTAAATCCTTAATAACTGAAAAAGTATCATAAGAGCATTTAAAATAACAAACTCCCACTAAAACTGTACATCATTTAATACGACACCCATATGAGCAGTATGCTCATGAAACATTTTGGGTGGCAATCCTTTAGTAAGCGGATCCGCAACCATGGAGTTTGTCCCGATGTGCTCTATTGATAACTGTCCATTCTGCACTCTTTCTTTAACAGTCAGGAACTTGATATCTATATGTTTAGATTTGGTCGAGCTCTTGTTGTTATTGGAATATAAGACTACTGACTTATTGTCACAGAATAATTTGAGTGGTCTTTCAATGCCATCCACTACACGTAATCCCGTGATGAAATTTCGCAGCCAAATACCTTGGTTGGATGCCTCATAGCAAACTATAAACTCTGCAGCCATAGTGGAAGATGCTATGAGGGACTGTTTAGCACTCTTCCAGGATATGGCACCTCCAGCCAACAAGTAGACATAGCCTGACGTTGACTTCATAGTATCTTTGCATCCAGCATAATCGGAGTCAGTATACCCAATGATCTCCAACTCATCTGACTTCCGATACGTGAGCATGTAGTCTTTTGTTTTCTGTAGATACCGTAAGACCCGTTTGGTTGCTTTCCAATGATCTAATCCAGGATTACTCAAATATCTACCCAACATTCCAGTAATGTACGCAATATCCGGACGCGTACATACTTGAGCATACATTAGACTCCCTACTGCTGAGGCATAAGGAATCTTTTGCATCTCTCTTTCCTCAAAAGCATTCTTGGGACACTGCTCAAGACTAAATTTGTCTCCTTTAACCACAGGGGTGTCACCTGGTTTACAATTTTGCATGCCATACTTTTTAAGAACCTTTTCGATATAGGTCTTTTGTGATAGTCCTAAAATACCCCGAGAGCGATCACGGTGTATCTGTATGCCTAACACAAAAGATGCATCACCAAAATCTTTCATCTCAAAATTCTTAGTTAGAAATTTCTTGGTTTCATGCAATAGACCAATATCGTTACTGGCAAGCAAAATGTCATCAACATATAATACCAGAAAAATATGTTTGCTCCCACAGAATTTATGGTATATGCAATCATCTACTAAATTCATCTCAAAACCAAATGAAATAATCACTTGATGAAATTTGAAATACCATTGTCGAGACGCTTGTCTGAGCCCATAGATGGATTTTTTAAGTTTGCAAACCATATTCTTTGGATCTCCAGATACAAAATTTTCTGGTTGCACCATATAAATCGTCTCATCAATGTTACCATTGAGAAACGCTGTCTTTACATCCATCTGATGTAACTCAAGATCAAAATGTGCCACTAATGCCATAATAATTCTAAAAGAGTCCTTTGAGGAGACTGGAGAGAAGGTTTCTTTATAGTCGATACCTTCCTTTTGTGTAAATCCCTTAGCGACAAGATGAGCTTTGAATCTTTCCACATTGCCTTTCGAATCCCTTTTGATTTTAAATATCCATTTACAACCAATGGGTTTCGCACCTTCGGGCAATGAAACAAGATCCCAAACATCATTGTCCTTCATGGATTTAATCTCCTCATTCATGGCCTCGATCCACTTTTGAGAATTTGAACTTTCCATGGTTTGACGGAAGTTGATTGGATCATCTTCCATCAATCCAATGTCATCCTCATGTTCTTGGAGAAAAACAATGTAATCATCTGGCACTGCACTTCTCCTTTCTCTAGTGGATCTTCTTAATGGCACTGGTTCTTGAAGAGGAAGAGTTTGTTCTTCTATAACAGTTTGTTCTTCGACATTGTCTTGATTTGTCATGTCATGACCAAGTTCAGGAATAGGGTCCTGAGCAAGAGCAATGACACTTGTGGGAATATTAATATATTTCTCTTTAAAGACAATGTCCCTTACTGTATTTTCTCCCCCAAACTCGACATCCTCAAAGAACCGAGCATTTCCTGTCTCAAAAATTGATTTGGCTGTGGGATCATAAAACTTGTAACCCCTGGATCTTTCAGAGTATCCAATAAAATAACAACTAATCGTTCTTGAGTCCAGTTTCTTTTCATTAGGCCTATAAGGCCTTGCCTCAGCTGGACATCCCCAAATGTGTAGATGCTTTAAACTGGGTTTTTTCCCTGTCCAAAGCTCATAAGGGGTTTTGATAGTTGTTTTAGTTGGAACCCTATTAAGGATATATGCTGCAGTCTTAAGTGCTTCACCCCAGAGTGACTCTGGTAAAGTAGAATGATATATCATACTCCTTACCATGTCTTTAAGCGTTCTATTTCGTCTTTCAGCTACACCATTCATAGTGGGTGAACCCGGCATAGTGTACTGTGGGACGATACCGCATTCCTCTAGGTATTTAGCAAATGGTCCTGGACGTTGTTCACCTGAACCGTCATATCTGCCATAGTACTCACCACCACAGTCAGATCTAACGCTTTTAATTCTTTTGTTGAGTTGATTCTCAACTTCAGCCTTAAAATTTTTGAACACGTCCAGTGACTGTGATTTTTCAGAAATGAGATATATGTAGCCATATCTTGAAAAATCGTCTATGAACGTTATAAAATATTGTTGACCATTCCAAGCAGATGTAGGAAATGGTCCACAAATATCTGTATGTATAAGTTCTAAGACGTCTGAGGACCTATTGGCTTCAAATCTCCTTTGATTGGTTTGTTTCCCCTTTATACAGTTAATACAATCATTAAAATCTGTAAAATTCAAGGGGTCAAGAATTTCATTTGACACAAGCCTTTCCATTCTCCGTTTGGAGATATGTCCCAATTTCTTGTGCCATAATGCAGCTGAATTCTCATTGGCTAATTTTCTTTTAATTCCTCTAGTACTCAAATGCAGAGATTCATTAAATGAGGCAATTGTATCAATTAAATATAGATTATCGTAATGCATTAAAGAACCAGAACCAACCAATTTTGAATCATGAAACAATTCAAATTTTTCATTTCCAAATGAACAAAAATAACCAAATTTGTCCAAAGCAGAAATAGAAATTAAATTCCGTCTAAAAGACGGTACAACAAATGTCTCATAGAGATCCAAATAAAATCCGGTTTTTAACAATAATCTAAAAACTCCAATTTCCTCAACTTGAACTGTTTTGCCATCGCCCACGTAGATATATCTTTCATTATCATTAGGCTTTCGGCAATTCAGGCAACCCTGCATAGACACACTGATGTGAGTTGTTGCACCAGAATCTAACCATCATGTGTGTCTAGGTACCGAAGTTAAATTAACCTCAGAACAAACCAAATTAAGAAGCATACCTTTCTTAGCACGCCAAGCGTGATAGTTGGTGCAATGCTTCTTTTGATGCCCTTCAGCTCCACAGAAGAAACAGCTATTTTTTCCTTGATCATTTGATTTCTTTTGTTATTTCTTTTGTGGCGCTGTACCTGCAGCTCCTTTTTCCTTTTTTCTTTTAAGTCCCTTACTTTTATTATTAGTGGTTGACACCAGATGGGCACTTTCTGTCTGCTCTTGTTTCAACCTTTCCTCTTCCTCTACACAGTGTGAGATGAGTTCATTTAGAGACCAAGTCTCCATGATATACTCTCTGATGTTGCCTTTACCACTATATTTCATTGAAACTAGGCGTGTCAAGAGCGTACTAACTTCAGCCTTTTCGTTCTTGACAAACCTTTTTTCAATATCCTGAAGGAACTCTTTAGCGGTTACAGTCGTTTCTGACATTGTTCCCCTGAATGCTTCAGGAACGGCCTTTTTAATGATCATCAGACACAAGCGATTTAATCTCTCCCACCTCTCATTATTTCTCTTTTCATCAGAGGTACTCTGATCTGTAAGAGGTGGGGGAGAATCATCCCTTAACGCAAGGTCGAGATCCATTACTCCAAGTACTATCAAGAGATTTTCTTTCCAGGACTTGAAGTTTGTGCCATTCAGCATAGGAATATTATTGATGTTGGAAGTAATATTTGTAAGATCATTTGCAACTGAACAGAAAACATAACATAATTAAAACACGCTCACATAAATCAAAAACAATAATAAATTCAAATAATGGTAGTCCCATCTCAAGATACCGATATTCCATTAATATTTCGTCTTTGGACAAAAATATTAACTTCTAAGTGATATCTTGGTGCAGTAATAAATACTGATAATAATAGCATGTCGAAAATAAATTTTCCTTTGGGCCAATTTATAAATCACATGTAAAATCCAAATAATTATCACGTATTTATTACCACAAGTGCACATGTAATTTCATTAAATATTGACCTTCCTTTGGGCCGATCAATATTCATAAAATTACTAGTGCCCAACTAATTATATTTTAAAATAAATTAATTTCCATAATAGAGGTCACTTTGGTGGCATATTATTTCAATTAATTTATTCCAAAATATATATAATCATACCAATATTCGAATTTAAAATTATCTAAATTAAACAAAAATTTTAATCAAAGTCAACTTTGGTCAACTTTGGTCAAAGCGTGGTCAAACATGGTCAAATTAATCAAATTAAATCATGACTTATTGGACCAAAGGTCCATACCCATAATTTGACCCAAAATTAACATTCAAGCCCAAAAATTTTCTTGAAATCCATAAGTACTTTATAAAAAAAAAACTACATATTTAATGGGCTACACATATGGATTTTATAGGGCTTAAATGTCATATTTAATTTTATTAGGGTTCACTTTAAATTAAAGAAACCCTAATTTACTTAACATAAATACATACATATTTTAAACAATGAAACTGGCCAAAGAGTCTAATTATCGACAAATTGAATCAACATAATAAATATTAAATTGGCCAAACCAAATCATCACAGCAAACAAAACTTGATTCATGTTGACCGAATTCATGAATTCATATGTGAGAATTGGTGGAGCCCACTAACTCCAATTGTTGACCGAAAGCATAATGAAAAGTCACAGCAAAAGCCATTCATTTCTTACGTAAGCATCCATGAATTGAAAACATTAACATGAAGCAAACTTAACTTGTCAATCATGGTGGGTTCCACATATTCATACACAATACAAAAAACAGTAAATCATGAAATCCGAAGCATCAAACCAAAACATAAAGCCGCATCGATAAACGATCATGACAGGAACAAGAATCCAAATACTGAACAATTGGCCATTACCAAATTTTTTTTTTTTTTTATGTGGCCAATAACCAGATAACCGAAACCCAATCCATGAGACATAGAGATTATATATGTATATACGCATATATATATATATATATATATATACAAATTACTGAATCCAAATTATTCCTCAATAATCAATCATATTGGGCTCTGATACCACTTATTAGGATGATTATTTAAATCTAATCACTGGTGAAAATCATCACCTATTAAACCCAAGATCTATATGGTGATTATTAAGAAATACATTAACTATAAAATAGCGGAAGCGTACCTGAATCCATATTGATAAACTTGATACTTGAATCTCTAGAGATTTGGGGTGGCCTTCCAGGTCAACAGGTATTCACCGATCCTTTGAGAGAGGCCTTTAGTTTCTCTCTGGTATCTTTCCTGACGATGGGATATCAGGGAAGGGGTAGTTTGTGGTATTAGGAAATACGACAACTAAAACGATACTTGTGACCTGGGGACCATAACCCTATTTATAGGTAACATTCATGTTACCTTTTGGAGCCCTATTTCAGCCCATCATTGAAATAGGAGCCCATAAGTTTCTACACATTAAAGGGCCCACATCCTATTAGATACATTAAATTCAAACTATATTTGATCACTTGAATTAGGTTTAATCTTAATTGACAGTTTGCAATACATAATTATTCACATATAAGTCCAATGTTAGATTAAGGATCCAACATTCAATGCTTCTAATCGTCCCTGACATGTGAGGGAGGAAAACCCACCAAAAGACGAAAAGCTAAAGTCTACATCAAGATACTACAGAGCATATGATTCAAGTCTTCAATTGTTCTTGACATACGTGAGCTAAATCTGCCCAAAAGCTAACAACGGAAAAGTCAACAAAAGCTATCAAAAGTAATGCTCATCCTCTGCTATTTCTCTATTCTATCTAATTCTAACCAAACTTTCCTCCGTGCGGCGGCTCCAGGAAAAAAGAGATTTTTTTAGCCGTTCTTGCCTTTGCAGCAATTACCAAAATGAGAATAAGTTTTTCTTTTTCAAAAATATCTCTGGGATAAGCTTTATTATTTGGATTCCTTTTCTATTAAATTGGTACTTATTATCATATTTTCGTTCTACTTCCTGAAATAAGTGTAAAATACTAAAAGTGAGTAAAATCCAGCAATTAATCTACATCAGATCAGATAATAGGAGAAATTAATAATAGAATAAATAATAAAATTGTAACATATTAAATCCACTAAAGCCATTGCCAATGAAAGCACCATTACATATAGCTCAAGCCTTCCTAGATTTGCTGGTGGCCAACTGTGATTCAGGCTGTAAAATATAAGGAAAAAAATTTAGACACGAAGAGAAACACTCCAGAAATTACAGACAAGAAGAAGATATAACTACGTATGTATTACCTCCTTTTTGACAGACTCTTCCTTCTCGGACAAAATCAACTCAATATGGCAGGGGAAAGACATGTAGGCTGACCAAAAAGATCATATATTAAAGTTAATAGACATAATAGACAGAACAAAAAACTGCAAAAAAAAGTCATCTATCGCAAATACGGTTTGTTTTTCCATGGGCACACAAAGTCGATACACACAATCCCTGCTTTCCCAATCCACATCGAAATGAATCGAAATGAGGACTTGTCATTTACTAAACAATTATCTTCCCCACATGCCAAGGGACAGAACGTTCCCAGTCTGCCAGATTTTCTTACTTCAAAATTAATTTTTTGAGAGCTGTAAACAAGGTTACAACCGTACATCGATTTAAGAAATTAATACTAAAACATCCATGACGGACAAGCTAGTCTGAAGCCGACCAAATGCCAGTAGAAAACACAAGTTTTATTTGGTTTGTTCTAACAATCAAAGAAAGACGACTATATAATCAAAATGTGCCATCGTTTACTGAAACAATGCCAAGTTTTATTTCCCGGAAGTTTACGAGAGACATTAGAATAGCCATTCACAATAAACGGCAACAGCCCCCTGCTTTTTCCATCAGGTTACACTACCGACAAGTCCAATCAAAAGGCCCAGCAGAACCTACAGGACAAATAAATAGCCAAAAAAAAAAATACATATAGAGCAGGAAAAGAACTAAATGGCCTTCAAATAAGTAGATCAAAGCATCATTTGTACGAGTGATTCCAGAGAGAGAGAGAGAGAGCAATCTATACCTTGAAATGAACACGGAGATCAGGTCCCCTGGCTTGGCTGTTGGACTCTTGGGATTCTTCAGTGCCCTATATATATATTTTTTATTTTTGCTATGGGCATGTAGAGTAATATCTCAACGCATCCTGCTAAGTACCTATCAATCCACAAAAGAATGCTTAAACTCACCTTCTATTTAAGTTCATCTATACCAGTAGCTTTGTTTATTATACTACGACTAGTGGTGATATATTAATAGCGAAAAGGAACTCTGCATAGAAAATATCAGAGGAAATTGGAAATTGAGTTCTAAATGGAGGAGTTTTCCCTCTCTACTACTCAGCAAACAAGAAATATCTCTAACTCAATGATTATGATGCCCAAAAAGCTAATCATTTTTTGTCAGGTAATGTTGGAATGGAACACAATTCTGTTTAAATTGAAGATGAATTAAAAATATTCTTTTGGAATAATATTGCAGCATTCTTTGTGAGTTGATGTATGTAAAATAAAAAGTTGGTTGTAAAAATTAAAAAAAGAGATTGAAAAATGAGCATGAGCTTAGGTTAAGTTAATTATTTTTTAGAGATAATTTCAGAAACCTCCATTGAGGTTTCTAACTATTTCACTGGCTACCTTTTAAGTTTCAAAAATGATACTAACCTCTCTTGAGGTTTATTACCTTGCAACAAGTAGGTCCAATAAGCTTTAAAAAATGATATTAGGAGAGAGAAAATAACATGATTTCATTGTTACCCTTCATATATTATATTAATATATGTTGGTATTAATTAACTAATAATGTAGTAGATGAGAATCATGTTATCTTTTCTAGTTTAATATCACTTTTTAATTATTGATTGAATCTTGATGTTACGAGATAATTAATCTCGAGGGAGGTTAGTGTAATTTTTTGAAACTTGAAGGGAAGTCAGTGAAATAGTCAGAAATCTTAAGCGAGGTTTCTTAAATTATCCCTATTTTTTAAATGGCACACCGCATATGAGATTTTTTGACCTAGATATATGTGTGTATATATGTATGTATATATGTATACAATAGAAACTTCAGAGTTCAGTTCTCAATTACCCCAGACTGGTGCACTTCCAGAAAATGTTTCCCCTGTTAACTTAATTATTGCCTTGTGGACAATGAATATGAAGAGCAGAGGATCGAGCTACTACAGGAGTACCTCAAACTGCCTGCGCTCCATGCCTGGCCGACACTAAGGATGGGTCAAAAGTTCAACTAGGTATTTAGGAGGGCTTGTTCAAGAGGGCTTGGGGAGGGGTAGAACTCAGGATGCAAGTAATGTGAGTTTATGCAATATTTACCATGGAAAAAGCGTAGTATTTATAACCAAGAAAATGTAGATAATGTCAAATTTGATTGAGAAGCATGACACCTGCAATTAAGATAAGAAACTTAAAGATGCATGACTTTGAATGCTTAACATCACATTACGCAATTGCAACTTGACTTGGATCAACTAAAAAAAATAAGTGCATACTTTCAAGCCATTCATGTGATGAGACATTTGAAGTATTACTAGTGGCAATGACAGACCGTGTGCCTCCAGCAACTAAGTTAATGATGAAATCCATTGGATTGATCACTAACACAGCACTTTCATTACTTGAGTGACCAATTTGAAACAAAATAAAGTTGGATAGTCAAAAGGGTACTTGTTACTTCATGAAACCTGGCTAAATCTGACTGGATAGCCAACGACGAGTTGCTTGTAATAGTTTATGGAGGTTTTCTGCGGAATATAAATTGCAGAATATCCATTTTCATAGCATTAATCATCAAGTTGGCATTCTTCATTGCTCCTGAACAGTTAAGACCTTAGTCCGTGGCGGCTGCAAGAAAATGGACCCCGAATTGTATGCAGGTGCACAGTCAGGTAATTGGGTTGTAATGAAAAGATTTTCAGACTACTTCTACTCCCAACATACTCCAGTAAAAGACACAGTCCTTCACGTATTAGCCCAATCTTGTGACTCTGCAAATGTAGTCCAACTTATCCTTGACCGACATGGCCGCTTGCTTATGAAATTGAACAAAAGGGGCGAGACTGCACTTCATTTGGCAGCAAGAAATGGGCATTCAGGCGTCGTTCGAGCACTAATTGACTATGCAAAATCGGGAGCAGGATATTGGTTCCCCCCATGTTTTGACAGATGCTGAGGATGGCTAGTAAGGCTGGAAACACAGCTTTACACGAGGCAGTTAGGAACAACTTCTATGACATCGCCAAATTGTTAGTTCAAGAAGATCCTGAGTTTCGTTATCCCCACAATTATGCTGTGGAGACACCTCTGTATCTGGCAGTTGAGAAGGGACGCCATAATATTATGGTTCTAATTTTGGAGTCTTGCAAGACACCATCTTATCTTGGCCCAGGGCACAAAACTGCCTTGCATGCTGCCTCAATTTGGAATTTGCCAGGTGACTTCATGGATAAGCATTTTTGATATTAACATTATCCACACAACCAAAAAAAAAAAAGGGAAAAACCTGAGCTCCTGTTCCTTTTTTTTTTTCTTATTGTCATATTTTGATACAGGTGAATTAATTTTTTTACCTTGTACGAAATTTTGACTTTGATGGCACAAGCGATTAATGCATTAAAAGGGATTAATGGAAAATTAATATGATAAAATACCATTTAATAATGGGTAAATTATTTATTACCCCTCTATTATTTTATATAATGTAGATGATCCCCTAAGATTTTAAAATAGCCACATAACCCCCTAGTGATTTTATGTAAAGTGAAAAATGAATGGAATGCATAATTAGTTATGGTGTTTATATCAAACGCATTTTCAAAGCGTGTCTAATAAAATTTTAATAGCCATGTAACCTCCTTATGATTTATATAAATATTCACTTTATCTCATGTGATTTTTGCATTTATCTATGTAATCTCCTTATACTTTTATACAAGGTGGTTAAACTCTCGTTTAATTTAGCATTTAAGTAAGGTAGTACTGGTATTTCAACTAACGAAATTATGTAAGCTATTTTCCATCAAGTTTTCACTTTACATAAAACTATAGGGGGTGAAGTGGACATTTTGAAATGCTAGGGGGTTATCTGGCAACAGATGAAATCACAGGAGGTTGTATATAATTTGCCCTTCAATAATGTATTCTGTATTGTTTGTACATATTTATCCATTAACCATAACTCTTGTTTAATTTACACAGTATATGTAAGTTGCTGTAGTGTAATTGATCTTAATGGTCCAGTGAATAACAATATCTTCATATGTTGTGGTAAAATATTAGCTACTTACAGAATCCATGAAGCTGATTTTGGAAAAGCTGCCTAATCTTATAAAGAATGTTGATAAATTTGGGTGGACTGCACTTCATTATGCTGCCAAATTCGATCATCAGGAAATTGCAAGACTATTACTGTCTGCTGATAGGTCTACTGCATATGTTGCTGCCAAGAATGATGACTCCAAGACTGCTCTACATATTACTGTCTGCTGATAGGTCTATTGGTAAGTTTGATTCTGCACACTGTGTATGTATCGTAATTTATTTGTTTTCGGTTAATTTTATAATAATTTATGGTAAAACAATAAGAAGGTCTAAGTTTCAAATGATTTTTTTTTTTGTCTCAAGAGTACATGGAAATAATAGGAAACTTCTAATCTAAAAAAAAAAATGCATCTGCAGAAAAATCTCATTAGGCTGCAAATCTCTCCAAACTAAACCCTCTTCATGTGACAAAGGTGGCCTCAGTTGATGTACTTCAAAGAAGATTTGCGCATTATCTGGTCATGCAACTATTTGGTGAATGAATTTAAGCACCGAGGAACAGTGCAGAGAAAGCACTTCCGTGGGTAGAAATGTGGAAAATTTGTAGCATCTCACAAGGTAAATTATATTTGTGCATATCTAATAGACACTACTAGCTAGTAGTGGAACTTAATCAGTCAAGTAGCTTTAATCTATATTCCAGAGTTCATATCTAGCAAATTGGTAATATTAAATCCAATATCTACAAACTTTACATCTCACGCGCAACATATGCACTTCAATATTTTCATATTTTGCCCCCATTTAGACCCCAATAGTTTTAATTCTCAGTCAGTGTGAAGCAATTAGTCTTTTTTTCAAACTAATTAGACTTTTGTTATAAAGTAAAAATTAGTCTATTTAAAGTAGTAATCCTTCCCACCAAAACAGTATTATTGCCACTTAAGTTTTTGATGAAGGATGAATTGGTGTCATTTCATCAATTACTTAGATGAAATTAATTTTCTTGTTATTTTAAGTTCACTGAGGGTGTAAAGTGCTTATTAAAGTACTTTAGGTTGTAAAGCGCAATTAGTGTAGTAATTCGTGGAGATTTTCGGCATTTAACCCTATTCCTTTCAAGCAAATCAATTATTCCAAGTCCATTCACACTTCGTGAGAAAGTGTCAATGCAGCCAAATATCAAATAAAAATCGCAAACGTATGGATGCAATGAAATATAAATCACCATCCACCAATCTTCTCAAAATCTTTAACACTTGCATGATAAAAAATAAAAGGATCACCCAATGAATTTGGACCAATTTCCAATCTTGCTTGATAGCCATAGCTTCTATGAGTTGTCACCTCCTGAAATTGGCAACGACTTGACTCAAAGAATAACCAACCATCAGTTACATCACAGGGCAGCGACTTGCCTCAAGAGTCATGAAATTTTTCTTTTGAAAAATTAAAAGGAGCCATCCAACATCGAACTCGGACCAAATTGTCCATCTTCCAGGATTCACACCTGCAGCATTTGGAATTATTAAATTCTGTCGTTTAACAGCCAATCGTCTAGCACATTTTCTCCCGTGCCTCGTACAATAATTGAGGAGACAACTATGCACCAGGACATGCATGCTTGCGAATTGTTTTGCACCAAAACAAGAAAAAGAAAAGCGTGATTCCATTATATATATATATATATATATATATATATATTTTAATGTAAGTAAAAGGTTTCAAATTCAAGATCTCTGGTATCATCAATCAATCCCTAACTTTAATTATTAATGTCAATTATAAATATTTTTTCCTTCTTTTACTTCAAAAGTGAACTCGCTTGTAATTAACGTTGGTCAGTGCCTTAGATGATTTTCGTATTTGTTTGGCCATAACGCGAGAAAATTAAGAAGTAGAAGAACAAACAGGAAAAACTATTGGAAGAATGATTCATTTGAGGTCAAAAACTCCGATAAGTTTCTAAAGATAAGCTACAATGCTTTAGTTGATGCAATCATATCATAAATTAAGATCGAGTTTTTCTGATTACCCCAAGCATCAATCTATGTAAAATGCAAGTTAAATATTCTTTGAGCAAAAAAAAAAAAAATTAAGAGACATTTTAGATTGATTGGTAACCGATAATATTTTATTAAGTCGAACTAGAAAATATATTAAGAAGGTCATCGGTAATGTATTTGTTCCTTTATTTGTTTTGTTTTCTCTTTCTCTTTCCTTTTACCACCAAAGATATAAAGTGGGAAGGCATTATTCTTTCCTTTATTTTTGCGGAAGAAGCATATAGCTTTTTTCTTTATTAATTCTTCTTTTTTTTGTTACATTTTTTAATTTCCTTTGACTCCCCATTTTCTTCTCTAGTTCTTCCAATGAAACTTGGCTAGTTGTCAACGCATTTGGGTAAAGGATTATTTTGTCATTCTCCAGAATCTAATGGTAAAATAAAGATGACATTAGTTATGAGGGGTGAATGTAATTTGACCTAATCTCAAGGATTGATTGATAATTTGGCAAAACCTCAAGAGAGTTAAATTTAATTAACCTAATATCTAATAGGGTGTGTTACAAAAGTTTAACTACTTATATTCTAGCCCTATAGGATTTTAGCAATGTTTCAGAGCTAGAAGAAATTATAGGCCTTTGGACTTTTACGAACAATCTAATGTACTTGCTTTACCATCGTTTTACTTTTGTCCAAAAATTTACTTGCTTTACTCTCGAAATGGAACTTTTGTCCTACTTCTTGTTTTAATATCGGTCCCATTTTTTATTATATTACTATTTCTCATTTATAAATATTATATTTTAATTTTTTTTGTTTTCTTACTATCAAATAACTACTAACACAGTAAAAATTAAAAAGTTTTTTTAACGGGTGCCCATTGGGCGCCGCAACCGATCTTCTATTCTACTCGTTATTCTACTTTATATACAAAATTTAACAAACTCAAAAAATTCAAAATATACATAAATATGAGACTTTTTTTATGAATTTTCTCCTTGTAATTTAACGCATAATATATTTTTTTCAAGTAATCACCCTCAATTACTTATTTTGTGTGTTATTAATTGTTTGTTTAGTTAATCTATGGACTATGCACACACCACCAAAAGCGGAATGGAAACCATAGTTGATCTGCAGATAAAAAAAAAAAAAAGAGTCTGGAAAAAAGAAGCCCAAAATGGAAAATGCGAGGGAACTTCCTTGACGTTAACGTACAAAAGAACAATTCAAACAAGTTTTATGGTTTAAGTGACAAAATTCACACGCCGAATAATTGTCAGATTATATAATTGGACAGAACTGGAATGAAAAGGCCTGGATCCCGGGAAGCCAAGTTGCATGGAGAAAACATAACGCAAAACAAAAGCAATCATGAATAAAATAGTTTCGAAAGCAACTCTCCACACGCTTCAACTTAGGGATAACCACTTGAAATGGTAGCACCCCTGATTTTTTCTGCAACATCTTTCCAACAACCAGATATGAAACTGAATTAGTCAATCAAGACAAGTAGCAAAATGTAACTTTGTTGATCCCTAATAAGAATAAAATCAACTGTTTCTAAAACTTAAAAAGTGTAGCCAACTCAAAACGACAAAATCGTAACAAGAAAACTTTTGGATACAAATCTTACCGAGACAAACAAATGACAGTAAAACTGGTAAAAAGAATAACAATATTCTTTGGCCCATTTTTGGACACTCTTGAGTGAGGAATTGTCTGGTTCTGTCTAACTTTTGTATTTGTTATGATTTTTAGTACATAATTACATTAATTATTGTACAGAATATATGTGAAATATTTTTTCTTATATACATCAACTTTTTCACGAGTACAACACTATAATATTATTGTACACCAAATAATATAACAAGTATAATAATCGTATCAAACCAAATTGAAAATACAATCGCACTGCCTCCTATCCAAGTGATAGCCTGTTTAGATTTTAGGTTTTATATCTATATTATTTATTGAGATGTACAAATGTAAGAAAATACTGAAAAAACGATGATGAATGACGTATGATGACATAAGAAAATCTATTTGAGTATTGCATATGCCCCATAGTTTAAAAGTAAACTCATAAATAAAGCTTGCCTAAATATTTTCAAGCATTTAGGGCATAAAAGAACTATAGAATAAAATTGCACCTACATTAGGCATATCCTTTTCAAGCAGATCAATAATTACAAGTTGATTCACAATTTACAGAAAAGTGTCAATGTAGCCAAATATCAACTAGAAATCGCAAACTTATGGACGTAATAAAGTATGAATCATCATTCACCAATCTTCTCACAATCTTCAACACTTGCACAATAGGACCACCCAATGGGTTTGGGTGCCCTGGATCAAATTGTCAATCTTGCTTGGTAGCCGTCGCTTCACCCAATTGTTACTTCATGAAACCTGGCTAAATCTAACTAGATAGCCAACGACGACTTGCTTGTAATAGTTTATGGAGGTTTTCTGCATTTAATTCTATCCTTTTCAAGCATATTAATTATTTCCAATCCATTCACATTTTGTAGGAAAATGTCAATGTAGCCAAATATTAATTAGAAATAGCAAAACGTATGGACGTAATAAAATATAAATCACCATCTACTAATCTGTCCAAAATCTTCAACACTTGTGTAATGGAAAATAAGAGGAACCATCCAATAGGTTTGGACCAAATTGCCAATATTGCTTCTATGAGTTGTCACTTCATTCATGAAATTGGCTCAATCTCAAAGAATAACCAACATCAGTTACATCATAGAACAACGACTTGGCTCAATCTCTGAAGTACTAATGGATGATGTTTTTTCCCTTCTCAATCTTCAGATTTATAAATTGCTTTTCAGTAAGATTTTGCCTTTAAGAAGCTTCTCACTCTTGCGCTTAACTAAAGAAAGAAATATTCTGCATGATTAATTTACTTTGTTTTGAAAGGTCTGTCTAATGGATACTTATTGAGCATTGTTAAGATGTACTTGAAGTAATAAAAAAATTAGAGGAAGTGATCGTCTATTAAATTTGTAATAGGACCAGAAAATCAAAAGGAAATAATTTTTAAAACAACAAAGAATTCTCTATAATGAATTGATATAGGAGAAAACCTAAATTGGAAAAGAAAATAGAGAGAGAGAGAGAGAGAGGAGAGCTGCCCTAACATTAGTATGCAAAAAATAAAATAAAATAATCCAAACAAGGCATGGTTCGCTGAAAAATATAAAGACAAAACATCCAAAAAAAAGAAAAAAAAAGATGGCTCAACCACTAAAGAATTGATAGATATGTGGACAATTAACATATAAGAAATAAAAAAATTCAACCCTTCCATTGAAGGTTTGATACATTCCATTTTGGAATATCCCAAAATGTTTGTCATCTTACCAAAGTCAAATTATTTTTTATCTCTTTTTACAATGCTATTTAAAAAATAAATCCACAAACATCACCGTCAAGTTACTATTCTTGTAAAGTTTTAAAATATGCGACAAACAATTTAGGATGGAGGGAATATAATAGTTATTCCTTTTTATACTATTTGTGTTTTTCTAATTTGTCTCTCAGTTAGCAACCATTTTGTTCATTAAATTTTTGGCAGCGCACTAGTAATATTTATAGAAACTGAACTTAGATTACATGTTGGTATTTATTTGGAATTTCTTTATATATTGCAAATCCCTCGATTCACAGATAGGAATTTCAATTTTATTAAGTGCTAATGGTATATCTAAATTTGTTAATGAGACTCCATATAATCGTTATAGTTTTTGTCAAAGAGCAAGGAACCCGTGGAGTGGCATTTTACAAAACTAGTGCTATTTCTCTTTGCAAAAACATTTATGAACAAATGATTTAATATTACTATTATATAATATATAAAAAATATGGGTACACATCCAAGTAATTTACAAATATTTAACCTTATTTAAACTGTATTTAATATAAAATTAGTGAGTTTAGAATTCCATAATTTTATATGCTTGTCAAGATCTATGCTTGTCAAGATAAAATTACTCTTAGACTGGCACAAAATGTGAAACTCCAATTTTCAATCTTGCGTATAAAGAACTTTTATAGTCCATCTTCAAAACTAAGACAGCCCACATGCTAAAGGAAGGACAATTCGCCAGATTTAAACTTGAAGCCAAGTTGTTTTTAATTTTATTTATCATCCTAAACTTAAGCTATTTTCAGTATTGTAATTATCTTGTATGTTTTTCATAGTTTGGAAGAAAGCTATTCTTCATGTTTTTCAGTATTAATAAGTTTGATCTTTGACGCTAAGGATGTATGATGTATCTATTCTTCAATTTTTTCCACTTGATTTTGTCATTTAAAACCAGACAATGAAAAGGTCTAAGATTCAAATGATTTAAAACCACACGCAAATAATTCGAAACTTCTAATTGAAATACACGTGACAATGCATTCACACAAAATTCTAACTTAGGCCGCAAATTTCTCCAAACTAAAGTCTGTTCACGTGACAATGCTGGCCCTACCAACATGACTCAAAGCCTTTCAGTGTTTTTTTTTTTTTTTTGACAAATTTAAGCCTAAGGAAAAACACGAGAAAGTACTTCGTTGGAAGTGTGGAAAAAGTCGTTACAACGACTAATAGTGACATACAACAGTAACATTAATTAGTCATGCAACATTCGACCTATAAGTAGGGGCTTTCTGATTTTTGGTCGACGCACTCAAAACTTCTCATGAATATTGTGTGAAAGCATTGATTAGTAGCAAAAAAAAATATATATATATCATCTTTGAAGATCGAGTATGTTAGCTTGTAACAATATGATCAAATTCACTTCATTCATTGTGCTATGGTTTGTCTTTTTGGCAGGTAAGATTGGTCTTGGTCTTCACGCAGGAGCATATTTAAATTTAAGCTGTTTCGAGAGCGAGCGAAAATCTCTTCTCGAGTTTAAGAAAGATCTAATTGACAAATCAAATCGCTTGGCATCCTGGACTGGAGACGATTGTTGCTCATGGAAAGGAGTTGGATGCAGCAGGAACACTGGGCATGTGGTGAAACTTGATCTGCACAATAATGCTGCTTTTGATTTGGATCGATTTTTCTTTGGGGACATGCAAAATTACGTCTCTATCTATGGCGAAACTTGTTAGTCCTTTGTTAGTGAATTTGCAGCATTTGCATTACTTGGATTTAAGCTCGAATTATTTTGCACGAATTCGGATCCCAGCATTTATAGGATCCTTGAAATATTTGAGATATCTCAACCTTTCTACTGCAGGTTTCAATGGGACAATTCCTCCTCAATTAGGAAATCTCTCAGCCTTAGAATATCTTGACCTTGGTAATAAAGCAGAAGGTTTTAGTTATTGGATAAGTCGTCATTCTTTGTCGACAAAGAGTCTCTGGTGGGCCACTTGTCTTTCTTCCTTGAAACATTTGGATCTCTCTAAGGTATACCTAGGAGAGGCTCGAGACTGGTTAGAAGCACTTAACAAGCTTCGTTTCTTAACCTCATTGACATTAAACTCTTGTGGTATTTATTCCTTTCCTCATATTGCACACCTTAATTTCACGTCTCTTACCTCACTTGATCTCGGAGGCAATGAATTCGACTCCACGATCCCTCTCTGGTTGTTTAATTTAACTTCACTGGTTCATCTCGACCTTAGTGGCAACCGTTTTTTTGGTCCAATGGTTCCTAATAACCTGCAGCATTGGACTTCACTAAGCTACCTCGATCTTAGCTACAATCAATTCAATACTTCACTGCCCGATCCACTCTTCACTTTGAACAATCTTGTCTACATGGACTTGACTTATAACCAAATCCAAGGCCCACTCCCCCTCGGCCTAGGCAACCTAACTTCTCTTTCCGTACTGCACATGGGAAATAACAGCTTTGAAGGCAAAATCCCAAGTGCGATTGGGCAACTTCGAGAACTCACCGACCTCGATCTCAGTAGGAATGGGTTCAATGGTACCATTCCATCCTCTCTTTGGAGGTTGAGTGAGTTAAAATTCTTGGATCTATCTGACAATCCATTGAGCGGGGAGCTGCGTGACATTCACTTTGCCAAACTCGCAAAACTGAAAGTGTTAGGATTATCCTCCTTACCTCTACTCGCTCTGAATGTGAGTTCCTCATGGGTCCCACCATTCCAACTTGAAGGGGTATTTATGAGTTCCATCAAGATAGGGCCCAAATTTCCTCTCTGGCTTCAAACTCAGAAAACAATTGAATATCTGCGCATGTCAAATGCAAGCATCTCAGATACTATCCCAGATTGGTTTGAGAGAGTGTGTCATGGAATAAAATATTTGGATTTCTTCAACAATCACATGATGGGAAAACCGCCCGTGTGCAAAGGCAGCAGTGGTCATAAATACCGCGTGGGATTTTTTTTGGAGGCCAACAAATTCGAGGGGCCTTTGCAATTGTTACCAACAGACATTTCTGAATTGCATCTCCAAAATAACTCACTGCAAGGGATTATTCCACAGCCCGACATTAAAAATAACATGACATTGGATATTCTTCGACTACTAGATCTCAGTGATAACCACTTCATGGGCAGCATCCCTGATTCTTTGTGCAGCTTACAAATGCTTGCTGTCTTGGATCTTTCTAACAACCAGCTCTCTGGAGGGATCCCTTCATGCATTGGTAAGCTTAAAACGTTGGGTGCGCTACTTCTGGCAAACAACAATCTCTACGGGCACATTCCAATTTCATTGGGACAGCTCAATTTTCTCCAGTCTTTGCACTTGGACCGAAACAAATTTACGGGGATGGTCCCATTCTCGCTCAGACATCTGAAAATTTTGCAGTTTCTTGATCTTGGAAATAATGGACTGGAGGGCATTATACCATCTTGGATTGGGGATGAACTATCTCGTCTGAGGTTCCTTGTGCTTGAATCTAATAATTTCCATGGTGACATTTCCATGTGCCTCTGCAAACTATCATTCCTTCAAGTTTTAAGTTTGAAAGACAATAACTTAACTGGACATATACCTCGCTGTTTCAACAACTTTACAGCAATGACATCGATAGAATCGGACTCTGTTGCCGACATTAGGGTCCCAGTTTATATCATGCCACACGGCATGCTTTTTTATGGGTACAGTGAAGAACTATCAGTGCTCATCAAAGGTGAAAATCTGAAGTACACCTCAAGCAATGTGCGATATGTTAGATTCATGGGACTCTCAAAAAATAAACTAAGTGGGGAAATACCTGTCGAGTTAATGTCTCTTGTTGGATTGCAGGGTTTGGATTTATCTAGGAACCATCTAAGTGGAAGAATCCCAGAAAACATTGGGAACTTGAAGCAACTTGAGTCTCTGGATTTATCCAAAAATGATCTTTCTGGTCCAATTCCCCAAAGTTTGTCGAACCTAGATTCTCTGGGCTGGCTGAACTTGTCGTTCAACGAGCTAACGGGTCCAATCCCATCCGGACGTCATCTGCAGACCTTTGACGACCCAACCATTTACATGGGAAACAGTGGACTTTGTGGTGAACCGCTAGACAGAAGCTGCCCTGATGGTAAATCAAATGCCGGAGAATCTGATGGTGATCATGAGGATGGCAAGGAGTCTTATTTTGATTGGTTTTATGCTGGTTTGGGACCTGGTTTTGCTGTTGGACTCTTGGGATTCTTCAGCGTCCTATGTTTCAAAGAGTCATGGCGCTATGCATACTTCGAATTTCTGGAGAGCTTGTTGAATAAAGTATGGGTACAAATTGCATTGCTAAAAAGGAAGTTTAATTGAGTGATTTTACATGTATCATCAAATTATATAGTTGTAATGTCATGACACTTCATCTAGGATGTATGCTTCATCTCATAGTAAAATAATAAAGTATAAATAAGATATTTCCACTTCCATTTTGTAGAGGAACTTGGCATGTAGCCAAACACAAAAATTTCTTGCACGGGCAAAAGAAAAAAAAAGGTCAAAAGCATGCACAAAATGCAGTGACGACCCGGCAACGAATTACGCAACACACAGCTAGAGCATTAGCTTTGGAAGATCTTTCTCCTTATAACACAAATGTAGTTTTTAACTAGAAAAAAATATACACTAATTAACCCTTCAATCTGTTATAATAATCGGAGGCCAACAAGGGACTGGTACAATTAAAAATATGCAAGCAGACTAATTTGAGTAATAAAACATTCAAACACAATGGAGATGCAAAATGCCTCATTTTTGGAAGAGAAGATGCATGAACTATCATCTAATCTGACTTAGCCCACACCCTTTTTTTTTTTTTTTCTATTTTTCAAGAAAGATGGATGCCAATGTTTTACATGTTCAACAATTATTTAGTCATTTGAGATTAAAGTAAATTCAAAATATTAAAAGCATATTTTAGCAAATTTTTTCCCTCAATGTTACCTTCTTACCTCTAGAATGGCATCATAAAAGAACCTCCAGTTAAAATGCATCACCGACCCTTTTGGCTCATAATTGGTTTGAATTGATAAATTCATATTTTGTTCTAAGAGTCAGGATCAAGGAGACAACTAGGCAATTAAATTTTAAGCTACAAGTCCATAACAGCTACCAACTAATTTATTGTAAGTTAAGACCCGAGTTGCTGTAGTAATTTGATCGCTCAAAACAATCTTCCATGCAAAGTTCTTCCAGCACCTAAACAAATTGCCATGTCCTAGGGGTGTGACAGCATAATAGAGACAGCCGGTAAGTGCAGCTTGATAAATAATCCAACACCACCACAACATCCAACCCAAAAAAAGCCAGACGACAATCATGAAGAACAAAAAGCTGTCTCTACAAGTATGTCTTTGAATGAACTTTTTGAATTTAAACACTAGCAAAACTTGTCTTGCAACCTCCGATAGCATTAAGTAAAAATATGCCTCAAAATTTGTAGAATCCACTAAAGCCATTGCCAATGAAAGCACCATTACATATAGCTTAAGCCTTCCTAGATTTGCTGGTGGCCAACTGTGATTCAGGCTGTAAAATATAAGGAAAAAAATTTAGACACGAAGAGAAACACTCCAGAAATTACAGACAACAAGAAGATATAACCACGTATGTATTACCTCCTTTTTGACAGACTCTTCCTTCTCAGACAAAATCAACTCAATATGGCAGGGGGAAGACATGTAGGCTGGCCCAAAAGATCATACATTGAGGTTAATGGACATAATGGACAGAACAGAAAATTGAAAAAAGTCATCTATCAGACATACGGTTTATTTTTCCATGGGCACGATATGTGCGGCGTCTTTGTTTCTGTGCTTGATTCACTTGAATGTGAGATATGAAAAGTGAATCCACATCCAAGCCTTTCACCTGCAGGATAAAATAACCGCTGCCAAAGTTGTACAAAACAAAGAAATTTAGATTACAACTTCTGGGTGCATGGACAAACCTCTGCATTGCTTTCAGCATTCTTGAGCAAATCCAAAATGAAGCTAGCAGATTTAACAGGCCAGCGACCCAGTCCATTTGAATGCCTGTTCTTGGCCTGAGCAGTACGCCCAACACCTCCACAGAAACGGGCAAACGCCTGCATATGGGCCAAAACATCCTCCAAGTACCTCTTAGCCTTGGCTAAAGGCAGCTTCCTGATGGCATGCGCTGTTTCCCTTGTGCTCTGTTAAAGAACAGGAGCACAGACGGTCTTTCAGATTGTATACTTGGATAAGAAGTAGCTAAGGATTCAGACCGAATAACAAAGCAGCACCATTGTACCAAGGAACAGACCGTTCCCATTCTGCGGAGGTGCACCCATGCACCCAGATGACACATAAGGTTGACGAATCGGTTTTTAAAGTTTTATTCTTTTCCCATCGAAATCAAATGAACATCATAAAAGTATGACTTGTCATTTACTAAACAATTATACCAAGGAACAGAACGTTCCCATTCTGCCAACCTTTCTTTACTTCAAAATTAATTTTTTGAGAGCTGCAAACAAGGTTACCACCCTTCATCAATTTAAGAAATTAGTACTAAAAGATCCATGAAAGACAAGCTAGTCTGAATCCTACCAAATGCCAGTAGAAAACACAAGTTTTCCTTGGGTTGTTCTAATAATCAAAGAAAGACGACTATATAATCAAAATGTGCCATCGTCTACTGAACTGTGGATCCTGCAGCTCAAAAGTGATCACTACTTCTGTGCACGATTTAAGATATTAATGTTAGTGATATTGGTGAGATTATTCAAAATAATAAAAATTAAACATGCAATTAAAGAATTCTGTCATTTTTGAATTCCACAATTGAAGTTACGGAAAATGCATAAGAGCATTTTTGTTGCCCCAAAATATCCACGCGTCAAAATGAAATATCACAAAAGTTAAGAGTATCAGTATAAGTTTTGAATTCCCCCTTTCATGCTTTTTGCATAGAGTTCATCTTCTTCGTTTTCATTTTCTGATTTCTCCTGTTCTCCATTTTTAATTCTTCCTATTTCCATTTTTTTTTTTTATCTTTTGCTTCTTTTTTCTTTATTCACACAAAAAAAAAAAAAAACATAGAAGCTTCTTATTTTGGTTCTTTTTATCTTCACTTGTTATATCTTCCTTCGTTCTTGTTTCCTTCTTTTTTGCTTGCATCCACTAAGAGATTAATTAAAATAGTCATACAAATTTAATTGCGTATCAAGTTTTTTTAGAATTAGCTACTCAGCAATAGTACCATATCTTTAGGATAGCTAAAAGATGAAACAAAGATATTGGATGTGTTTGGATATAAATATTATTTTATTTACAAAGTAATGCATCACAAAAAATGTTAGGGTTAATTACATTTACTTCCTTTGAGGTTTGGCCTAACTACATATCAATTCCTGAGGTTTTGCCAAATAACAAAATGAACCCTCAAACTCAAAAAATTATAAAAAAATCCCCTCACCGTTAGTCAACAAACTTTTGACGGCTAGTCTTGATGATGTCAACCAAAAATGTCATGCAAGCCCCAAAATACCCACTCTTAAAAACCAGTACTTCATCCTTCATTTTCCATCTTTTTTTTTTTGAATTTAATTTCCTATTCCTTCTTTCTTTTATTTTCTGCCTTCTTCAAGAGCTTTCAAGGGCATCAGCCATGGCAGCCAACAGGTTAAAGACGGCCACCCAAGGTACCAATGTCCACCTCCTTTAAATTCGTTTTCTTGCATAGAACACTGTTTAGGCATCAGATGCAACCAGAAACTATTGGAGAACAGCGATATAAATTGAAAACAGTGGTTGCTCCTTCTCATATCACTCAAATAACAACCAATCTTATGAAATTTATATTGAATTTGATCCTTATGATGAGAAGAAGATAGATATAGCAAGAAATCAGCACAAACTACTGAAACATTACAAGATAAAATCACAATTCGATGCCACATAAAACCAAATGGGGTTCAAAAATAGGCTACCCATTGGAGGAATCAATCCTTGGTCCATACTCAATAAAATTCTACAATGAACTTCAATGCTTATCAATCACATACTCCAATCTTAGATCCGACAAAACTCAACACAAGGAAAAAAGGGGGGGGGAGAATTTAAAATTGAAGCAAGTGAAAAAAGAGGAGAAAAGAATATGATAATCATGATGGTGGATTGATGACGGTGGTTATGGTGGAGAATGTAGAGTTGTTAAGGAGACTTTGATTATTCTCTTCTTTAGCCCCATTCTTCTTTATTTTCGTCAATTGAGTTTCAGCCATGTTCTTAAAGAAAATTTTGAGGTTGTGATGTCAACGAGATGTCTAAAAGGATCGAGCAATTGGAAAGAAATTATGTTTAAAATGATAAAAATTTAATATCAAGATTTAGTATAGTAAAAAGCCTGAACAGGAAAAACAAAAAAGAGCAGGCCTAACGTTAGAATAAAAAAAAAAAAAATCCAAAGAAGACATGCTGCCTGGAAAAAAAATCCAAAAAAATAAAAACAAAAAAGGCAGAATCACTTAAAAGTAGATGGATACTTGGACAATCATGCACCATTAAAGGCAAAGTGATGATTTGCACTACGTAAGCAAACATTTCGTTCATCTTTAAGCATTTCATAGGAATTGTGAATTTAGACTACGTATTTGTATTTATTTGCATATCCTTTATATATTGCAAATCTATAGTTAATAATAATTAATGGTGTACCAACATTTCTTAACGACACTCCGTCATCTTTATATATATATATATATATATATATATATATATATATGTTTCGAAGAACAAGGAACCAGTGGAGTAGCATTATTAAATTTCTCTTTTGCATAAATGTTTCGTACTAAATTGTTTATTTTGGGTTCCACCATCTAAAAGATAGCAATTTGGATACATCACCAAATAGTTGACAACATTAATATATAAGTATTTGATTACTTTTGCCAATGAAATCTTGATCTAGTAGTTAAAGTTGAAACCTGACCACTAGAGGTCCTAAATTTTACTCCCCTTCTCCCACCTTATTTCTTATATTCCACTCTTCCCGCTAGGAAGAAAAAAAAAAAGGAATTTTAATCACTTTTCTTAATTACATGTCGATAATAACAATTAAACAGTACATATTTTTTTGGGCCTCAAAACTGCACTTTACAAAGCCCGATTAACCTAGATTTTAAATTCAGAAGGTTGCTCATAACTGACGATATCACAGGCCTTAGAACAGAAAACATGCCAACCCAATTTTTGCATCATTAGTGCATGATGTACATGATAACAATTGACAACTAACCAAAATAGAACTTTACAATTGTTTCCCCAAAACAAAGAGTTCCCAAATGTTAAAATGGACAATATTTCCCGAATTAAACTTGAAGCAAATGTTGTTGACATTAATTGTCCTAAATTGTTGCATTCTTTTAGTTCAATTATCTTGAATGTTTTTCCATATTTTGGAAGACAGTTATCATGTATTGGTAATTTTGATTCTCCACACCGTGCATGTATCCAAGTTTGTTTGTTTTCATTTGATTTTATAAAAGATTTAGAGCAAAATAATACAAACATCTAAGATTCAAATGATTTTTTTGTCTCAAGAGTACGTAGAAATGATTGGAAACTTCCAATCAAAAAAATAATGCTTGTGCAGAAAAATCTCATTGACAGAGGTGGCCTCAGTTGATGAACTTCAAAGAAGATTTGCGTATTATCTGGTCCTGCAACTTTTTGGTGAATGAATTTAAGCACTGACGAACAGTGCGGAGAAAGCACTTCCGTAGGTAGAAATGTAGAAAAATTTGTAGCATCTCACAAGATATTATATAATAGACGTGCAGCAATAACGTAAATTATTTTTTGTGCATATATTCTAGAGTCCATATCTAGCAAATTGGTAATATTAAATACAACATCTACAAATTTTACATGTAATTAGTTTAATAATTCGTGGAGGTTTTCTGCATTTAACCCTATCCCTTTCAAACAAATCAATTATTCTAAGTCGATTCACACTTCGCAAGAAAGTGTCCATGCAGCCAAATATCAACTAAAAATCGCAAACGTATAAATGTAATGAAATATAAATCACAATCTACCAATCTTCTTAAAATCTTCAACACTTGCGTGATGGAAAATAAAAGAACCACCCAACGGACTTGGACCAAATTGCCAATCTTGCTTGGTAGCTATCGCTTCTATGAGTTGTCACCTCCTGAAATTGGCAACGACTTGACTCAAAGAAAAACCAACCATCAGTTACATCATAGGGCAACGACTTGACTCACAAGTCATGAAATTTTTCTTTTGAGAAATTAAAAGGAACCATCCAACAATGAGTTCGGACCAAATTGTCTATCTTCCAGGATTCACACTTGGAGTATTTGGAATATTAAATTCTGTCGTTTAACATCCAATCGTGTAGCACATTTTCTCCCGTGCCTAGTACAGTAATTGATATGACAACCATGCACCAGGACGTACGTGATAATTTTTTTTGGCAACAAAACAAGAAAAAAGAAAAAGCGTGATTTCATTATTTTTTTTAATGTAAGTGAGAGATCTTTCATCATGCTATCTAATTCATCCCTAACTTCAATTATTAATTTTAATTATAATTATTTTTTCTGCCTTTAATTTCAAAAGTGAGCTCACTTGTAATTTACGTTGGTCAGTGCCTTAGATGATTTTCGTATTTGTTTGGCCATAAAGTGACAAAATTAGGAAGCAGAAGAAGAAACAGGAAAAACTATTGGAAGAAAGATTGATTCGAGGTCAAAAACTCCGATAAGTTTCTAAAAATAAACTACAATGCTTTATTTGATGCAATCATATCATAAATTAAGATTGAGCATCAATCTATGCAAAATGCAAGTTAAATATTCTTTGAGCCAAAAAAAATTAAGACACATTTTGAGATGTACTTCCAGCAATTTTAGATTGATTGGTAACCGATAATATTTTACTAATTCGAACTAGAAAATATATTGAGAAGGTCATTGGTAATGTATTTCTTCCTTTTTTTGTTTTGTTTTCTCTTTCTTTTTCCTTTTACAACAAAGATATAAGGTGGGAAGGCATTATTCTTTGCTTTATTTTTGCGGAAAAAGCATATAGTTTTTTTTCTTTATTAATATTCTTCTCTTTTTTTGTACATTTTTTTATTTCCTTTGACTCCCCATTTTCTTCTCCGGTTCTTCCAATGAAACTTGGCTAGTTGTCAACGCATTTGGGTGAAGGGCTATTTTGTCATTCCCCAGAATCTAGCGGTAAAATAAAGATGCCATTAGTTATGAGGGGTGAATGTAATTTGACCTAACCTCAAGGATTGATTGGTAATTTGGTGAAACCTCAAGAGAGTTAAATTTAATTAACCTAATATCTAATAGGGTGTGTTACAAAAGTTTTAACTACTTATATTCTAGCCCTATAGGATTTTAGCAATGGTTTAGAGCTAGAAGAAATTATAGGCCTTTGGACTTTTACCAACAATCTAATGTACTTGCACTCTACTCGGGATCTCGAAATGGATCTTCTGTCCTACTTCTTGTTTCACTATTGGTTCCACTTTTTATTATATTACTATTTCTCATTTATAAATATCATATTTTAATTTTTTTTCTTACTATCAAATACTATTAACACAGTAAAAAATAAAAGGTTTTTTAACGGGTGCACATTGGGCACTGCAACGGATCTTTTATTCCACTCCTTATTCTATTATCTGTCACACTTTTTTATTAAATTCCTATTTCTCATTTATAAACATCATATTTTAATTCTTTTTTATTTTCTTACTATCAAATAACTACTAACACTATAAAAAATAAAGGGTTTTTTAATGGCTGCCCATTGAACACTTGTTAATACAGCTATATTCCACCTAACCTACCATATATATATATATACACACACACACACACATACACACACTAACAATTACTATTTTCCCTTATATTTATACACCTTTCCTAATTAATCCCCTTACATTTATACACTTTTCCTAATTAATCTTATATTTCTAGAAATCTAATACCTGAAATATATTTTAACAAGTGTAAATTCGATGGACAACCATTAGACAGACCCAAAAATAAATTCAATAATTTCAAAAAAATATAATAGAAAATCACAAAAATATAGCAGAAATTCATTAAAAAAAATCTCATTTTTATGCATACTTTGAATTTTTTGAGTTTGTTAAATTTTGCGCATTACTTAGTTATAGTTAGTGAAACCTAAGGAAACAAAAGAGAATTAAAATATGATATTTATGGAGGAGAAATATGTAATATAATAAAAAATGGGACACAAAGTAGAACATGAAGTGGGACAAAGTAGAACAGGAAGTGGGACGTGAGACCTCGTAAACTCTCCTTTTGGCTATGTTGATCTTCTGCAAGCTCCTAATTATCTTCATTAACTCCTTACTCAATCCAAGCTGCCATCTTCGGTCTACGTTCTCTTAGCTCAATATGAGAACACCCAAAAATTTTTCTTCAGTAAAAGAGAATATATTTTTTAATTACTCACATTCATTTCTTCCTGTTACTAAAAACTCTAATTACCTCACTAGTTTTTTAATTATTTTCTTGCTGCTACTCCTTGTAATTCAACCCATAATATATATTTTTTCAGTAATCACCCTCAACTACTTCTTTTGTTTGTTATGAATTGTTTGTTCAGTTAATCCATGAACTGAACAAAAATGTTCAGTTAATCAAGACAAGTGGCAAAATGTGACTTTGTTGATCCCTAATAAGAATAAAATCTACTGTTTCTAAAACCTAAAAAGAGTAGACAACTCAAAACGACAAAGTCGTAACAAGAAAATTTTTTGACACAAATTTTATCGAAACAAACAAATGACAGCAAAACTGGCAAAGAGAATAAGGCCCATTTTGAGTGAATTCGATAGCAATGACTGAGGAATTGTCTGGTTCTGTCTAACTTTTCTATGTGTTATGATTTTTAGTACATAACTACATTAATTGTTGTGCAGAATATATGTGAAATATTTTTTTTTATACACATCAACTTTTTCACGAGTACAACACTACAATATTATAGTACATCAAATAATATATGTGAAATATTTTTTTTATACACATCAACTTTTTCACGAGTACAACACTACAATATTATAGTACAAAAAATTATTCTCCTCATCTTCCACAAAAGACATCCCAAGCAGACCCCAAGTCTTCGGAGATGACAGTCCAGAAAGGTATACATGGCAACAAAGTCATGGCAATTTGGTGCAATTATGCTGATATTGGCTACTCTTTTGGCTGTCCTAAAGATATGGTTACTATTGATGCGTAGCTAACGCGTATAAAAGTTGATATACAATTGTATTAGTATGATTATTCTAATTAATCTCTTAGTAGATGTTGAAAGAAGGAAACAATCACAAAGGAGGATATGACAAATGAAGAGAAAGAAAAAAAAAAAAAAGAAGTTTCCATGTTTTTTCTTTGTGTGAATAAAGAAAAACGAAGCAAACAATAAAAACTAAAAATAAAAAGAGGAAGAAGTAAAGAACAAGAGAAATTAGAAAAAGGAGACGACGAAGATCAAAACAAAGGAGGAACTCTATGCAAAAAGCATAAAAGCAGGAATTGAACGCTGATACTCTTAACTTTTATGATATTTCATTTTGACCCTTGGGCAATAAAAAATGCCCTTATGCATTATCCAAAACTTTAATTGTAGCCTTAAATTCTACATTTCTTAAATAGTTCATGGCCGATTTAACACTAGGCTCATCAATTGTAGAAAATGAAGAGACAATATTTATGTTGACATTAGTAACATATCTAGAGATATTATTGCATATCAACTATATAATTTACAATCAATAGATTTATGATCCCATGCTAATTCCATCGGGGTTTATGGCATCCTCTGACCCCAAAACTTGGCAACCGTTAACTTTTGCAATTAAAGAAGTACTAATGGATGATGCTGTTTCTCCTCTCAATCTTCAGATTTATAATTTGCTTTTCAGTAAGATTTTGTCTTTAAGAAGCTTCTCACTCTTGTGCTTAACTAAAGAAAGAAATATTCTGCATGTTTAATTTACTTTGTTTCGAAAGGTCTGTCTAACAGATACTTATTGAACATTGTTAAGATGTACTTGAAGTAATAAAAAATTAGAGGAAGAGATCGTTTATTAAATGTCTATAGGACCAGAAAATCAAAAACAAATAATTTGTAAAACAACTCAGAATTCTATATAATGAATTAATATAGTAGAAAACCTAAATTGGAAAAGAAAATAGAGAGAGAGAGAGAGATCTGCCCTAACATCAGTATACAAAAAAAATTTTTAAAAAAAAATCCAAACAAGCTATTCAACCCTTCCAAGAAAAAGCTCAACCACTAAAGAATTGATGGATACTTGGACAATTAACATATAAGAAAAAAAAAATATTCAACCCTTCCATTGAAATAATAAGTTTGATCTTTGACGCTAAGGATGTATGACAGGTGCCGAACCTGTGCAATAATAATTATTAAAAAGTCCTAATTACCACCTCAATTAAATAATTATAAAACGAATCCAAGTACTGGAGCAGGGACCCTAGGTGTGCAATGGGTTACTTGATTCACCCTGTTCCCGAAGAGTTTGCTTGATCCGATATACCGGATTTGTCTATAAAAATATTAATTTTGCATACAATGGCAAGTAGGGTCGATTCCACAGGGAGCAGGTAGGAAATTATTTATTTCCAAATCAGTAGAACAAAATTTGGGGGATTTTCAATGGGAGAGAAATAAATAAAATAAAAGTAAAATAAAAATAAAGCGAACTCAATTCAAAACTAACTCACAAGGCACAATTCACTAAAAATAGCAATTAACAAAAGTTCTACCCAAAGGATTAACTGTTCAGGCACGCTCCAAATAAATGCTCATCGATGCAAAGATATTTCACCCATTCATCACTAGGTTGGTTATAGTTATCAATAAGCTCTGACAACCAGTTCTTCCTTACCTTTTCGACAGTCAAGGTACGACCATTGACTGCTTCCCTAACCAGATAACAACCCTAAGTACGACCATAGGAATTTAATTACCCAATTGCATTAAAGCTAGAAGAACCCAACCCTAACCAATAAACACGCTAAGAGGGTTTATTTAAATTAGATCTTGCGTTTCCCCATCATAAAGTCAATTATGGTGGTTGCCACGGGGTGTCAATTAAATGAACAATTACGGATTCTATTTAATTAACGTGGCAGTAGGCTATTAAATTAAATCAAATATCCGGCCGTTGATATTCAATTAATAAAATACCCATGAACAATTAATTCAAGAAACACATGAATAGCAATAAATTGGAAGAAATAATGAAGATTCGATTAGATCTCACAGATATTATGGACCGCGCCTTCGCGTCAACCTTTGGGTAAAGAAGAAAATTAGCCGCTCCTTATCGTGTCAATCCCACGTGATTTAATTGAATTCATTCAATTATTCGCCGAAAAATTGGGGAAAGGAAATTAATTGCAATAACAACAGAGAAGGCCCTGCCTTCGTCTTTGCTTCAGAATCGCAATTACAAAGCAAAACGCTACGAAGGAACTGTCCAGCGGAAAAGTCGAAAGTCAAAAGAGAAAGAGACGTCTAGCGCCTGGGGAAAGAAAAAAACTAAAGCTACTGTTTTGATTCGATGTAAATCTCCCTATCTAATTTGCTGCCCAAGAAGAAACAAAAGCGAAGGGAGCCGTCTGACAAAAAGTAGAAAAAGAGAATTAAAGCTTAAAAAGTTGTCTTTGAATCTTGCTTTTCTTTTCTTTATATAGCCGCCGCACATAGGCAGTCAAAGGAAGAGACGTCTGAAGCAAATCAGCTAATAGAAGCCATCTCTTTTGGAGTTTTGATCCTACGCTTCGGGTTCATGTGGACCACGGTCCGTCTTTCGGTTTCGTCCACCTTCTAAGGCGTGGCCACGCTCTGAAATGAAAAGTCTTCTGGAAGTTCACCCTGCGAGATCATTTTTCATGCCGACCACCTACAATTCACACAAATATCGAATATGAGTGAAATTCCAATTTTTAGCACCGTGAATAACTAAAATTAGGACAAAATAGCAGTGCAAAATACGCCAAATAACCGTTCTATCAAATCCCCCCACACCTAGACAATGCTTGTCCTCAAGCATTTCGGAGCTCAGAAGTACAGTCAATAGAGCAAAGGTCACGTAGTAGTCTATACTAACGCAAGCATCTAGGGTCCCTGACAATATCACCAAAGGTAGAACACACCGGACATGTTTTAATTCAAAGAATGAATACTAGGAACGCTCAATTCAACATCACGGAATGCCATTACCATAGGCTTGCATATTTATCACATCTCCACCACTTAAAAGTGAACCAAACACATAAATCAAAGGGACTTTAATAGTGTTGTAATGGGGCTCAGGTGAAAGGCGGGTTAAGAAGGTATAGATAGGGGGTAAAGTGCCAAGAGAATGTCCGAACCCCACCATTAACCACATGCTTTACCGGAGGAGTTTTACTAACAAGGCAGTTTCCATTTGCTGTACACCCTATACAAGTGCCCCAAATTTTTTTTTTTTTTTTAGAACTGCTCGCAAGGCGTGGGCACGCCTTGTAGCCCATAGTCCTCTGGTCACGAGGTCTCTTCAGGATTTTTTTTTTTTTTGAGGAGAAAGTCCTGTAAGGCGTGGGCACGCCCTGTAATCCAAAGTCCTCTGGTCAGTGGCCTTTTTCCAATTTCCCCTCCTTTATACAAGGATAGCATCATATAGCTCCTAATCTAACAGCAGTTGCAACCCCAATTTTGTTTGCTTTGCACAAATGATGAAATTCAGGCATCCCTTGACAACACAGGGGTAAACAAGAAAGTTTAAAGATGTCTTGGGTTAACAAACACGGATAACAACCAAAAACGAAGGACAAAAGCTCAAATTGGTTCACTATTGGGAGATAAGATGAGGGCTTGATTTTTTTTAGATAGCTAAAGAGGGTTAAATCCTAAATGTCCTTATCATTTCAAATGCATCCAATTCAACAAAAATGTGGCATTGACATGTATAAACTAGCAAGTTCTAGAATGCCAATACCATGTGTGATACCCACTCAATTAAACAAAAATAGAGCAAACAAGAATAATGTGCTCATATAAGGCTCAAAAGCTCCCCCAAAAGTTACAAGAATGGGTCAATTCCAGCATATTCAACATTCAACGACACTGCCAAGGGAAACAAAATGCATAGCTAGTATATTTACCCACATACCCACGCATCTTGATTGTGTCATTTATCACAGCAACATGCTCAAACATTAACAAGCAAAAATAACCAAAAAGACGACTAAGTACAATGTTTTTCATTTTTTTTTCATTTTTTTTTGTTTTTTTGTTTTTTGTTTTTTTTTTGAGTAACAAAGAAAAAAGAAATAATGGATTTTTTTTGTTTTTGTTTTTGTTTTTGTTTTTTTTTTTTTGCTTTTGTTTTTTTTTTTTTTGAGTAACAAAGAAAAAAAGAAATAATGGAAGCCACTAATCCCCCCACACCTAAAACCTACATTGTGCTCAATGTAAAAAAAGACAAATGAAGTATTAGGGGAAAAAAAAGAAACTTCCCTGACCACCGGGGAGAGAAAGTGAGACACTAAGGCGGAGGAGGTGAGACGGCTGCGTGCACAAGGTGGTGTGGTGGCGGCGGACGCAACACCAACAGGAAGGAGAAGAATGAAGTTTCTTTTTCGGAAGGGTTGGAAGGCGTGGGCACGCCTTAGAAGTTATAGTCGTCTGACCGTCAATTCCAAAACTCCATTCCTTAGGTGTGATGACCTAGCGTGGGCATGCCTAGCTGCCAACTTCCTGTCACAAAATAACAACCCACTAAATGACACTAACACTTAACAAAAACTTAAAAAATATAAGAAAACTAAAACAAAAGAAGCCTTGGGTTGCCTCCCAAGCAGCGCCTTTCTTTAATGTCTTTGGCTAGACATAGCACCACTCTTTAGTCTGGATGTAATTGAATTTTCCTTGTAATTGGTTGCCCTCCTCCAGGATCCACATGGCCATTGAGTGCAACTTTTTTCCTAAATTTTCTCTCCATTTTTACCTCATGAATTGCTTTCATCCTATAGGACTTGTTCGCAGCAACCTTGAATCTACCCCTACAAGCAAACTTAGAAAATTCTTGCACAGAGGGATTAGTGGTATACATAGCAAACACAGAATGAGAGTTAACAGAATGTTTCATTGTATAAAAAATATTAAAGTGGACTATTTCTCCATCAAATTCCATCGTGAGAGTACCCTTACTAACATCAATTTTAGTCTGGGCAGTACTCAAAAATGGTCTTCCTAATATAATGGGTGATGGATTTGGGGCACTTCTATCATCCATGTAAAGCACGTAAAAGTCAGTAGGAAAAATTAATCCATCTACTTGCACTAAAACATCCTCAACTATCCCATCCGGATAAGCACATGTACGATCAGCCAATTGAATTATTATCCCCGTTTCTTTTAAAGGTCCTAAATTTAGGGAATCATAGATTGACTTAGGCATCACATTAATAGAAGCTCCTAAATCTATCATGGCATTTTTGATACTAGAATGACCAATCTTACAGGGGATAGCAAACATACCTGGATCTCCGCATTTGGATGGGAGTTTCCTTTGAAGTACAGCTGATACATTCTCTCCTACCATCACTCTTTCATCACCCCTTAGTTTTCTTTTGTTAACGCACAAGTCTTTCAAGAACTTTGCGTACTTGGGTACCTGCTTGATCGCGTCCAATAGGGGGATGTTTACTTGAACTTTGCGGAACACATCCAGGATTTCTTTTTCCTTTTCTGCCCTCTTTGTCTTTTCCAACCTGCAAGGAAAAGGAGCTATATTAAATTTAATAGGAATCGAAGGAATAGATGTTACCTTAGGCTCTTCGCGAATGCGCCCTTCCTCTTCAATCTCCTTTTCTATCTCCTCCTCACTTTTGCTTTTCGAATTTACCACTTTAGGTCCATCCACCTCTTTGCCACTCCTTAATGTCATGGCACTTACATTCCTGGAATTTGTCTCGGGTTGTGATGGCAATTTCCCATAGACATGGGACTCCAGGCGGTTAATGGCAGTTGCCATTTGACTCATTCGAATCTCCATGTCTTTCATGCCTGCTTTGGTGTCCTGTTGGAACTGAGTGGTGATCGTGACGAGTTGAGTGGTAGTGTTGGCCAAACTCTTGCCAATTTCTTCCAAAGAACTCCCTGAGCTTGAGGACGAGGGTTGAGACTTGTGTTGCCAAGGTTGCTGAAATCCTGGAGGCCGATTGGAGAATGCATTTTGTGGCCTACTACCATAGCTGAGATTGGGGTGATCTCTCCAACCCGAATTGTACGTGTTGGAATACGGATCGTATTGCCTATGAGGCGCGGGCACGCCTCCAGCCATGTTCACTTGCTCAACCCCATCCTCTTGCAATATAGGGCATGAGTCAGTATGGTGGCCCATATTTGTGCAGATTCCACAGGCCTTTACTTGGGGCACATTTCCCACCACTAATTGTCGAACAACGGATGTTAGCTCCGATATCTGCTGCTGGAGGGATGACGTCTCCACCTCATTGACTCTACGGGGAGGATTGCTCTCACGTAAGCCAAATTGCTGGGAGTTCTCTGCCATGGCTTCGATGAGCTCCCACGCTTCCCTCGGTGTCTTGTTTGCAAGTGCTCCCCCACTCGCAGTATCAATGATACTCCTATCTGTTGGTTGGAGCCCTTCATAGAAGTATTGAATTAACAGTTGCTCACTAATTTGATGCTGCGGGCATCTAGTGCACAACTTGTTAAACCTTTCCCAGTATTCATACAAGGACTCACCGGGATATTGTTTAATGCCGCAGATCTCCTTCCTCAAACTCGCAGCCCGGGATGCAGGAAAGAATTTTTCCAAAAACTTCTTTTTCAACTGTGCCCATGTGGTAATGCTACCTGCTGGTAGCTAGTACAACCAATCTTTAGCTGCATCCTTGAGAGAGAACGGAAAGACTCTCAGTCTAATTTGCTCTTCAGTGACCCCAGGAGGTTTCATACTAGAGCAAACCACCTCGAACTCCTTTACGTGCTTGTGGGGTTCTTCGTCAGAGAGACCATGGAAAGAAGGTAAGAGTTGAATCATCCCCGATTTCAGTTCGAAAGCAGTATTCTCAGCCAAGGCGGGGAATGTGATGCATAAGGGCTGGTGAGTCAGCTCCGGGGCAGCCAGCTCCCTCAATGTTTGGGTGTTGGCCATGCTTACTTCGTCTTCCGCTGACTCGTTTGCAGTAAATAAGTGCCCTCCTTTTTGCCTCTTGGTCTCTTGCCTCCGCCTACGCGCTGTCTTCTCAACCTCAGGGTCGTATACTAATTCACCTGTGCGAGAAAAATAAGGCATAAACTAGCAAAAATACCAAGAACAACAGAATAAAATAAAAATAAAATTAAAAATTGAATTTGAAAAGAAACAAATAATCCAAACGCCAGCTCCCCGGCAACGGCGCCAAAAATTGACAGGTGCCGAACCTGTGCAATAATAATTACTAAAAAGTTCTAATTACCACCTCAATTAAATAATTATAAAACGAATCCAAGTACTGGAGCAGGGACCCTAGGTGTGCAATGGGTTATTTGATTCACTCTGTTCCCGAAAAGTTTGCTTGATCCGATATACCGGATTTGTCTATAAAAATATTAATTTTGCATACAATGACAAGTAGGGTCGATTCCACAGGGAGCAGGTAGGAAATTATTTCTTTCCAAATCAGTAGAACAAAATTTGGGGGATTTTCAATGGGAGAGAAATAAATAAAATAAAAGTAAAATAAAAATAAAGCGAACTCAATTCAAAACTAACTCACAAGGCACAATTCACTAAAAATAGCAATTAACAAAAGTTCTACCCAAAGGATTAACTGTTCAGACACGGTCCAAATAAATGCTCATCGATGCAAAGATATTTCACCCATTCATCATTAGGTTGGTTATAGTTATCAATAAAATCTGACAACCAGTTCTTCCTTACCTTTTCGACAGTCAAGGTACGACCATTGACTGCTTCCCTAACAAGATAACAACCCTATGTACGACCATAGGAATTTAATTACCCAATTGCATTAAAGGTAGAAGAATCCAACCCTAACCAATAAACACGCTAAGAGGGTTTATTTAAATTAGATCTTACGTTTCCCCATCATAAAGCCAATTATGGTGGTTGCCACGGGGTGTCAATTAAATGAACAATTACGGATTCTATTTAATTAACGTGGCAGTAGGCTATTAAATTAAATCAAATACCCGGCCGTTGATATTCAATTAATAAAATACCCATGAACAATTAATTCAGGAAACGCATGAATAGCAATAAATTGGAAGAAATAATAAAGATTCGATTAAATCTCACAGATATTATGGACCGCGCCTTCGCGTCAACCTTTGGGTAAAGAAGAAAATTAGCCGCTCCTCATCGTGTCAATCCCACGTGATTTAATTGAATTCATTCAATTATTCGCCGAAGAATTGGGGAAAGGAAATTAATTGCAATAACAACAGAGAAGGCCCTGCCTTCGTCTTTGCTTCAGAATCGCAATTACAAAGCAAAACGCTACGAAGGAACTGTCCAGCGGAAAAGTCGAAAGTCAAAAGAGAAAGAGACGTCTAGCGCCTGGGGAAAGAAAAAAACTAAAGCTACTGTTTTGATTCGATGTAAATCTCCCTATCTAATTTGCTGCCCAAGAAGAAACAAAAGCGAAGGGAGCCGTCTGACAAAAAGTAGAAAAAGAGAATTAAAGCTTAAAAAGTTGTCTTTGAATCTTGCTTTTCTTTTCTTTATATAGCCGCCGCACATAGGCAGTCAAAGGAAGAGACGTCTGAAGCAAATCAGCTAATAGAAGCCATCTCTTTTGGAGTTTTGATCCTACGCTTCGGGTTCATGTGGACCACGGTCCGTCTTTCGGTTTCGTCCACCTTCTAAGGCGTGGCCACGCTCTGAAATGAAAAGTCTTCTGGAAGTTCACCCTGCGAGATCATTTTTCATGCCGACCACCTACAATTCACACAAATATCGAATATGAGTGAAATTCCAATTTTTAGCACCGTGAATAACTAAAATTAGGACAAAATAGCAGTGCAAAATACGCCAAATAATCGTTCTATCAATGTATATTATTTTTCATTTTTTTTCCACTTGATTTTGTCATTTAAAGCCAGACAATGAAAAGGTCTAAGATTAAAATGATTTTTAGTGTCTAAAGAGCACACGCAAATAATTCGAAACTTCCAATTGAAATACTAACTAATGCATTCACACAATATTCTCATTTAGGCCGCAAATTTCTCCAAACTAAAGTCTATTCACGTGACAATGCTGGCCCGACCAACATGACTCAAAGTCTTTCAGTTTTTCTTTTTTTTTTTTTTTTTACCAAATTTAAGCCTAAGGAAAAACACGAAGAAAGTACTTCATTGGAAAAAGTTGTTACAACGACTAATAGTGACATACAGTAGTAACATTAATTAGTCACGCAACTTTCGACCTATAAGTAGGGGCTTTTCTGATTTTTGCTCGACGCACTCAAAACTTCTCATAAATATTGTGCGAAAGCATTGACTAGTCAAGAAAAGCCAAAAAAAAAAAAAAACCATCTCCGAAGATCGAGTCTGTTAGCTTGTAACAATATGATCAAATTCACTCCATTCATTGTGTTATGGTTTGTCTTTTTGGCAGATAGGATTGGTCTTAGTCTTCACGCAGGAGCATATTCAAATGTTAGCTGTTTTGAGAGCGAGCGAAAAGCTCTCATCGAGTTTAAGAAAGGTCTAATTGATAAATCAAATCGTTTGGCTTCCTGGACCGGAGAAGATTGTTGCTCATGGGAAGGAGTTGGATGCAGCAGGAACACTCGGCACGTGATAAAACTTGATCTGCATAATAATATTGTTTTTGATTTTGATCGATTGATCTATGGGGACAAGCAGAATTATGTCTCTATCTATGGTGAAACGTGCTTGGGAGGCCAGATAAGTCCTTCGTTAGTGAACCTGCAGCATCTGCATTACTTGGATTTAAGCTCGAATTATTTTGCAGGAATTCAAATCCCAGAATTTATAGGATCCTTGAAAAACTTGAGATATCTCAACCTTTCTAGTGCAGGTTTCAATGGGGCAATTCCTCCCCAGTTAGGAAATCTCTCAGCCTTAGAATATCTGGATCTTGGTGAAAAATCCGAAGGTTTTAGTGCTTCGATAAGTCTTCATTCTTTGTCGACAAAGAGTCTCCGGTGGATCGCTCGTCTTTCTTCCTTGAAACATTTGGACCTCACTAGCGTGGACCTAGGAGAGGCTCGAGACTGGTTACAAGCACTTAACAAGCTTCATTTCTTAACCTCATTAACATTACAATCCTGTCGTATTTATTCCTTTCCTCATATTGGACACCCTAATTTCACATCTCTTACCTCACTTGATCTCGAAAGCAATGACTTTAACTCCACAATCCCTCTCTGGTTGTTTAATTTGACTTCACTCGTTCATCTCGATCTCAGTTCCAATAGTTTTTTTGGTCCAATAGTTCCTAATAACCTTCAGCACTGGACTTCACTAAGCTACCTCGATCTCAGCAGCAATCAATTCAATACTTCACTGCCCGATCCACTTTTCACTTTGAACAATCTCGTCCATTTGGACATCAGTTATAACCAAATCCAAGGCTCACTCCCCTTCGGCCTAGGCAACCTAACTTCTCTTTTAGTACTGCATATGGCAGCTAACAAATTTGAAGGCAAAATCCCAAGTGCGATTGGGCAACTTCGAGAACTCACCGAACTCCATCTCAGTTATAATGGGTTCAATGGTAGCATTCCATCCTCTCTTTGGAGGCTGAGTGAGTTGAAATCCTTGTGTCTATCTGGCAATCCATTGAACGGAGAGCTGCGTGACATTCACTTTGCCAAACTCGCACAACTGAAACAATTACGCTTATCCTCCTTACCTGTACTTGCTCTGAATATGAGTTCCTCGTGGGTCCCACCATTCCAGCTTCAAGATATAGAGATGCGTTCCATGAAGATAGGGCCCAAATTTCCTCTCTGGCTTCAAACTCAGAAAAAGGTCGAATATCTAGACATGTCAAATGCAAGCATCTCAGATACTATCCCAGATTGGTTTGAGAGAGTGTGTCATGGTATAAAATCTGTGTATTTCGCCAACAATTACATCACAGGGAAACCACCTGTGTGCAAAGGAAACAGTGGTCTTAAATATCACGCACAATTTTTTTTGGAGTCCAACCAATTTGAGGGGCCTTTGCAATTGTTACCAACAAACATTTATCGATTGCATCTCCAAAATAACTCACTGCAAGGGATTATTCCACAGCCCGACATTAAAAATAACGTGACATTGGATATTCTTCGAGTACTAGATCTCAGTGATAACCACTTCAGTGGCAGCATCCCTGATTCTTTGTGCAGCTTACAAATGCTTGTTGTCCTGGATCTTTCTAACAACCAGCTCTCCAGAAGGATCCCCTCATGCATTGGTAAGCTTAAAACGTTGGGTGTGCTACATCTAGCAAACAACAGTCTCCACGGGCACATTCCAATTTCACTGGGACATCTCAATGTTCTCTAGTCTTTGTACTTGGACCGAAACAAGTTTACAGGGATTGTCCCATTCGCGCTCAGACATCTGAAAAAATTGCAATATCTTAATCTTGGAAATAATGGACTGGAGGGCATTATACCAGCATGGATTGGGGATGAACTATCTAGTTTGAGGTTCCTTGTGCTTGAATCTAATAATTTCCATGGTGACATTTCCATCAGCCTCTACAAATTATCATCCCTTCAGGTTTTAAATTTGAAAGACAACTACTTAACTGGACATATACCTCGCTGTTTTAACAACTTTACAGCAATGACATTGATAGAATTGGACCCTACAGGTACTGTCTATATTGAAGAACTTTCAGTTTTCATCAAAGGTGGAATGTTGAAGTACACCTCAAGGAATGTGGCATATGTTAGATTCATGGGGCTTTCAGGAAACAAACTAAGTGGGGAAATACCTGCCAAGTTAATGTCTCTTGTTGGATTGCAGGGTTTGGATTTATCTAGGAACCATCTAAGTGGACGAATCCCAGAAAACATTGGGAAGTTGAACCAACTTGAGTCTCTAGATTTATCCAAAAATGACCTTTTTGGTCCAATTCCCCAAAGTTTGTCGAACTTGGATTCTATGGGCTGGCTGAACTTGTCGTTCAACAAGCTAACCGGTCGAATTCCATCCGGACGTCATCTACAGACATTTGACGACCCAACCATTTACATGGGAAATAGTGGACTTTGTGGTGAACCCCTAGACAAAAGCTGCCCTGATGAATCTGATGGTAAATCAAATGCCGGAGAGTCTGATGGTGATCATGAAGATGGCAAGGAGTCTTATTTTTATTGGTTTTATGCTGGTTTGGGACCTGGTTTTGCTGTTGGACTCATTGGATTCTTCAGTGTCCTATGTTTCAAGAAGTCATGGCGCTATGCATACTTCGGATTTCTGGAGAACTTGTTGAATAAAGTATCAGTAGAAATTGAATTGCTAAAAAGGAAGTTTGATTGATTGAGTTTACATGTATCATCAATTATATGGTTGTAATGTCATGGCACTTCTTCTAGGATGTATGCTTCATCTTATTGTAAAATAATAAAGTATTAATAAGAAATTTCCACTTTCTTTTGTTGCAACGAATTAAGCAACACATAGTTAGAACATTAGCTTTGGAAGATCTTTCTCCTTGTAATACGAATGTAGTTTTTAACTAGAAAAAGTATACTAATTAACTCATCAATCTATTAAAATAATCAGAGATCAACAAGGGACTCATACAATTAAAAATATGCTATCTAATTAGAGTAATAAAACATTCAAACACAATGGATATGCAAAATGCCTCATTTTTTTGAAGAGAAGATGTATGAATTATTATAAAATCAGAGTTAGCCCACGCCCTTTTTTCCCCCTTTTTCAAGAAAGAAGGATGCCAATGTTTTACACGTTACAATATTAAATTGTTCAACCATAATTCAGTCGTTTGAGATTAAAGTAAATTCAAAATATTAAAAGCATATTTTAGCAATTTTTTCCCCTCAAATGTTATTCTTCTACCTCTAGAATGGCATCATAAACGAATCACCAGTTTAAATGCAACACTGACCCTTTAGGCTAAATTCATAGTTTGTTCTATGAATCAGGATAAACGCCTATAACAGCCAAGCTTGGCTATAACTACTTACACTATCTATTAAGTACTTGCTGCAGCAATTCGATCACTCAAATTGCCATGTCCTAAGGACATTTGTTTTCTTTGTGGGTTGAGTTGAGTATACAGCTTCCTTATTGGGAGGCAGATAAACTAAATCTTCTACATCAGGATTAGGGAGGAAAACAGAAGAGAAACTCGAAAATGTTCAGAGCTTCCCTTCTCAATTTCCTACTCGTTGGCAAAGCCTATACACCATTTTATATTTCAGCCTTGTAAATTAGGCCCATCGAGTCTATTAATGTCAATTTTTAGAAATCTAGTCAAGTTCTAATTTGTTTCTTTCATACATGTTCAGCTTTGTGATATGTAAACAAACACATACACAGACATATACATGAATCTAATTGTTCGGTAGAATATTGTACTTTTTCAATACCTACCAACGTTTCTATCTGTCAATTCTGATGGATTTTCGTTGGGCAATTCTATATCTTTTGGATTTGTCCAAGCCGTGAGTTAGGATCTGGTCCCGAGTAATTATGAAAAAAAGTTAATTTGACAACCTACAAAAGTAATAACGAAGCTATAATAAAATGTGAAAAAAATATTAAAAAATAATGACACAAAAATTTACATGGTCCGGTCAATTAGACCTATATCCATAGAAGAAGGTGAGCAAAATTCATAATCATAATGTAGAATACAAAGCTTGGGACAAGTATGAAATGAGAGACAAATGTAACAGAGAAACTCGAGGTTGAACAAACAAGGAAGGTTTCCTAACTTGGAACTCTCAACTCTCCCGGCTGGCTTTTAGAAAGAAATGTAGTAGTGGAATGGTTGGTGCCCCAATACCACAAAATATGAAAGAGACTAAACAAGAAATCTCAATACTACACAAAAGGGGGAGAATACCCTAAATGAGTTTATGTCTTTGGTATAGAGGTGGCATACCAAATGCCTTGCCAAACCCCCTATTTATAGGAGAAATTCTTCAATATGAAACCACCATTCGAACATGAGTTGCTACTGAAAATTTTGACTGCTAAAGCCTTCAAAATAATAGTAGAGGTATGACATAGGATGGTGACTACGTACAAAGAAAAAAATGTCCTTGTTACCCACAACAGCATAATAGAGACAGCCATTAAGTGCAGCTTGACAAATAGTCCAACACTACCATAACATCCAACCCAAAAAAAGCCAGACGACAATCATGAAGAACAAAAAGCTGTCTCTATGAGTCAAAGCATGTCTTTGCATGAACTTTTTGAATTTAAACACTAGCAAAACTTGTCTTGCAACCTCCAATAGCATTAAGTAACAATATGCCTCAAAATTTGTAGAATCCACTAAAGCCAATGCCAATGAAAGCACCATTAAATATAGCTCAAGCCTTCCTAGATTTGCTGGTGGCCAACTGTGATTCAGGCTGCAAAATACAAGGAAAAAAAAATTTAGACACGAAGAGAAACACTCCAGAAAATACAGACAACTCAATATGGCAGGGGGAAGACATGTAGACTGGCCAAAAAGATCATACATTAAAGTTAATAGACATAATGGACAGAACAGAAAACTGCAAAAAAAGTCATCTATCGGACATACGGTTTATTCTTCCATGGGCACGATATGTGCGGCGTCTTTGTTTCTGTGCTTGATTCACTTGAATGTGAGAAATGAAAAATGAATCCACATCCAAGCCTTTCACCTGCAGGATAAAATAACCGCTGCCAAAGTTGTACAAAACAAAGAAATTTAGATCATAACTTCTGGATGCATGGACAAACCTCTGCATTGCTTTCAGCATTCTTGAGCAAATCCAAAAAGAAGCTAGCAGATTTAACAGGCAAGCGACCCTGTCCATTTGAATGCCTATTCTTGGCCTGAGCAGTACGCCCAACACCTCCACAGAAACGTGCAAACGGAATCACCTGCTTAGGGGCCAAAACATCCTCCAAGTACCTCTTAGCCTTCGCTAAAGGCAGCTTCCTGATGGCATGCGCTGTTTCCCTTGTGTTCTGTTAAAGAACAGGAGCACAGACGGTCTTTCAGATTGTATACTTGGATAAGAACTAGCTAAGTGACAGGTGCCGAACCTGTGCAATAATAAATACCTACTCGAGAAAAATATAGATTTTATATATAGCGGTGAGTAGGGTCGAATCCACAGGGACTGAGGATAATTCGTTTTTTCTAGAGTCCAAAGTATGGGGGGTTCTTGGATTAAATGCTAACTAAATAAATTAACTGCAGAAAATAATTAATTAAAAGAAATAACTAAGAGAAACTCTAGCCAAGGGTACACTTCAGAAATGGTTCATGCAACTGATCATTGATTCACAGATAATTCCACATTTATTAATAGATTAGTTATAGTTGTCATGCACGCGACAAACAACCAATCTTTCCTTAATTTTTCGAGAGTTAAGGTACGACCGTTAACTATTTCTCTAACCCAAAAACAACTCTAGGTACGACCGTAGGATTTAATTTCTAGATTGCATTAATAATTAGAAAGGCCCAATCCTAACTAACAAACACGCTACGAGGGTTTGTTTAAACTAGATCGTATGCTCCCCTGACATAAATCCAATTACGCCAGTTGCTACTAAGATAGAGATAACGAACAATTACGGATTCAATTACCTCTATTTAGCAAAATAGCCTATATGAATAATTAATTATTGCGCACTAATCAATCATACACAAGAGCTATAACAGTTAAAAGCAGGAAACATATGAATACCAATAAATGGAGGAAACAATTAAAATAAATTCGATCTCACAGTAATTGTTGAATCAAGTCTTCAGTTGTCCCCTTGACTAGAATTGAGAGGTTAGTCCTCCATTAATGGAGAACAACCATGCGAAAAAGCTAAGAAAAGTAAACTAAAACTATGCTAAAAACCTAAACTAAAACTATTGATTGATAAGAGTTCTCTGTACGTTTGTCTCCCTTTTTAAAGTCAAAAGGAAGTCTAATGCTATCTCTAGTGGTCCCCACACCAAATTCAAAGTCTTGTACGTTTCTTTTCCTAGAGTCCAAATGACTCATGCTTCTTATCCGTGGTCCCCGCACATGTGGACAAAGCCTCCAAAGTACTTGTTGTTCCAAGTCTCTCTACGTTGCTTTCTTTGAAAAGCCCAAATGACTAAATGCCTTGCACTAACTTGTGGTCCCCACCAATTCAAGGACCCAAAGGTTGAAGCCCTTAGAAGTCTGCATTTTTCCATACAAGTCCCTCCTTTTTGGTAATTTTCTGTTTCACTTCCTGAAATTGAGTCCAATACCAAATATAAGTAAATATTAATAATTAAAACAATATTTGGTAAGGATAAATGGGAAAATTAACAATAAAATAACTAACAATTAACACCCTATCAATTCCCCCCACACCTAAATCATGTTTGCCCTCAAGCATGGGAACAACAATTGAACACCAAAATTTGACCATGGCTGTCACTCCAATTACCGTATTGCCAAGACACCAAGAAAATCATATATCAAGCGACACAGGTCAAGATCCAAGAAAAATCACCCCGGTTAGCATCTAAACTACCAACTCCTCCAATTTAAAGAAAACTAATCTAAGAAAAAGGAATGGTTGCTCACATTTATCAGCAAATGGTCCAACTATTCATCCAAATCTCAACATTAACCCATAGATCGGTAAGCTGACTTTAGACACACACTTACACAACCTTCACCTTTTTTATCACGTTTTTCTATTTTTCTCTTTCTTTTTTTTTTTGCTATTTTTTTTTTACCAATAATAACAAAAGACTTAGTTTCTAGCTATTAGAGTCTTTTGACGCGAACTCCAACATTTGATAGATGTAGGAGCCCGGTTACTCAGCTCCAATTGCTACGAGACCATGCACTCATAGCAACTACTACCTTTTGACTCGAAAATCAACACTTTAGGTGAAGATCCCCGGTTACTCAGTAGTAACTACTAGCGGAGTACAGTCAACTCTTATTTACAATCATATAACACAACAACTAAAAATAACAGCAGCCAGCCTCAAATTCCAAACATGGAGAACTAAAATTAATAATTGGACCAATTCACATGAAGAATGCCAACAACCATTCCCTGTGCCTAGAAGAGTTAACCAAAAATTGAAAAATTCAAGCAAGTATTGATATTCACCAAAGAGATGTTCCTGAACTCAACTACATCAACTTGATATCCTTTTATTACTAAAACTTGGCAATAGCAGAATTAGAAACAGCAATCCAGTATCAAACTTGGTATTCACATAAAACTGATCACTAGTAAAAGTAAAAAGAAAATAAACGAAAAAATAGAACAAATAACAACGAAAATAAAGGAAAAAAACTAAAAACTGAATACCAGAAATACCAACTGTACCACAGCTCTCCCCCCCACACCTAAATCCGACATTGTCCTCAATGGAGATCATAAAGTAAAGAAAAGCGAATAGGACAACTACGCTTCCCTGAATACGTGGTGGAAGGTCTTGGGCAGCTATGGAATAGGTGGGAACGGTGGAGTGAAAATGGTGCTACGGTAGTGCGCGGCAGTGAAAGATTGCAGAGAGGAGGAGAGCTCCGACGTGCGTCTTGATCCAGGCGAACTAGAGTGCAACAGAGAACATCAAACCAGCAAATTTCCAGACAATGCAGCAGTTTCAATCAATGGCTGAGGACGTCCAACAATGTGCTTGAACGCAGTGAATTCCAACGAATATGGCGATCAAACAGACTAGCAGCGGTAATAGAGTCTAAATAAATCAATAAATCGCAACAAATGAACTCAATTCTACCCAAAATCGCAACAAATGTCCCCTAAAATTCAGCAAGTCTAGTAATAGCAGGTTAGAATTTAAGCAATAACAACTTAGTCACAAGCTCTGAGCTTTCAATCAAGCAGCCAACCAAGGAGAATGAACAAATGCAGTCAAAATAGGCGAAAGTCTCAACAAAGCAGCTATTACAAACAATAAGCAATGGTGGTCCGAATGTTAGTCAATGCAGAAATAATGCAACTCAAAATCGCTGCAAGTACTCCAATGGGCTTAGCAATTGAATTGATAAGGACTAAATACTCCCACACAAGGCAAATAGAGGCAACCTACTTCAATAAGCAATGGAAATGGCACGGGAGCCGTCCAATGCACCAATTAAATGCAATAAACCCCAACCAAAGGCAGCTCAATAGACTCCAGGCAGAAAGTACCAAATGATACTCACTTGACACCAAAAATGATCCCAACAAAGCAGCAAGATCGAAGGATACTCAGTCACAGATGCTCAATCATATCGAAATAAGAAATTGTAGCAAATTAGCACAACCAGTACCACTGGTGTATACACAGGAAAGAAGGGAACCACATGGCCAACCCAATTAATAAAAAGCACAACTAAGGCACCCCAAAGGCTAGAAAAGTACCCTAACATCACAGCAAATTGAATGAATATGCACTGGGTCTCCCATTCAGTCAAAATAAGATCAAGGGGCACGATACAGAAACTAACAAAGCAGAACTCAAGTGATACCAGTAGGGACCCCAACAGAGCAATGAATTCAACCAATTGGAGCAAGTGAAACTCAACAAATGTCACCAATTGGACATTCAATTACCCACTTCAAGCGACAAAACCTAGCAATTGGGCCAAGCAATAGGCAATTCTAGCAACCACCGTTTAGAATTTGAGATACAATTTAAGCACTAAAACCCAAGAATCAAGTAGGCAGTCAAGCATAAAGGAATAAGAAATTTTAGTCAACACCACATCCAGTACCTCCGCTGCAAGTTCAGGAAAAAAAAATTAAATCAAATGGCCAACCCACTGCACCTGATAAATCCGAACACACCAAGTAGCACAAAAAATGAGCAGAAATCAAAACAACAAGCAATTGGAAACTACCTCCCAAATCAACCCCAACAATTCCCAAACAAATGAACTGGCACAAGAGCCGTCAAAATTTATCTCCCAGATGCAATAGAAATCTCAAGTAGTCAAAACCCAAACAATGTTCAACAATATAATCAATACCAGAGAGCACCCCCAAATGGGGTAGCAAATAAATTGAATTTCACCCAAAATTAGCCCCAGAAAATGCCCAAATCACCTCCTGCTTGTATCCATCAAGACACCTAAGAAACAAAAACGTAAATTCCAGCAATTTAAGGACCAGAGAAATACTAATCAAGGTGGAAATTGGAATACCTCCACCTGCCCAAAATTGGCAGGTGGTGACGCGCGGCAAGGAGGTGGCGATGGCGGAGCTGCTAGAGGTTGGCGTGAGGTGAGGCGGAGCTGATGATGGCCGCGGGAGAGAGAGAAGTGAGGTGGGGGTGGCGTGTCTGTGGACGCGCGCAAAAGGAGAGGGAGTTGGTGGTCAGCGGCGTGCGATGAAGGAAGATGGCGGTGGCCGCTGGCGGTGGAGAGTCGTGGAAGTGCGGCGGCTCCTGGTGGCGTTGGAGGCGCGCGAGCTCAGGAGGAGCTGCGCGCAATGGTAGCGGAGCTGCGCTGTGGGTGGACAGCCGCGGGCAAAGCTCAGGAGGAGGTGCGCGAGCTGGTGGCGAGGCGGCGGGCGGCGGCGGACGAACAAAAGAAGAGAAGGAAAAGTGGAAAACAGGGGAACGGCAGAGAAGAAGAAGAAGAATAAGAAAAGGAAAGGAAAGAAAGAAAAGAAAGGAAGAAAGAAAAAGAAGAAAGAAAGAGAGAAAAAGAGAAAAAAAATAGTTTTTGGGATTTTTTTTTTTTTTTTTTTGCACACTCAAATTTCAAACTTCGAATTGTGAGAATCAAAACTGAAGGTGTAAAACGGAAAATGTTTTTATTTTGAATTTTTGAAATTTTCTCTTTTTTTTTTTTTTTGGTCGTCAAACACCGCGTGGGCACGCCAAGATTGATAAACGTCCACTGATCTCAGGAGACACAAACACCGCGTGGGCACGCCAAGATTGCACTTCCTGCCACAGTAGAGAAAAATATGAAGACCATTACTACTCAACTGAGAAACAAAAAAAACGAAAGAAATGAACAACGAAAAATAATAAAATCAATATTTGGGTTGCCTCCCAAAAAGCGCCCTTCTTTAATGTCTTTGGCTAGACATTGTTATGTCTTGTTCATGGAGGATAAAATCTTGTGACTCGCTTCAATGCTTCATCTTCAATGTGATCCTGATAACCCTCATAGATGGAGTAATCCTTCAACACACGAGTTACGATCTTCCGTGAACTAGTAGATGGCTCCAAACTGGTCAACAATAATCTGGATTCTTCACTCACTCCTCTACCACGCGCATTTATCGGTTCAAGATATTTCGCCATCTCCACTCTCAACTTATTTCTGCCATGAGACTCAAAAACTTTCGGTATAACAAAATCAATCTCATTAACAGAAATCATAGAGTAAGAGTTAGAAAAATGCGGGTTAGGGAATGGAGGTGGTGTCACCACATTTGATGATTTTTCACTGGATTCTTTCACTTGAATGGGTTGCGGTTGGGGTTCCATTTCTTCCTTTTCGGCTTCTTTTTCAACTGCATCTGTAGATCTCTCTTCTTGAAACTCTTGCAGCTCCTTATCACTAGTCAAGCAAATTGCACTATCATTTTCTTCAAAATCAACAATGGTTTTCGAGGGCAATTCTTCAATTTGAGAAGCCACCAATCGATTTACTCTGGATGTCAATAGACATATTTGATCTTCCAGATTACTCATTGCATCCTTCATCATCCTATTTCTCATTTGTGTCTCCTGTTGGAATTGATATGTATTAGTAGCTATTGATTCAACCATTTCTTCAAGAGACATACCCGACATAAATGATGATTCTTGAGACTCATACTGCTGAAAATTCATTGGCCCTGTTGTATAATTATAACTGGAGTTATCCCACCATCCTTGATCATACCCGTTTGGATTAGGGTTATACCACGTTTGAGACCAGGGTGAAAAATCTCCATAATTATTGAATGGGACACTCAGATTATCTTGATATTCGGGGCACATACCGGTTGAATGATCCCTGGCATAACAAATGTTACAGGTTGCAGCAGTCATTCTTTCTCTAATAGAGTTTAGTGCCTCTGAATATGCAAACTTAGCAAAAAAAGAAGCCTCATTGCCTTCCCTGGAAACAAAATCCAGTCTATCACCAAAATACGGAGTGTTAGAAGTCATAAACTATATTAAAAAAATAAGAGAAAAAAAAATAAAATAAAAAAATGAACTAAAAAAAGAAATAAGTTAATCTAGCATCAGTCCCCGGCAACGGCGCCAAAAATTGACAGGTGCCGAACTTGTGCAATAATAAATACTTACTCGAGAAAAATACATATTTTGTATATAGCGGTGAGTAGGGTCGAATCCACAGGGACTGGGGATAATTCGTTTCTTCTAGAGTCCAAAGTATGGGAGGTTCTTGGATTAAATGCTAACTAAATAAATTAACTGCAGAAAATAATTAATTAAAAGAAATAACTAAGAGAAACTCTAGCCAAGGGTACACTTCAGAAATGGTTCATGCAACTGATCATTGATTCACAGATAATTCCACATTTATTAATAGATTAGTTATAGTTGTCATGCACGCGATAAACAACCAATCTTTCCTTAATTTTTCGATAGTTAAGGTACGACCGTTAACTATTTCTCTAACCCAAAAACAACTCTAGGTACGACCGTAGGATTTAATTTCTAGATTGTATTAATAATTAGAAAGGTCCAATCCTAACTAACAAACACGCTACGAGGGTTTGTTTAAACTAGATCGTATGCTCCCCTGACATAAATCCAATTACGTCAGTTGCTACTAAGATAGAGATAACGAATAATTACGGATTCAATTACATCTATTTAGCAAAATAGCCTATATGAATAATTAATTATTGCGCACTAATCAATCATACACAAGATTTATAACAGTTAAAAGCAGGAAACATATGAATACCAATAAATGGAGGAAACAATTAAAATAAATTCGATCTTACAGTAATTGTTGAACCAAGTCTTCAGTTGTCCCCTTGACTAGAATTGAGAGGTTAGTCCTCCATTAATGGAGAACAACCATGCGAAAAAGCTAAGAAAAGTAAACTAAAACTATGCTAAAAACCTAAACTAAAACTATTGATTGATAAGAGTTCTCTGTACGTTTGTCTCCCTTTTTAAAGCCAAAAGGAAGTCTAATGCTATCTCTAGTGGTCCCCACACCAAATTCAAAGTCTTGTACGTTTCTTTTCCTAGAGTCCAAATGACTCATGCTTCTTATCCGTGGTCCCCGCACATGTGGACAAAGCCTCCAAAGTATTTGTTGTTCCAAGTCTCTCTACGTTGCTTTCTTTGAAAAGCCCAAATGACTAAATGCCTTGCACTAGCTTGTGGTCCCCACCAATTCAAGGACCCAAAGGTTGAAGCCCTTAGAAGTCTGCATTTTTCCATACAAGTCCCTCCTTTTTTGTAATTTTCTGTTTCACTTCCTGAAATTGAGTCCAATACCAAATATAAGTAAATATTAATAATTAAAACAATATTTGGCAAGGATAAATGGGAAAATTAACAATAAAATAACTAACAATTAACACCCTATCACTAAGGATTCAGACCAAATAACAAAGCAGCACCATTTAGGGACATAGCAGATTTTACATCATCAATTATGTACTGTTCCAAAGAAAACAAAAAAAAAAAAGCTTACTACTCTACCTAGGTAACAACTCTAATAGTACAAGAACTAAGATTCACATATCTATGCCCCAAAAAAACCAATGACAAAGCACAAATAAAGTTGTAGAAAAAGGAACATAAGGCATAATAGTGGATCCAACAACAAAGAAAGACCCAACAGAATTAGTTGCAGCTTTGAAATGCCCACTAGAACTTATTAATCATTCTCACTGGTATTCAGTCAAAAACTAAATCAACAATATCCCACTCTCCCAGGAAATTCTGAAAGCAACTGACGTTCACTAAGGATCGAAAAAGCTCAAAAAGACATGAAGCTTACTTCTTGTCGCCATACGTCAGACTGATTAGCAAGATGGACATATAATAATGTCAGGAAGATGATTGTTGAAGGTTTTCAGCAAGACAATGAAATACAACTGCCCATCTTCCCAAAAAAATTGATATCGCAGAGAACTCTTTCGAGCAAAGTGCAATGACAAATTAGCACAACGTCGATACACACAATCCCTGCTTTCTATAACACCGAGATGTAGAATCAAATTTGTATGACTATTTTACTTAATCTCTTAGTGGATGCAAACAAAAAAACATAGGATGTCTTAAAATCTAAAATCAAATTGAACGAAAGAAGGAAACAAGAACGAAGGAAGATATGACAGGTGTAGAGGAAAAGAACCAAAATAAGAAGGTGAATAAAGAAAAAAGAAGCAAAAGATTTTAAAAAAATGGAAATAAGAAGAGTTAAAAAGTGGACAATGGGAGAAATCAGAAAATGAAGACGAAGAATATGAACTCCATGCAAAAAGCATAAAAGGAGGAATTCAAAACTGGTACTAATACTCTTTAACTTTTGAATTATTTCATTTTGACCCATGGATATTTTGGGGCAACAAAACTGCTCTTACGCATTTTCCGTAACTTCAATTGTAGAATTAAGTTCTATATCTCTTCAAATAGTTCAATTGCAAGTTTTAAAACAGCATATTAGAGTTGGATTTTAAGGGTTTTGAATTGCAACAAGTGTGGAAGGCAAAAAGGAAGAGACATTTTGTTGATATTAGTAACATTATCTAAATGAAAATTTGAGGTTGTGATTTCAACGAAATGTCTAACAGGATCAAGCAATTGGAAAGAATATTGTTTAAACAATAAAAATTTAATATCAAGATTTAGTATAGTAAAAAGCTTGGATAAGAAAAACAAAAATGAACAGGCCTCACATTAGGATTAAAAAAATTTTTCCAAAGAAAACATGTTGCCTGGAAGAGACGTAAAGTCAAAACGTCCAAAAAAATAAAAACAACAAAAAGCAGGATCAATAAAAAGTGGATGGATACTTGGATAGTCACCATTAAATTAAGGCAAAGTGATGATTTGGAGCAGTCAGATCAATATCAAATAATAGTTAACCCTTTTTTATTTTTTTTCTCCTTCTATTTGTGTTTTTCTATTTAGTCTCTTAGTAAGCAAAAAACATTTCGTTCATTTTTAGGCAGTGTGCATTGGCATTTTCATAGGAACTGTGAATTTAGACTACGTATTTGTATTTATTTGTACATCCTCTATATATTGCAAATCTATAGTTTCCATGATGACATAGGCATTTCAATATTGTTAATAATAATTAGGGAAAATGACCTATTTCATCCCTCACATTTCGCAAAAATATTCTTTTCGTCCCTCACTTTTAAAATGAAGCAAATTCGTCCCTGACATTTAAAAATTAAAGCTATTACATCCTTGAACTTAATTTTCAATCTGAATCAAACCATCTAATAATCCAGTAATAAATTTCAAAAATAGAATTGATAGATCATTCGGTCAACTTCATCGTATTCACATGACATTCATTAAACAAAAAAAATAAAAATTATAACATAAAAGGCCATTCTTTGTCTTGGAATAGTAGAGTTTTTTTTTTTTATAAATCTTTTCATGCATCATTAGTATATCCGTTTGCGAATCTAGATGTGTATCATAAATATAAAATTTGGTGTTTAAATTTAAATTAAAATGATATGGCGGTACATAAAACCGTCAGTGTATACAATGATAATGTAGAAAAGATTAATCTTTCTTTTTTATATTATAATTTTTTATTTTTTCATTTTAGATTCATTAAATTTTACATGAATATCAAGTTGAGTTAACCAAGTGATCTACCAATTATACCCCCAAAATTTATAATTAGGTTGATTGGTGGTTTGATTCAGATTGAAATTTGGGTTCAGGGATGTAATAATTTTAGTTTTTAAATGTCAAGGACGAAATTGCTTCATTTTAAAAGTGAGGGACGAAAAGAATATTTTTGTGAAATGTGAAGGATGAAACCGATCATTTTCCCTAATAATTAATGATGTACCAGCATTTCTTTACGTCATCTATATATATATATATATTTTAAGAACAAGGAACCGATGGAGTAGTTTTCTTATAATTACATTGTTTAGTTTGAGTTACATCATATAAAAGATAAAAATTTGGATACACCACAAAATATTTGACTATGTTAATATACAAGTATCTAATCACCTTTAGAAGTTTTGGTTTCTAAAAAAAGTATTTAATCTCTTTTTTCAATGCATGTCAATAATAACAATTAAACAGTGCGTAATTTTATTTTATTTTTTTGAGGCCAATTATAGACCCAAATCGTATTTCAAAAATATGAAATCTTAATTCAAGGGCTATTCCAGCAGGCTTGTCAATTGAGCCTTATGATTGTACTTGACAAAGTCCAGATAAAACAGATATTAAAATCAGAACTTTAGTCGTAAGAGGTCCATCTAGATTCTAAACTGACGAAATCACGGGCCTTGGAATACGAAGCATACCAACCCAATTTGCGTGTTATTAGTGCATGACATTCATGAATCATGACAACAAAAACTAGCCCAAATAGAACTTTACAATTTGTTTCCAGCAAAACTAAGAGGAGAACCCATATGTTGAAAGGACAATATTTCCAGATTTAAACTGGAAGCAAATTTTGTTGTCATAAATCGTCCTATGTTGATTCTCTACACTGTGCATGTAGCTTGGTTTGTTTGTTTTCAGTGGATTTTATAATGATTTACAGTAGAATAATAAGAGGTCTAAGTTTCAAATGATTTTTTTTTTTTTTGGGTCTCAAGAGTACATGGAAATAATAGGAAACTTCTAATCGAAAAAAAAAAAAAAAGCATTTGCAGAAAAATCTCATTAGGCTGCAAATCTCTCCAAACTAATCCCTCTTCATGTGACAGAGGTGGCCTCAGTTATCCAGTAATGCAACATTTTGGTGAATTAAATTTAAGCACTGTGGAACAACACAGGGAATGCACTTCCGTAGAATTGTGGAAAATTTGTAGCATCTCACAAGGTATTATATAATAGACGTACAGCAATAACGTGAATTATATTTGTGTATATATAATAGACACAACCAGCAGTGGAACTTAATCGTTCAATAGCTTTAATCTATATTCTAGAATTCATATCTAGCAAATTGGTAATATTAAATCCAATATGGCAGCAAATTGAGTAGAAATCAACTTCAAATAACTCCTAAAACGGTGTCTAGTAAAAAGGTAGATTAGCGATTTTTTTTTCGGGAGACACAGACCTTACTACATTAACGAAATGTTTTGACATAACTTTTGAATTTTTTTTGTTGTAGGTGAAATTTGAACCTTCACCTGCAATTTAACGAGGAATTTGAGACTCTCCCTAGTGGCCATTGAGCTAAGCTCAGTGGTTCACTTTGCAGAATCATTCGAGATGTACAGAATTGAATCAAGTACAAATTGAGCTGTCCAACTGCAAGAAGATTGGAAAGGAGACAAAAATGAAACAAAGGGATTGGAGGCTTGTGTGGAGATCTTCCTAACGAAGATATCGGTGAATGAGATAGCAGTTTTTACGGCTGTGTAAAATGAGTGGTGGGAATGCAGCAGAGGGGTTGCGGGAGTGGAACTAGACTAGAACTGGGGTTGGTGAGTAGAACTTTTAACTCTTCCTCTATCTTATTCTGTTCTTTCTTTCTTTCCCTTTTTTTTTTGTCTTTTTGGTTTTATGTATTTCTTCCTTTATTTGTTTTGTTTTTCTCTTTCTTTTCCTTTTACCAATAAAGATATAAATTGGGAAGGCATTTTTTTTTTTTGCTTTATTTTTGCAGAAGAAGCATATAGTTTTTTCTTTATTACTATTCTTCTTTTTTTTTTTTTCTATACATGTTTTGTTTCCTTTGACTCCCCATTTTCTTCTCCGTTTCTTCCAATGAAACTTGGCTTGTTGTCAATGCATTTGGGTGAAGGATTATTTTGTCGTTCTCCAGAATCTAACGGTAAACTAAAGATGACATTGGTGATGAGGGGTGAATGTAATTTGGCCTAGCCTCAAGGGTTGATTGGTAATTTGGTGAAACCTCAAAAGAGTTAAATTTAATTAACCTAATATCTAATAGGGTATGTTACAAAGGTTTAACTATTTATTGTCTAGCCCTACGGGATTTTAGTAATGGTTCCGAGCCAAAAGAAATTATAGCGTAATGGATCTTCTGTCCCACTTCTTATTTCATAAGTTATCCCACTTTTTATTATATTATTATTTCTTATTTATAAACATTATATTTTAATTCTTTTTTATTTTCTTACTATTAAATAACTAGTAACACAGTAAAAAATAAAGTATTTTTCCAATAGATGTCTCTTGGGTACTCGTTAATGCACCTATATTCCATCCAACCTATCATGTATATACACAAATTAACAATTGCTACATTCCCTTGTATTTATACACCTTCCTAATTAATTCCCTTACATTTATACACATCCCCTAATTAATCTTATATTTCTAAAAATCTAATACTTGAAATATATCTTAAGAGGTGCCCATTGGGTACTCGTTAGACAGACCCAAAAGTAAATACAACAATTTCAAAAAATATATATAATAGAAAATCACAAAATATAGTAGAAAATTTATAAAAAAAAAGTCTCATTTTTATGCATATTATGAATTTTTGAATTTGTTAAATTTTGTGTGTTACTCAGTTATAATTACTGAACCTAAGGGAACAAAAGAGAATTAAAATATGATATTTATGAAGGAGAAATATGCAATATAGTAAAAAGTTGGACAGAAAGTAAACCAGAGAGCGGGACAGAAAATTCGTCCTCTTAAACTCTCCGTTTGGCTATGTTGATCTTCTGCAAGCTCGTAATTATCTTCATCAACTCTTTACTCAATCAAAGGTGCCATCTTTGGTCTACGTTCTCTTAGCTCAATACGAGAACACCCAAAAATTTATCTTCAGTAACAGAGAATATATTTTTTAATTACTCACATTCAGTTCTTCCTGCTACTAAAAACTTTAATTACCTCACTAGTTTTTTTAATTATTTTCTTGCTGCTGCTACTTGTAATTTAACCCATAATATATACTTTTTTGTGGATCATCGTTCTCTTCAATTTGTTTGAGACATCAACGGCGGCTAGACATTGGGTTTTTTCCTTTATCTTCTATTATCTGTTGGCTTTTTAGTTATGGATATGGTGTCCTAATTTTCATGTCTTGGATCGATACTGCAGAGTTCCTATACCAGGCTCCTATGGAAGAACGACGGTGCTCTATGATGAGTTTATGATTTGTTATATGTAACATATAGTAAATGAGAGTTTATGATTTGTCTTGTGACTTCTGCTGGAAACAGAAGTGTTCAGCGCTGTGGTTGATCAATGTAATGGAGCCATGCAACTTTTAGTTTGTGCAATTGTATATATCAGCAATTTTCAGCCTTTCCATGGCCGCTGATAAACAAACATTTGCAAATTGAATCATCCTTTCGTAAAATTAATTAAAATATGATCGATCAGAGAATTTTGTGGTGCCTCGGAGATATTTAAAGCACTTCTAGAGAAAGAATGATCTTTCAAGTTATTAAAGTCTACGGTATTAAAGCACTTATTTGTGGTGCTCAAAAAAACAAACCTGCTACTAAAAACGTGTGCTAAAACGGGAAAAATTATTTTGAAAAAAAAAAAAAAATTAAACAGCCACTCCTCCTTACATAAAATTAAAAACCCCATTTTTCTGATGCCCAATTAATTACTAGGTAGGGGGTTCAGGGTTGCCTTGCCTGACTGCAACGGTTGGAACTTACGCCAGTTGCCCTGGCAGCAGAGGGCGAAGGATGTGGATACACTCCAATCATTCCACCGCCACCTGCCAAATGTATCGTTGCTGACAAAAAAAAAAAAAAAAAAAAAAATTCCACCGCCACCTGCCAAATACAAAAATTTACTAGTATTACAGTAAAGATTAGATATTAATATAAAAAGGGCTAAATCCATGCACTTAAATTTCCTAAACGTGAAATGTTTTCGGTTAAAATATACAAGCGGTTAAGCAATAAAAAAAAAATTGTAAACAAAAAGATGTAGTATACTTACTACTGCAGAGAGCCGGTTGGGGTAAAATCATGGAAATCATCAAAAGCCAATAGAAGATGAGAATAGGAGGAGCAAAAGTCTTCCTCTTGCTCATCATTATATTGTTTATTTCTTCTATCTCCGGTGTATACTACTTACTATTGGTTTGTGATTCTTCTATTTGGAGAAATATTTAAAAAGAAATATTCTTTGAATTACATATACTCAATATAAGAAACTAAAGAATTTCATATGTTTGATTCATATACGCTGTAGTTCTCTCTTGTCAATTACGTTGTGCTTTATTGTTAATGCAAGTATATAATAATTAGAATTTTTTAATATTTAAAAATTCTTTTTTCACTGAAAAAAATTGCAATAATGGAATGGAAACCATAGTAATGCGAGAATTGTTTGTTATGAATAATACCATAGTAATTCTTTAAAAATTCATTCAGCATACCTCAATTACTTCTTTTGTTTGTTATGAATTGTTTGTTCGGTTAATCCATGAACTATGCACACACCACCAATAATGGAATGGAAACCATAGTAGATTCACAGATTAAAAAAATATTAGTCTAGAAAAAGAAGCCCAAAATGGAAAATGCGAGTGAACTCCCTTGACGTTTAAGTGACAAAATTCACATGTACACAAAAGTTATACTAGTTCACACGGAATAATTGTCAGATTATATAATTGGACGGAACTGGAATGAAAAGGACTGGATCCCACGAGAAAACATAACGCAAAACAAAAGCAATCATGAATAAAATATAGTTTCGAAAGCAACTCACCGACTTTTGATACTCTCCACACGCTTCAACTTAGGGGTAACCACTTGCAATGGTAGCATCCCTGATTTTTTCTTTGCAATGGTAGCTATGAAACTGAATTAGTCAATCAAGACAAGTGGCAAAATGTAACTTTGTTGATCCCTAATAAGAGTAAATGCTACTGTTTCTAAAACTTAAAAAGAGTAGACAACTCAAAACGATAAAGTCGTAACAAGAAAATTTTTGGACACAAATCTTATCGAAACAAACAAATGACAGCAAAGCTGGCCAAAAGAATAACAATATTCTTTGGCCCATTTTTGGACACTCTTGAGTGAGGAATTGTCTGGTTCTGTATAACTTTTGTACGTGTTATGATTTTTAGTACATAACTACATTAATTATTGTACAGAATATATGTGAAATATTTTTTTATATACATCAACTTTTTCACGAGCACAACATTACAATATTATCGTACATCAAATAATACTGAAAAAAAAAAAGATGATGAATGACGTATGACGATATAAGAAAATCTATTTGTGTATTGCATATGCCACATAGTTTAAAAAAAAACTCATAAATCATGCCTGCCTAAATTTTTGCAAGCATTTAGGGCATAAAAGAACTATAGAATAAAATTACACCAACATTATTGTACCCGTGTATAGGATACTTAGGCATATCCTTTTCAAGCAAATCAATAATTACAAGTCGATTCACATTTTGCAGGAAAGCATCAATGTAGCCAAATATCAACTAGAAATCACAAACTTATGAACGTAATAAAGTATGAATTACCATTTACCAATTTTCTCAGAATCTTCAACACCTACATGATTAGGACCACCCAATGGATTTGGACCAAATTGTCAATCTTGCTTGGTAGCCGTCGCTTCACCCGATTGTTACTTCATGAAACCTGGCTAAATCTGACTAGATAGCCAACGACGACTTGCTTGTAATGGTTTATGGAGGTTTTCTGCATTTAATTCTATCCTTTTCAAGCAAATTAATTATTCCAAATACATTCATATTTTGTAGGAAAATGTCAATGTAGCCAAATATCAATTAGAAATCGCAAACGTATGGACGTAATAAAATATAAATCACTATCTACCAATCTTTCCAAAATCTTCAACAGTTAAGTAATGGAAAATAAGAGGAACCATCCAATAGGTTTGGACCAAATTTCCAATCTTGCTTCTATGAGTTGTAACTTCATTCATGAAATTGGCTCAATCTCAAAGAATAACCAACATCAGTTACATCATAGAACAACAACTTGACTCGCGAGTCATGATATTATTGCTTGGTAGCCGTTGCTTCTCCCAGTTGTTACTTCATGAAACGTGGCTGAATGGAAAGTCAAGAAACCAGTTATTACTTCATGAAACCATCCAACGACGACTTGCACTTGACTCAAGAGTCGTGAAATTTCTGTTCTATCCTCAAGTAGCGAATTGTCTAAGTATGCTTTGACGATTCTATTACCCCTCACCAGCCTTTTGTTGAGCCTGCAATTTTGTTGGTAGTAGAAATGTCATATAATTAAGTAGTTATGGACAGTTTGACAAAAAAAAAAAAAAAAGTAGTTATGGACAAGTTATGTATATAATTAAGTAGTTATGCTTTCTTTCTTAATATATATATATATATATATATATCCTCCTTATCTTCCACAAAAGACATCCCAAGTAGACTCCCAAGTCTTCGGAAATGACAGTCCAGAAAGGTATACATCACAACGGAGTCAAGGCAATTGGTGCGATTATGCTGACATTGGCTACTCTTTTGGCTGTCCTAAAGCTATGGTTACTATTGATGCGTAGCTAATGCGTATAAAAGTTGACATACAATTGTGTTAGTATGACTATTCTAATTAATCTCTTAGTGGATGTTAACAAAAGAAAAAGAAAAAGAAAAGAATGTCCTAAGATCTAAAATCAAATTGAAAGAAATAAGGAAACAATCACAAAGGAGGATGTGACCAGTGAAGAGAAAGAAAAACAAAAATAAGAAGATTCCATGTTTTTTCTTTTTGTGAATAAAGAAAAAAGAAGCAAACAATAAAAACTGACAATAAAAAGAGGAAAAAGTGAAGAACGAGAGAAATTAGAAAAAGGAGATGAAGAAGATAAAAACAGAGGAGGAACTCTATGCAAAAAAGCATAAAAGGAGGAATTGAACGCTGATACTCTTAACTTTTGTGATATTTCATTTTGACCCTTGGACATTTTGGGCAATAAAAAATGCCCTTATGCATTTTCCAAAACTTAAATTGTAGCCTTATTATTGCATATGATATATCTACAGATATTATTGCATATCAACTAAATAATTTATAATCAATAGATTTATTCCATCGGGGTTTATGGCATCCTCTGACCCCTAAACTTGGCAACCTTTAACTTTTGCAATCAAAGAAATACTAATGGATGATGTTGTTTCCCTTCTCAATCTTCAGATTTATAACTTTTGCATTTCAGTAAGATTTTGCCTTTAAGAAGCTTCTCACTCTTGTGCTTAACTAAAGAAAGAAATATTCTGCATGATTAATTTACTTTGTTTTGAAAGGTCTGTCTACCAGATACTTATTGGGCATTGTTAAAAAATTAGACGAAATAGGAACAGAAAATCAAAAAGAAATAATTTTTAAAGCAACAAAGAATTCTATATAATGAATTAATATAGTACAAAACCTAATTTAGAAAAGAGAGAGAGAGAGAGAGAGAGAGAGAGAGAGATGCCCTAACATTAGTATACAAAAAATTTTAAAAAAAAATCCAAACAAGCCATGGTTCACTGAAAAATATAAAGACAAAACATCCAAAAAAAAGAAAAAAGAAAAAAACTCAACCACTAAAGAATTGATGGATACTTGGACAATTAACATGCAAGAAATAAAAAAAATATTCAACCCTTCCATTGAAGGTATGATACTCTCCATTTTGGTATATTCCAAAATATTTGTTATCTTACCAAAGTCAAAGTTATTTTTTGGCAGTGCACCGGTAATATCTATAGAAACTGAACCTAGATTACGTGTTGGTATTTATTTGCAAATTCTTTAGATATTGCAAAACCCTAGATTTTTAGATGGCGATGACATAGGCATTTCAATTTTATTAAGTGCTAATGGTATATCTGAATTTGTTAATCAGACACCATATAATCGTTATAGTTTTTGTCAAAGAACAAGGAACCTGTGGAGTGGCATTTACAAAATCTAGTGCTATTTCTCGTTGCATAAACATTTCTGAACAAATGATTTAATATTACTATCATATAATATATATAAAAAAAATATGGGCACCCATCCAAGTAATTTACAAATATTTAACCTTATTTAAACTGTATTTAATATAAAATTAGCGAGTTTAGAATTCCATAATTTTATATATAGAGCATTTTTATTGGCCAAAGATCTATAATTGTCAAGTAATTAATCTGGATCAAGATAAAATTGCTCTTAGACTGGCGGCCTGCGGGCACAAAACGCGAAACTCCAATTTTCAATTTTGCGTATAAAGAACTTTTACAGTCCATCTTCAAAACTAAGACGGCCCACATGTTAAAGGAAGGACAATTCTCCAGATTTAAACTTGAAGCCAAGTTGTTTTTAATTTTGTTTATCATCCTAAACATGAGTATTTTTCAGTATTGTAATTATCTTGTATGTTTTTCATAGTTTGGAAGAAAGTTATCATGTATTAATAAGTTTGATCTTTGACGCTAAGGATGCATCTATTCTTCATTTTTTTCCACATGATTTTTTTCCACACGCTAAGGAAAAAGTTGTTGCAACGACTAATAGTGACATAAATTGTTGCAATGACTAATATTTCGACCAAAAAAAAAAAAGACTAATAGTGATTAATTAGTCAATCATGCAACTTTCGACCTATAAGTAGGGGCCTTCTGATTTTTGCTCGACGCACTCAAAACCTCTCATGAATATTGTGTGAAAGCATTGATTAGTAAAGAAAAGCAAAAAAAAAAAAAAAAAAAAAAACTCTGAAGATCGAGTCTGTTAGTTTGTAACAATATGATCAAATTCACTCCATTCATTGTGTTATGGTTTGTTTTTTTGGCAGGTAGAATTGATCTTAGTTGCCACGCAAGAGCATATTCAAACGTGAGTTGCTTTGAGAACGAGCGAAGAGCTCTCCTTGAGTTTAAAAAAGATCTAATTGACAAATCAAATCGCTTGGCATCCTGGATGGGAGAAGATTGTTGCTCATGGGAAGGAGTTAGCTGCAGCAAGAACACTCGACATGTGGTAAAATTTGATCTACGTAATAACGTTGTTTTTGATTCTACTCGATACTTCAATGGAGACACGCAAAATTATGTCTCTATTTATGGTAAAATGTGCTTGGGAGGCCAGATAAGTCCTTCTATAGTGAACCTGCGGCATTTGCATTACTTGGATTTAAGCTCCAATTATTTTGCAGGAATTCGAATCCCAACATTTATAGGATCCTTGAAAATTTTGAGATATCTCAACCTTTCTAGTGCAGGTTTCAATGGGACAATTCCTTCGCAATTAGGAAATCTCTCAACCTTAGAATATCTCGATCTTGGTGACCAATCCGAAGGTTTTAATTTTTGGATAAGTCGTCATTCTTTGTCGACAAAGAGTCTCCGGTGGGCCACTAGTCTTTCTTCCTTAAAACATTTGGACCTCTCTAGGGTATACCTAGACGAGGCTCAAGACTGGCTTCAAGCACTTAACAAACTTCGTTTCTTATCCTCATTAACATTACAATCCTGTAGTATTTATTCCTTTCCTTATATTGCACACCTTAATTTCACATCTCTTACCTCACTTGACCTCAGTTCCAATGGATTTAACTCTACGTTCCCTCTCTGGTTGTTTAATTTGACTTCACTCGTTCATCTCGACCTTAGTGACAACAGTTTTTTTGGTCCAATAGTTCCTAACGGCCTTCAGCACTGGACTTCACTAAGCTACCTCGATCTCAGCTTCAATCAATTCAATGCTTCACTGCCCGATCCACTTTTCACTTTCAAAAATCTCGTCCATCTGGACTTGAGTATTAACCGAATCCAAGGCCCGCTCCTCTTCGGCCTAGGCAACCTAACTTCTCTTTCCGTGCTGCACATGGGATTTAACAAGTTTGTAGGCAAAATCCCAAGTGCGATCGGGCAACTTCGAGAACTCACCGAACTCGATCTCCGTTGGAATGGGTTCAATGGTACCATTCCATCCTCTCTTTGGAGGCTGAGTGAGTTGAAATCCTTGGATCTATCCGGCAATCCATTGAGCGGGGAGTTGCGTGACATTCACTTTGCCCAACTCGCACAACTGAAAGAATTACGCTTATCCTCCCCTCTCCTTGCTCTGAATGTGAGTTCCTCGTGGGTCCCACCATTCCAGCTTCACACCATAGGAATGGATTCCATCAAGATAGGGCCCAAATTTCCTCTCTGGCTTCAAACTCAGCAAAGAGTCAAATATCTGGTCATGTCTAATGCAAGCATCTCAGATACTATCCCAGATTGGTTTGAGAGAGTGTGTCATGGTATAAAATATTTGGATTTCTCCGGCAATCACATGATGGGAAAACCACCCGTGTGCAAAGGCAACAGTGGTCATGAATTTCGCAAAATATTTTTTTTGGAGTCCAACAAATTCGAGGGGCCTTTGCAATTGTTACCAACAGATATTGCTGAATTGTATCTTAAAAATAACTCACTGCAAGGGATTATTCCACACCCCGACATTAACATGACATTGGATATTCTTCGAGTACTAGATCTCAGTGATAACCACTTCATCGGCAGCATCCCTGATTCGTTGTGCAGCTTACAAATGCTTGTTGTCCTGGATCTTTCAAACAACCAGCTCTCTGGAAGAATCCCTTCATGCATTGGTAAGCTTAAAACGTTGGGTGCGCTAAATCTAGCAAACAACAGTCTCTACGGGCACATTCCAATTTCATTGGGACATCTGATTGATCTCCAGTCTTTGCACTTGAACCGAAACAATTTTACAGGGATGGTCCCATTCTCTCTCAGATATCTGAAAAAATTGGAGCACCTGGATCTTGGAAATAATGGACTGGAAGGCATTATACCGTCTTGGATTGGGGATGAACTATCTCGTCTGAGGATCCTTGTGCTTGAATCTAATAATTTCCACGGTGACATTGCCGTGAGCCTCTGCAAATTATCATCCCTTCAGGTTTTAGATTTGGAAGACAACAACTTAACTGGCCATATACCTCGCTGTTTTAACAACTTTACAGCAATGATATCGGCAGAATTGGACTCTATAGGTATTAATGTCTGGGTTTCTGTCCTGAATATAAGCTATGGTGTAGTTGATGATGGTGAAGATCTTTCAGTTTTCATCAAAGGAGGAATGTTGAACTACACCTCGAGGAATGTGGCATATGTTAGATTCATGGGGCTCTCGGGAAATAAACTAAGTGGGGAAATACCTGTCGAGTTAATGTCTCTTGTTGGATTGCGGGATTTGGATTTATCTAGAAATCATCTAAGTGGAAGAATCCCAGAAAACATTGGGAACTTGAGCCAACTTGAGTCTCTAGATTTATCCAAAAATGACCTTTCTGGTCCAATTCCCCAAAGTTTGTCGAACTTAGATTCTCTGGGCTGGCTGAACTTGTCGTTCAACAAGCTAACCGGTCCAATCCCATCCGGACGTCATCTGCAGACATTAGACGACCCAACCATTTACATGGGAAACAGTGGACTTTGTGGTGAACCGCTAGACAAAAGCTGCCCTGATGGTAAATCAAATGCCGGAGAATCTGATGGTGGTCATGAGGATGGCAAGGAGTCTTATTTTTATTGGTTTTATGCTGGTTTGGGACCTGGTTTTGCTGTTGGACTCATTGGATTCTTCAGTGTCCTATGTTTCAAGAAGTCATGGCGCTATGCATACTTCGGATTTCTGGAGAACTTGTTGAATAAAGTATGGGTAGAAATTGCATTGCTAAAAAGGAAGTTTGGTTGATTGATTTTACATGCATCATGAATTATTGAAAACCAGGATGTATGCTTCATCTTATTGTAAAATAATAAAGTATAAATAAGGCATTTCCACTTCCTTTTTGGCTTGCAGCCAAACGACCAAAATTTCTTATAAAATACAGGAACGACCAAGCAACGCAACACAGAGAGCATTAGCTTTGGAAGACGTTTAATCTTATAATACAAATGTAGTTTTTAACTAGCAAAGATATATTAATTAACTCATCAATCTGTTAAAATAATCGGAGGTCAAGAAGGGACAATGCAGTCTCTTCGTACAATTAAAAATATGCATGCAGTCTAATTAGAGTCATAAAACATTCAAATTCAATGGAGATGAAAAAATGTCTCATTGTTTTGAAGAGAAGACGTATGAATAATCAGAGTTAGCCCACGCCCTTTTTTTCCCCTTTTTCAAGAAAGAAGGATGCCAATGTTTTACATGTTACAATATTAAATTGTTCAACAATAATATTAAATTGAGATTAAAGTAAATTCAAAATATTAAAAGCATATTTTAGCAATTTTTTCCCCTCAAATGTTACTCTTCTACCTCTAGAATGGCATCATAAACGAACCACCAGTTTAAAGATTTTGTAGAACACTGACCCTTTTGGCTAAATTCATATTTTGTTCTATGAATCAGGATAAACCAGGCAATTAAATTTTACGCCACGCCTATAACAGCCATGCTGGGCTATAACTACTTACACTATGTATTAAGTACTTGCTGTAGCAATTCGATCACTCAATCATGCTTGCAAAAGTTCTTCCAGCACCTAACAAATTGCCATGTCCTAGGGGTGTGACAGCATAATAGAGACAGCCAGTAAGTGCACCTTGATAAATAGTCCAACACTACCATAACATCCAACCCAAACAAAGCCAGACGACAATCATGAAGAACAAAAAGCTGTCTCTACAAGTCAAAGTATGTGTTTGAATGAACTCTTTGAATTTAAACACTAGCAAAACTTGTCTTGCAACCTCCAATAGCATCAAGTAACAATATGCCTCAAAATTTGTAGAATCCCCTAAAGCCATTGCCAATGAAAGCACCGTTACATATAGCTCAAGCCTTCCTAGATTTGCTGGTGGCCAACTGTGATTCAGGCTGTAAAATACAAGGAAAAAAAATTTAGCCACGAAGAGAAACGCTCCAGAAAATACAGACAACAAAAAGATATAACTACGTATGCATTACCTCCTTTTTGACAGACTCTTCCTTCTCGGACAAAATCAACTCAATATGGCAGGGGGAAGACATGTAGGCTGGCCAAAAAGATCATACACTAAAGTTAATAGACATAATGGACAGAACAGAAAACTGAAAAAAAATCATCTATCGGACATACGGTTTATTCTTCCATGGGCACGATATGTGCGGCGTCTTTGTTTCTGTGCTTGATTCACTTGAATGTGAGAAATGAAAAGTGAATCCACATCCAAGCCTTTCACCTACAGGATAAAATAACCGCTGCCAAAGTTGTACAAAACAAAGAAATTTAGATTACAACTTCTGGATGCATGGACAAACCTCTGCATTGCTTTCAGCATTCTTGAGCAAATCCAAAATGAAGCTAGCAGATTTAACAGGCCAGCGACCCTGTCCATTTGAATGCCTATTCTTGGCCTGAGCAGTACGCCCAACACCTCCACAGAAACGTGTAAACGGAATCGCCTGCTTATGGGCCAAAACATCCTCCAAGTACCTCTTAGCCTTCGCTAAAGGCAGCTTCCTGATGGCATGCGCTGTTTCCCTTGTGTTCTGTTAAAGAACAGGAGTACAGACGGTCTTTCAGATTGTATACTTGGATAAGAACTAGCTAAGGATTCAGACCAAATAACAAAGTAGCACCATTGAGGGATATGGCAGATTTTACATCATGAATTATGTACTGTTCCAAAGAAAACAAAAAGCCGCATACTACTCTAGCAAGGTAACAACTATAATACCACAGGAACTAAGATTTGCATCTCTAAGCCCCAAAAAAAACCAACATCAAAGCACAAATAAAGTTGTAGAAAAAGGAACATAGGGCATAATAGTGGATCCAACAGATTTTGTTGCAACTTTGAAATGCCCACTAGAACTTATTAATCATTCCCACTAGTATTCAATCAAAAACTAAATCAACAATATCCCACTCTCCCAGGAAATTCTGAAGGCAACTGACGTTCGCCAAGGATCGAAAAAGCTCATAAAGACATGAAGCTTACTTCTTGTCTTCAAACGCCAGTCTGATTAGCAAGATGGACATATAATAATGTCAGGAAGATGATTGTTGAAGGTTTTCAACAAGATAATGAAATACAACTGCCCATCTTCCCAAAAAAAATCATATCGCAGAGAATTCTTTCGAGCAAAGTGCAATGACAAATTAGCACAACGTCGATACACACAATCCCTGCTTTCTATAACACCGAGATGTGGATACTAAAACCCCAACCCACATCAAAATGAATCATAAAAGTATGTTAGGTTGAAAGGTACGGGGACTTGTCATTCACTAAACAATTATCTTCCCCACATACCAAGGGACAGAACGTTCCCATTCTGCCAGCTTTTCTTTATTTCAAAATTAATTTTTTGAGAGCTGAAAACAAGGTTACAACCGTTCATCAATTTAAGAAATTAATACTAAAACATCCATGACAAACAAGCTAGTCTGAATCGTACCAAATGTCAGTAGAAAACACTAGTTTTCCTTGGGTTGTTCTAATAATCAAAGAAAGACGACTATATAATCAAAATGTGCCATCGTTTACTGAACCGTGGATCATGAAGCTCAAGAGGTTCACCCAATAACAATGCCAAGTTTTATTTCCCTGAAGTTTACGAGAGACCCATTCACATTAAACGGCAACAGGCCCCTGCTTTTTTCATCAGGTTATACTACCGACAAGTCCAATCAAAAACCCCAGAAGAACCTCCAGGACCAATAAATAGCCAAAAAAAAACATACATATAGAGCAGGAAAAGAACTAAATGGCCTTCAAATAAGTAGATCAAAGCATCCATTTGTTCAAGTGATTCCAGAGAGAGAGAGTGAGAGAACAATCCATACCTTGAAATGAACACGGAGATCAGATCCCCTGGCTTTGCAGGCTGCATTTAAAAAAAATTAAACAAAATTAGCACAAAAGCCTAAAAATCGATGATAAAATCTTTTAAAACAAATCTAAAAATGTAAAACCAAGTCAAAATCTAGCTTAAAACAAATAAACAAAAAAAAGGGAGGCAGGAAAAGAGCAATTACACTTGGTAGGGTTATCGGGCTCCCTTGAGTACTTCACCTGGAAAAGCACCCCAAAGTACCAAAAAAATTGTTATAATTCGAGCATATTCGACATGAAAAATCAAAACCAAAGACGAAACCAACAATTACGCAAATTGTTATAAGGCAAAAAAGCAGGAAGAAGCTGTGAGAGGAGGAGAGGGGCGGGCGAACCATCTTTCCAGCTTCAGCGGCGGGTGGCAGAAACGGAAGGGAATACTCCTGCTAGGGTTTTTCCTACATATATAACAAAAAAAGGGCTTTGGGCAGTTTTACTTTGGTCCGTCTCCTAGTGGGTGAGTCTTTTAGTAATTTCGAATGCCAAGTAAATCATTCATGCAGCTGAGAGTACAACCTTTAAAGCGGGTTATTTTAGTTTAGATTACTGATTTACCCTTTTCCAACGACCCTTTTACTATCTTGTCTGTTCAGTTCTATGGACTTTGGCTTTGGACCGTTTACGGTCAAATTTGTGTGGGTGTTAGGCTGGCTATGCGAGGATTGCTTTATTAGCCTATTTGACAATAGTGGTGGGCCAATAGCCCATATGATGTGTTATCAGGCTTTTTGTGTGGGTTAGGTGTATTGCCGATGCATTATGAGAATCAAGGCCCGGTAGTGCCCTTCACTAAGAAATTTTGTTTTGCCCGTGTTTGCTTTGGCTATATGGATACAGATGTCATTTTAGCTGGGATGGTAGAGATTTTTTTTTTTTTTTGTCTTTTGGGGATGGTAGAGTTAAAATTAACCACTTTGGCATGGGATTAGGTGGTAAAAGAAAACATTTGTTTCAATCCCAGATTTTCAGCGCTCTTCTTTTTTCAACAATAGTAATAATCTATACTACTCTTACACTACGAAGAATGAGAAGCCTAAAGAAACTTTGTATGGAGACTATAGAGGTTTGAACCCCCGACATAGTATACAAACTCTCCTGGATCATTGGACGAATACTTAATGATTCAGCGCAATACGTTTAAACTTTAAAAGGACAAATTTTTCCATGTTTAAACTTGAAGCAAATGTTGATTTTCATTATCATCCTAAATATTTGTATTTTTCCAGCATTCCAATTATCATGTATGTTTTTCATATTCTAGAAGAAAGTTATCATGTATTAATAAGTTTGATCTTCGACGCTAGAAATGTATCCATATTTATTTTTTTTCACTTGATTTTGCCATCTAAAACCAGAGAATTAAAAAAAAATCTAAGATTCAAATAGTATGGTGTCTTCAGAGTACATGGAAATGATTCCAAATTTCTAATTGAAATACTAATGCAACAACAGAAAATTCTCATTTGGGGTGCAAATCTCTCCAAACTAAACTCCCTTTATGGGACAAAGGTGGCCTCAGTTCGTTTACTTCAATTCAAAGAAGACTTGCACCGGTGGAAGGGTGGAAAAAGTTGTAGCATCGGTGGAAATGTGCAGCACATGTTACCCCATGCCAAGTGTATGTGAATTATGTATCAAGTGAGGGTTAATATAATATTTTTCCAATTGCTAGGGGAGCTAAGTGATTATTTTTAAAACATCAGGGGTGTTAAGTGATATTAGGAGAAACCTTACTAATTTTTCATGATTTTTAACTACAACTGTTTTCAATTGTTGCCAAAACGAAGAAATAATGCACAGAAAAATAAAACAATAACGTATCAAAATAAGAATGAGAATGCCGTTAATATGTAGTGGAATTGTTGAATGTCAATCTTTTGATTTGTTTTAAGTTAAACCCCCGATATAAAACTTACCATCCTATTACCAATCTATGGCATCCTATAAATCGAAAAATTTTTAAAAAAATTTGGGGTCAAAACAAACGCAAAAGTAGTAATCACGATCCTTAATGCCGGAATTTCGGGACATATACGTTATATAGAATGTTTTTTGTTCCTTGAGAGAAATTTATCATGCATTAGAGTCAGTATATTCGATCTCTGATAATGCAGACCTGCATATATATCTAGATTTATTTGTTCTTGTTGAATTCTGCTAACGTTATCTGCAAAGAACTCAAAGGTCTGAGACTTTGTCAATATAGAATAGTTATATGAAGAACACTTAAAAACCAATTCATGTAGTTAGTTTTACATGAATTTTTGGCTTTGTATTTTGCACATTAAAATGAGAATGAAAATTTTTTAATCCTTCTACAGAGAATCTCGTATGAGGTACTCGGTACTGCACAAAAGACTTGCATTCTTCTTTGCCATGCAACTGAAGAAATTTTTAGCATAGAAGGAGAAAAGAGAGAACAATTTCCAGGAAGAAGGAAAAATTTCTAGCTGCCTACAGTAACTACAAGACATTTTTGCAACTTTTGAAATCCATAATTCTATGCTCCCATTCAAACATTGAAATCCATAATGCACTCAAACCTTTTCATGAATCTTGTGTGAAAACATTAATAGAAAATAAAAATTTCTCTCATTGAGCTTGTTAGCACGTTTGCTGGTAAAGATATGATCAATATCACTAAATTCACTATGTTATGTTTTGTTCTCCTGCTAGATCATATTCAAATATAAGTTGCATTGAAAGTGAGCAAAATTCGCTCCTCGACATTAAGAAAGGCTTGGTTGATAAATCAGATCGTCTGGCTTCCCAAACAGGAGAAGACTTTGTTCATGGGAAGGAGTTGACTGCAGAAATACTGGGCATGTGATGACACTTGATCTGCGTAATATTTTGATCTATGGATGTCGAGTGACTCACAACAGTATATGTCTATCTATGATAAAACCTGCTTGGAAGGTCATATAAGTCCTTCTTTAACCAAACTGCAGCATTTGCATTACTTGGATCTAAGCTCGAATAATTTTGCAGGGATTCAAATCCCAAATTTTCTGGGATTCTTGAAAATTTCGAGGTATCTCAACCTTTCTATTCCAGGTTTCAATGGGACAATTCCTCCCCAGTTAGGAAATCTCTCAGCCTTACAACATCTCCATCTTGGTGATGCATCTGAAAGATGGACTATTTACACATTTTATTATAAATTCTCTACAAAAAGTCTCAGATGGATCACTAGTCTTTCTTTTCTGAAAACATTGAAACTCTCTGGGGTGAGCCTAGGAGAAAGCCCAAGATTGGTTACAGGCACCGAACAAGCTTCCTCTCTTGTCGTCATTGTCATTACAAACTCGTGGTGTATATCCTGTTTCTCATCTTCTACATATTAATATCACATCTTGTACCAACTCCACAATCCCTCTCTGGTTGTTTAATGTGACTTCACTTGTTCATCTCAATCTTGATCTCAACTATTTCTATGGTCCAATATCTCCTATTAGCTTCCAGCAGTGGACTTCTCTCACCAAACTCGATCTTTCAGTTAATAAATTTAGTAGTACTTCACTACCCACGCTTGCACTTTGAACAATCTTGTTTATCTAGACATGAGTTATAATCAAATCCAAGGCTCACTCCCCTTTTGCCTAGGCAACCCAACTTCTCTTTCAGTACTAGACATGAGGTCGAATGAATTACAAAGCGAAATCCCAAGTGTGATTGGGCAAGTTAGAGAACTCACAGAACTCAATCTTGCTTATAATGGGTTCAATGGTACCATTCTATCATGGCTTTGGAGGCTTACTAAGTTAGAACACTTGGATCTTTCCCAAAATGCCTTGAACGGGGAGCTGGGTAAACTTCACTTTTGGAGGCTTATTAGGTTAAAACACTTGGATCTATCCGAGAATCCAATGAGTGGGGAGCTGCGTGAATTGCATTTTGCCAAACTCAGGCAACTGAAATATTCTCACATTGAATGTCAATCTCTCATGGGTTCCACCTTGTCAACTCCAACATATTGGAATGGTTTCCATCAAGATTGGGGCCAAATTTCCTCTGTGGATAAAGTCTCAGAAAAAAATTGAATATCTGGATATGTCATATACAGGCATCCCAGATTCAATTCCAGATTGGTTAGATAAGATATGTTCTGGTATCAAATTTTTGGATTTGTCCTATAATAACATGAACGGAACACCAATGGAGCTTAGCAGAAATAGTGGTTTTAGATACCGACGTATACATTTGGAGTCCAACAAATTCGATGGGCCTTTGAATATGTTTCCAACATTTACTGCTGAATTACATCTGAAAAGCAACTCAATGAAAGGGCCAATTCCACACCCTGAGACTAACATGACATTGGATACTCTCCGAATGCTTCAACTCAGTAAAAACCACCTAAATGGTACCATCCCTGATTTTTTGTGCAACATACATGCTCTTCTTTCGAACAACCAGCTATGCGGAAAAATCCCTTCTTGCATTGATAAGCTTCGATTTCTTGGTGTGCTAAATCTAGCAAACAATAGTCTCTCTGGGCGCATTCCAACTTCATTGGGACATTCAGATTTTCTCCAATCTTTGCACTTGAACCGCAACAATCTCACTGGGGAGCTCCCAGCCTCGTTAGAAACATTTCAAAAACTTGAAGTTTCTTGGTGAGCAGCTATTGAGTGAGCAGCTATTGAGTCTGAAGTACCTTGTATTTGAATCCAACAATTTCCATGGTGACTGACATTTCCACATGCCTCTGCAAATTATCATCTCTTCAGGTTTTGAAATTGGAAAACAACAACTTAACTGGACATATACCTCAATGTGTGACCAACTTTACTGCAATGACACTGACACAATTGGACTCTGAATCGGTTTTCTTGAAGTTGTGGTTTCAACATATTTCGAAATGTTACTACATTACAATGAAGAGCTTTCATTAAGGGTGGAAATCTCAATTACACCTCAAGTAATGTGCGATATGTTAGATTCATGGGGCGCTCAAAAATTAAATTAAGTGGAGAAATACCTGTCGAGCTAATGACTCTTGTTGGATTACAGGGTTTGGATTTATCTGGAAACCATCTAAGTGGAAGAATCCCAGAAAACATTGGGAACTTGAAGCAACTTCAGTCTCTAGATCCATCCAAAAATGAGCTTTCCGGTTCAATTTCTCAAAGTTTGTCAGACTTAAGTTTTCTGAGCTGGCTGAAATTATCGTTTAATAAGCTAACTGGACGAATTCCATCCGGACATCATCTGCAGACATTGGTCAACCGTCCATTTACATGGGAAATAGTGGACCTTGCGGTAAACCGCTAGAAAACAGCTGCCCTGAATCCGATGGTAAATCATATGCCGGAGAATGTGGTGATCAAGAAGGTGGCAAGGAGCCTGATTTTTATTGGTTTTATGCTGGTTTTGCTGTTGGTCTCTTGGGATTTTTCAGTGTCCTATATTTCAACAACTCATGGCGCTATGCATTTTTGAGATTTCTGGAGAACTTGTTTAATAAAAGTATGGGTAGAAATTGCACTGCTAAAAGAGAAGTTTGCTTGAGTGATGTTACATGCATCATCAATTATAGTTGTAATGTTATCGGACTTCATCTAGAATGTATTATTCATCTAATTGTAAAATAAGAAAATATCGATAAAAAATTTCCACTTCCTTTTTAGAGGAACAACAAAAATTTCCAGCACAGAAAAAAAAAAAGAAAAAGAAAAGAGGATGGTCAAAAGCTTGCCAGAAGGAAAATCTTTCTTCTCATAAATGCAAACGCAGTTCTTACCTAGAAAAGATATGCTACTTAACTCACCAATCTGTCAAGTTAATCAGAGGTAAAGCATCGACAATCCAGTTTCTTCATACCATTAAGAATACACAGCAGCCTAGTCAGAGTAATAAAACAAGCAAACTCAAATTTCAAACTTTTAGATGCAAAATCACAGCTTATTCAATTCAATCATCAGTTTACATGTCATCCCCCCCCCCCCCCTCCTGCCCAAAAAAAAAAAAAAAAAACTTTTGTCATTTTTAGTTGCTTCTCTAAATGACGATGAAGAACCTTTAGCAATTTATTCACTCAATCAATCTTCCAGGCAAAGTTCTTCTAGCACCTAAACAAAATGGCTTGTTCTAAGGGTGTGATTATGGTGATATTGGCTATCCTAAAGCAATGGTTACTATTGCTGAGTTGCTAATATTATGAAAATTGATGAACAGCAAAATTGGTATGATTATTTTTTTAAGTCGCTCTTAGTGGATGTTAAAAAAAAAAAAAAAAAATACATCTTAAGACCTAAAATTAATTTGAAAGGAAGAAGGAAATGACGAAGAAGGAAGATATGAGAAGGGAAGAGAAAAAGATCAAAAAAAAAAAAATAGCTTCCATTTTACTTCTTTTTTGTGAATAAAGAAAAAAGAAGCAAAATATAATCAAAATAGGGGAACTTAAAAAGCGAAGAACGGGAGAAATCAGGAAATGGAGATGAATAAGATTAAAAAATAAAAAATAAAAAACAAAAAAAAAAGAGGAATTCGATGCATAAAGCATAAAAGGAGGAATCCAAAACTGGTACTCTTTAACTTTTGTGATATATTTTGACCCTTCAATTTTGCTCTTTTGCAATTTCTGAAACTTCAATTGTAGCCTTAAATTCTATATTTCTTCAGATAGTTGTTGATGCTAGATTAATCAACTGCAAGCTTTAAAATATAATTAGTGAGACAACTGATTACGTCGACATTGTGTGCTATATAAAACATCGACCAGAGGGAAGCCGTCAAAATAAAAGCACTACTGAATATCTTTGGGCTTAGCCAACCAGTGTAACTAATTCTTTGGTTTAACCATAACACCTAACAATTCTTAATCTATGTGTGAAATAAGAAATTGGCATATTTTTATGGGATGGACGGACTATATATTATCTAAAAAAATTTCTCATTTTTCAGTGATCTAATTTTTTTTAATGGAGAATTTTGCATGTAAATTGAGTTTATATGAACCCCTCTCACAAGGAAATGGGCCCTTCATGTAAAATGGTTCAAGTGGACCATTATAATGTCCCTATTTTAAGAGGACCCCCAATGTTAGTTTTTTTTTTTTCTTTTTCTTTTTGGTAAAAGAGTTATTTATATGGAAGAATGTCTAAAAACAGTGAACGCAACAACTATGAATATGTGTGTCATATAGTAAGTTTGACGTAAATTAGGTGTAATAACAAGTCACCATGGGACACCTATTAGAAAAATCTTTTTAAGATTAGTACTTAGGATAACGGTGCTGATTCTCTTTTTCAAACTTATCCTGCAGCAAAATGTGAATTTTAATGTTGAATATAACATTAGGAAGGGACAATTGTGAAAATGAAGATCAAAGATAACTTCAGCCTGATTGGATTAAAGATTATTTGGGAGAAAAACTTGTCATTAATATAACGATTTTTTTTTATGATGCAATATATATGGGATCAAAAGACAATTGATAAATTAAAAAGTGGTGGGAATATATGTTTAGAAAACCTTCATAAAATTTTGTTCTTAATAAAGCCTTTTTCTTTGCTAACATTCTAAAATGAAAAACGATTGACGCATTTTACTATATCATTGTACTGTACAATTTTCGAACTTGTTAGCATACTCCTTCAAACGAGGGAAGGGTAGCCCCAGCTTGTTGAGCAACACTCCTTCAAACTAAGAGTAGTTATTATTACTCTCCAGCTATCAATACTATAGGAGTATCTCAATTCCTACAACAACTACAATTAAGAATAGCAATTAATTTTACTCCTGCCACTAATTCTATAATCAACAGAATCTCGAGCATCTCAATTGCTACTATAATCAACACTACTCCAATCAAGAGTAGTAATTCTCAAACTCCTCCTCCTAATACTATAGTCAACAATATCAAGATGTACATCTCGACTCAAATTTCCTGTCCTACCTCTCTCCCTGGTCGTTCTTAGGTTTCACTACTCTCCTCTTGAAAAAAAAGTTTTTTTTAAAAAAATGTACATCGTAATTGCTACTAATACTATAAATAATAGGGCAAATTATATTTTATCCCCCTGTAGTTTAGCATTTTTTACATAACCCCCATATGGTTTCAAAAGCTATACATAACCCCCTCATGGTTTGGATCAATGTGTCAAAGTGACGGAAATAGTCACTTGTAACGGAACTTCTAAAAATGTCCAAATTACCCTTATAAATACATGACACATTAACCCGTATGATTTTTATATTTTACTATATAACCCCCTTATGGTTTAATACTTTACCAAATAACCCTCTTATAATTTTCAAAATATACACATAACCCCCCTTAGTTAATAAATAATTTTTAACTTTACATAAGGGTATTTTTGACATTTTAGGTGACTCCGTTACGAATGGTCATTCCCATCACTTTGACACTTTAATCTAAATCATAAGGGAGTTATATATAACTTTTGAAACCATAGGAGAGTTATGTAAAAAAAAAAATGTTAAACCACAGGGGGGTAAAGTGGAATTTGCCCTAAATAATATATTGGTAATTAATTAATACATGCTCCTGCGACTAACACTATAATCAGCAACAATATCCGGAGTATCTCAATGACTACTATAATCAAGAAAACTACAACTAAGATCATTAATTGTCACACTCCATGCTTCTATTACTATAATCAAGAATATCGCAAGGATCTTGATTAGTACAAACTAATATAAATTAGCATGTGGAGATTCCCATCTCTTGCAATTCGAAGTTCAACAGCTAGGATTGCCGCGACCACCACCACCAGCGGCAGCAGTTGCAGGGTCAATGGAGGACGAAACCCAATCCGCAAACGGTTGTTCTACGACTACCTTGAAGACGTCGGATCACCTGCGCCATGTGGAGTCGATGAGCACCCTGCCCTCCGGCGCCGGTCCAATATCTAGATTGAATGCCGTCATCCTGGGGGAGTCTCTAGCTTCAGAGGAGGATCATCTGGTTTTCCCCAGCGAGGCCTTCTCCATGCAGGCTCACGTTCCTTCACCCCAGAAGGTAGTAATACTCAAGAAGATGGACTTTCCGCTGTTTCCACCCCTCAGTCCTATGTCTCAATCCTTCCTTCCATTTTCCACTACCACTCAATTGCTCCTTTCTGTTTGATTTTATTGTCCACCATACTTTTGTCAATTTTTTTTAAAGTTATCATCTCTTAATTTTTTTTTTAGAATCTTTTATTTCCTTGTGAAAATAATGGTTTATTTATGATATTAGCGACTCTTTGAGTATTTAACTTTTTTAAGAAATAGCGCTTTAATAGTGATATTATGTAGCAAGGACAATAATCGGAAAAAAAAAAAAAGAAGATCTAATTTTATCTTTGTTAAGGTCGGAAAAATTTAAAAACATTTTAAAATGTGCAGCATGACATTTTCAGTAAAATGAAAAAAATTGAAAAAGTTAAATTTTATCTCATCAATTTCTCTGGTCCATTGACCATCCAAATAACACCTAGTTAATGTGATAAATCTCAACTACAATATTTGAAATTTTCCTCACCAATTAATATTACTAATGATAGGCATGGACTCTCCGTCCAATTTTGCCGAGATTCTGATTTTTTTTTTTTTTAATTCTTTGCAAATTTATCATCCAAGTACTTGGAGACGTATGCAAGGTCAATCGAGGACCCCGCAGGATTTTGGTCAGAAATGGCCTCAGGGTTTTTCTGGAAAGAGAGATGGGGCCCACAGGTTTACGCTGAGAATCTTGATATTCGTAAAGGCAAAATCAATATCGAGGTCCATCCCATCTTTATCCTTTACTTTGGTTAATTCTTTTTATCTCTTTCAACTCATTACTTTCGCTAATTTCTTTGTCTTTTTTATTTTTAAAAATTCCCTTTTCTTTTGTTACCCCCAATCCTGCATAGTATTTGCAATTATCCCCTTAAATAAAATTCATAGATTGTTTATCCATCCAATATAAATAAATGTAAAAAGATGATAGAGGTGTTTATAAATAAAAATGCCCTGCAGAGGTTGTGTATGATGCCTGATTTTAGTAGTAATGAATTTTAACACAATCTTTTATTTCTTCTCATTCTTGACGATAAGAATATTCTAGGATCTTTCTATTTTACTCAACCAATTTAGTGATTAATCCTCTTATTTTAACAAATAATCCAATAAAAAAAATTAGATTGTACTGCTCCTTTTTCATGTTATTTCAATGACTTTTCAATAACCAAATAAAATAGATAGGAAAAAGACTTAACAAACAATATTGTGGTAGCCTAAGTATGCCAAAAATTCACATGTAGATAAGTTTGTGTGAAAATACTTTTTACACTAACATTTTAGGAAACATTCACCCAAGAAGAATCTATATCATCTTTGTACTTATGCCACAAAAGGAAATTTTCAAAGTTGGTAAACTACTTATTAGTTGGTACAGAGCAATGAAGCCCACGTGCGATATAGTTTCGGGAGGTAAACTGTAATTAATCCTTTTTCTTTTCTGCCTGTGGATGTGGCCACTGAATACAGTGGTTCAAAGGTGGAATCACCAACCTATGCTACAACTGTTTGGATCGAATCATCGAATCCGGAGATGGTGACAAAATTGCAATTTTCTGGGAAGGAAATGAACCTGGTTTTGATGGCACCTTAACTTACAAACAACTGCTGGCTAGAGTTTGTCAGGTCTTTATATATCACTTCTATCCTTTACTTTTCTTCCTAAGGACTTGTGATCTTAGCCCATGTGACGCTTTCCTGGCTTTTCCTTCTCATTCCAATAGCTTGCAAATTGGTTAAAAGATGTTGGTGTCCGCAAGGGAGATGCTGTGGTCATATACTTGCCCATGCTTATGGAACTACCCATTTCTATGCTTGCATGCAGTCGCATTGGTGCTGTTCACTCTGTATAACTCAAACCCATATCTTTTAATCCTCTATTTGTTACTTTTCTGAAGCTAGATGATGCTAGTACAACTTGGAGTTTTATTATTGAAATCCCAAGTTTTCTTGATTGTCTGTTTGGTATGTTAGGTGGTATTTGCAGGATTCTCTGCTGAATCACTCGCCCAGAGAATCATGGATTGCAAACCCAAGGTTGTCATAACTTGCAATGCTGTTAGAAGAGGTTCCAAGATTATCTATCTAAAGGACATTGTTGATGCTGCCCTTGCAGAATCTGCCCGAAATGGCAATCCTTTGGGTTAGAAACTAAGCTGCTGCATTATGACATCGGTCATAAATGGACTATTGCTTTTTTTTCCCCCAAATTATAGGAACACATAAAGCCGATATCCTGTTATAGAATGCTTCTTTTATTTGAAGTGGATCATTTTATCTATGAGAATCTAGGATTTATTTCTTGATTTCTTGATTTTGTTCTCTCTTCATTTACTTTGCTTATTGGCTGAAGCTCTTAGAGTGCATACTTTCTTATGTAGCATGTTATATTTACTTATTGCAGACGTTTGCTTGACATATGAAAATGAATCAGCCATGAAGAGGGAATCTACAAAGTGGCAAGAGGGAAGAGATATATGGTGGCAGGTTAGGAGGCAAACATGCCGCAATAAATGATATGTTGGTACTCTTGCACATAATATTATGTGTCATTGTCATGTAGTTAGCAGTTTTCTGATTGCACTTTTAGTGCATCCGCAATCGATTTTGACTGGACATTAAAGTTGCGTCTAACGTTACCCCTCTTTGGATATCTACTACTGGAGAAAAATTTGATACTCTATTGTCTACCCCCTGCTTTTTAAGAGAATCATAGCTCTTGGAAATAACCATTTAAATCCATCTGTTATGCTATTCATGGTTTTTACATTCTGAATTACTCGTTCTCTGCACTGATTTGAGCAAATCCTATGTTGTTTCCAGGATGTTGTTCCTAAACACCCCACTACTTGTGCTGTGGAATGGGTTGATGCAGAGGATCCACTTTTCCTCCTGTATACTAGCGGGAGTACTGGAAAGCCAAAGGTCTGAATATATCCTGAAAAATTAATACTTCCAGTTCTTTTTATGCTTTAGTCTATAAAGATGTTCTTTCTGTAAATCTAAGGGTGTCCTGCATACAACTGGAGGCTACATGGTATACACTGCAACAACTTTCAAATATGCATTTGACTACAAGCCATCAGATGTATACTGGTACTCACAATTTAATACTTTACCTTTTAGGCAAACTTACAAGTGGGCTGGGTTGCTGATATATTTGGCCACAATTTTGATTCAGGTGTACAGCTGACTGTGGTTGGATTACTGGGCACAGCTACGTTACATATGGACCTTTGCTAAATGGAGCAACTGCTGTGGTTTTTGAAGGGGTAATCTTTTAGAAACCTGTACATTAATTTTTTTACTTCATATGTGGAATGTGAAAGGTTAAAAATTATTATTCATTTCATTGATTTTCTTGTAAGTGTGCAGTACTGCTTTGACATCCGGACAAACAAAATGATTGGCAAAAGTAAGTGAAATAGGATTGTAGAACTGCATGCTTAGTAACACGGCTTCTATTTCCTGCAGGCTCCTAATTATCCAGATGCTGGGCGGTGTTGGGACATTGTTGACAAATTCAAGGTGTCAATATTCTACACCGCCCCCACATTGGTGCGGTCGCTAATGCGTGAGGGAGATCAGGCAAGGAATACAATCAACTGTTGTCCTGTTCCATTTTTCTGGTTATATTGTTTAACGTAACTTGTAATTGGAAGAAATTTACCAGTCATCTCATATTCAATTTCTGGGGCTTGTCTTAGTTTTGCTTTGCTCTTTATATTGGATATATTTGTTACTTGAGAGTTGAGTGGCAATGGCTTCATTGAGGGACTTGCTTCAGGATCAAAACTTTGAAGCTAAGTTACAGCCATAACAGTCTTCTTTTCTTGAGTATTCCATTTTGTGTTTCATCACCATTCTATGATGACAAACTCACTACAATGCCTTTGGCCTGATAGTTTAATTGGTTGCTGGATGCATAAAAACCATCTGACTGGTCTCTGTGGTTTGCTTACTGGTTGGGGCTTACCAAGAGGGAAAATATATTTTTGCCTTTGATCCTGTTAAAATAGTTATGACCTTAATTCTGGTATTTTTCTTGCAACAGTCTAGATTCCATATGGATAATAGCATTTACTTTTTGAGAAAAGCCATTTTTTCTCTTTTCAATTTCCTCCTGTTTTCACATGTATGCTAATGTTACTAATCTTAATTTCCTCCTCCATCTATGTGCACAGTACGTCACCCGTTATTCACGCAAGTCCTTACGAGTGCTTGGAAGTGTGGGTGAGCCGATCAATCCAAGTGCATGGAGGTTTGTGACTAAATAATGCCATATGCTATTTCCAATTATTTAAAGTTTCCAAACCTGTTTATCATCCATTTGTCAATGACCTTTAATTGTGCCAGGTGGTATTTTAATGTAGTTGGAGAGTCAAGGTGCCCTATATCTGACACTTGGTGGCAAACTGAGACTGGTGGTTTTATGGCATGTTTCTGAATAGTTTCTTCTTTGCTGTATGATTGTGTCATGGTGTTTGCCTGGGAAAACCAGTATGTGTCTAACATGTAGCACTTTTGTCAACTTTCAGATTACTCCTTTGCCTGGAGCATGGCCTCAGAAACCTGGTTCTGCTACATTTCCATTTTTTGGAGTTCAGGTACACACGTGAAACTATAATATGATATGACACTACCTCAGATGCTACGCCCTCTTAAATGGGGAGGACAAAAGAAGTATTCTAGCATACAACCATGTGTAAAGTGGGAGGATAATTGTGATTTTGCTCATCCTATAGTTATTTGCTCTTTGCATCCGGTTTCTAATTGGATCATTACTGAAAGTTCAAATTTTCCATGGAGTGATGTTGAATTTCTAGACATTTTTACTGATGCAAATGCAAAGATAAGAACAGCGCTGCCTGGTGAATACCAGAAATGACGGATTTCTGGAAACCCTTGCTCTTTTAGTATTTCGGTTTAACTTGATATAATTTAGGTTGTTTTTAATGTATTACAGTCTGATAATTTGTTGACAAGAGTGTTAGAGTTTGAAGGGCGATTTTGAAATTTCAGAAGATACTGAAATAGGTAAGGATTACAGGCTATAAAGTCATTCTAGCTCATGTGGACTAGTATCAGAAATTTGGGATTTCTAAAGGAATCAAATTGATTAGATGTTATAGCAAATTTGATATCTGCTTACATCCTCTATAGGCTGTCATTCCTGACTTGGCTTCCACAAATTATTAGCCTTTGCTTTCTATGTTTCTTGGTTCACTTAGCTTTGAAGTTTGCTTAGTTCTTAAGAATTGGTAGCATCCAAATCTTATGAATATGGGCGCATTTAGTTCATGGGGAATACAGGGTTATTTGTCCTGGGATTAATAGTTCCATGAGTCTCAATAGCATCTAGAATAGTTATCCAGCATATAATCCGCTCAGGATAACTGACAGTATATCCTACAGATAACATCCAATTCTGCACCTGATTAGAAACAGGACTACTTTCAGTAACTAAACTACCCTCCTATGGCAATCTTGCATTCGATTTGATCTTTGTTCTTCCTATTTCAGGTTCCTTAGAAAACAGGAATATGTTTTTTTTCCCTGAGTTACTCTGACTATAAGAAATGTAATAATTTGCTTTACAATCACACCAACTTGCCATGTCACCAACATGGAAAATCTAATTAAATGAATTATTTACATCCATTATTATGTAAAAGCTTGCGAGCTTGTGCTGATTTTATGATTCCAAAATCCTTTTCCTATTAAATATTTAAACTAGCAGCCAGTTGCAGCTTTACTCTCTAAACAATTGGCAAGCACAAAAAATAAAAAAAAAAACTGACTTTTTACCATAGCTTCTTTGGTGCATCGTTTAAGCAATCCTTGTATTGAAAGTTTGAAGCCAAGGAAGCTCATGTTATATAATCTTCTAATATTGTTACAGCCTGTCATAGTAGATGAAAAAGGTGCTGAAATTGAAGGCGAGTGCAGTGGATATTTGTGTGTGAAAAGCTCATGGCCATCCGCATTTCGAACTCTTTATGGAGATCATGAAAGATATGAAGCTACATACTTTAGTGCATTTCCTGGCTATTACTTTACTGGCGATGGCTGCACCAGGTAGTTCACTGTTCTACGCTTGTTTACCATGTTCAGACATCTTCACTAGCATTAATAAATTCATAGATCATTTATGTATTTACCTTAAGTTCCAAGTACTGCTATATGATTATGTTGCCTTGAATTCATTAGGGACAAAGATGGCTATTATTGGCTCACTGGAAGAGTTGATGATGTTATTAATGTCAGGTAAACTTTCTTAACTTTCAGTCATCTTTTCGCTTAAAGGATGCAGCTAAATTGGTTAACTGTTGGCATGATTCAATCACAACAATTACTTTTCGCTAACTAATTATTGGGTTATGTACTGTCAAATGTTCGTTTGAATGTCTAATGCCATACATACATATATAGTGGACATCGCATTGGTACTGCTGAAGTGGAATCTGCTCTAGTTTCACACCCTCAGTGTGCTGAAGCTGCTGTTGTTGGTGTTGAGCATGAGGTACGTTTTCTTCATGACATGTTTCCTGAGTTTCTGATGTACAAAATGTCATCACTTTCCTATGGCTAAAAGATTCAATGCTGTCAGGTCAAAGGACAGGGCATATATGCATTTGTTACCCTAGTAGAAAGTGTTCTATACAGTGAAGATCTGCGAAGAAGTCTTATACTAACAGTGAGAAACCAGGTACGTTTAAGAAGCAACATTCTTGATCCATAGCTTGAAGAAAGCGATATCCCAGTGCTATGTGTTTTTTCAGAAGTCATTGTAAATGCTGTAGCTACCTTACATTAGGATATCGGATCTCTCACTCAGAAACCCCTCACCCCCCCTCCTGGTAAACAAACCTTACAGTCAAGGTTTCTGGTGGTTCTACTTGCTCATGAATCTAGGGGGTTCTATCATCTACAATGAACTGAGTTTTAACAATGAGGATAGAGGTTATTGCTTCACGTGATTAGTATTACTTGGTTTTAGGTCTTCCACTCTACTGCAGTAAGTTCATCTTGCTCGAGTCATCTCCCTCTAGGCTTGTTGTAATGGCAGCCAATAGAACACCATCTGCTATGCTAATGTAGTGTACCTAAGCTTTTTTACTTGGTTAACCTAGATACATGAGTACATATAGCTGTCTTGTATGTGATGAAGTCGAATAACGTATCGAGTGAGTCAAATGAACTGCAACTTCATAAGCTATAGTTTCTCCTAACATGGATGTTAATGGTCAGGAATCTGCATGATGCAAGTAATAGCAGAGCTCATGTGTCCAAGTTCCCAGTGGTCCTACAATTCTCTATGTATGTAGGAGTATGAGATTAATTCCTCAATGCACATAAGCGATGGATCTAGTTAGGGCACATCTTGTGTTTTTAGCTTAGCTAGTTTGAAGTAGAAAGAAGGTTATTTTTCTTTTCTCAGTGTTGGAGCCTGGAGGTTTGGGAGGCCCCCATGGTGAATGCCTCTTGTGTTCTAAGTCAGTTTTATAGCACAGTTTTCCATTCTTTATGAAATCGAGTGTCTTTCTACAAGAATTTCCCTCAAGATAGAATTCCTGAACAAAAGAATGTGGTAATTTATTCTAAGCTCCTAGCATCATACGTACCAGATTGGAGCATTTGCAGCCCCAGACAAAATACACTGGGCGCCTGGCCTTCCGAAGACAAGAAGTGGAAAGATAATGAGAAGAATTTTGAGAAAAATTGCTTCCAGACAGTTGGATGAGCTTGGGGACACAAGCACGCTTGCAGATCCAAGTGTTGTTGATGAGCTGATCAAACTCGTTGACTGCTGATTGCATGTTAGTATTGGCTTCATCCCATCCCAGGACAAGTTTGTCATGCAATTCAAGAGACAAAAACATTTGTTCCCATCTTTCGTGCCCTGTTTGCAATTGCTTCATACTCTTTTTTATGTACTTTTTAGCAACTCAATAATGACGATATTCTTGATATATATATATGTTCTTTTTGTTATCACGCAAAATCAATTTTGTTATTTCAGCAGTGAACATCTCAAAAGTAATTAGTCATATGAGTATTGTACCAGGATCGGTTCTCAAAATCCTCTTAAAAAAACTGTGGCTTGGATGCTAAAGCTATAGTCAACAGGAAAGGAAAGAAGTGAAGGGCTTGTCTCGTATTTAGTCCCCAGATTGACTGGGAAGCCAAACAATTAACAGTACTTGAACAAGAAGCAGATATAGATGCCGAAACACGATTGATTCAAATCAATCATCACTTTATAGTCCCCTCCAGTTTTTGGTCCTTTAGTTTCTTTTTCTATGTAACCGTCTAGAAACTGCAGCAGTTTGTATCACTTGCACAATATTTCAAGCAAAAAAGCTTATCTAAACACAGTGGCATGTCCTATGTATGGGCAGCATTCTCCTGATTTTAGCTGCTGTTTTGGTTGTCAAACTTGCATTTGCTAGCTCTAGAACAGATTAGCTAAACTAAAGCTGCACTGCAAGTGAGAGGGAAGCTCTTTCTGAACTCGCGAAAGGCCTAATTGATGAAGCAGACCGGCTTTCTTGATTGAATGGCAAAAACTGTTGTGCTAGGGAAGGAGCTGTGCAACAACATAACTGGCCATGTCATGAAGCTTGATTTAAGTAACCCTTTCTTATTTGGGAATCAAAGATACTTGATGACAAAGATTGTCTTGCATTTTAGCAGCAACTGCATAGGAGGTGATATAAGTCCATCTCTGCTCAATCTTGAGCATTTTCAGTATCTAGATTTGAGCATAAACAGCTTTTGAAGAATACAAATTCCAGCAGCTTTTAGTTATCTAAAAAATCTAGAATATCTGAACCTCGCGAATGCTGGTTTTGGGGGACAGGATCCCCACTATCTTGGAATCTTTCAAGCTTGCACCTTCAAGTTGGTTATGCTTCTCGTGTATCAGTCTGCTTGCCTCGCTGGGGATGTGGATCTAGTTCAATTTCGTCCTATAATTATGCCTATTTTTTTATATGGAGGGAAACATTCTTTTTTTTTTTTTTTTGCGAAATATTCACTCATTTCACTTGATAAGGTGAAATAATAAACAAAAAATTAGAATTAGAATTTTTAAATGTAAAAATATTGTTAAAGGTCTAAAAATGCCTAGATATTGTCTGTCTCTCTTTTTTATTTTCACATTCTAATTTTTCAATAATGATTTTTGTTTATTTTTCCCTTATTACATGAAATAAGTAGGATATTTCTCTCAACCCAAAAAAAAGTGAAATAAAGGGATGAAATTTGACTATGCCCATATATATGAAAAATATTATTTTTTTACACTATTAAGTTAGGGATATTAATATGGTTTAGCCATGATTTATTCAAGGTGTTAGAAAATGCGCACAATGCACTATACTTTAAGGGGAATAATTGCAGTTAAATCTTAGGAGTATAAATATCTTTTTTGATATTACCATTGTACAATGTTAGAGTTGATTAAAGAATTTTAGGAATAAAATAAACAAATAATAACGTTAGAGGGTAAAATGCAAAACTAGATATACCTAAAGGAAGTTTTTGTAATTAACCCATATTTTTGGAAGAGAAGATGCATGAATTATCGTCTAATAATTGGAGTTGGCTTGTGCCTTTTACAAGAAAAGGGACGCTAATGATTTCCAAGTTACGCGTTTAATTTGTTCAACAGTCAACTAGTCAAATCTCTTCATTATAGATTAAAGTAAATTTCAAACAATTAAAAGCATATTTTAGCTTCTTTTTTTTTTTTTGGTTCAAACTACTATTCTACCGTTTGTATGTTATGGAAGAATAAAGTTGAGCTTCAAGGGGAAAGAAAAAAAAAAAAGAGAAAGAAAGAAAGAAACGAAAATAAAAGGAGGGAGAACTAAAGTGACAAAAGCAAGCCAAGGACTTTTCCATGTTTACTGCCCTTGTTGACAGGGATTACACCATGCAGTTACCATGAGCACATTTGAAGTAGAAGAAGCAGAAATCATTAACACTAACAGGTGAACTCTAATTCAATGATGGTCCATAGCTAAGGATGGCAATGGGCAGCCACCAGCCCCGCCGGGGCTTTTGGGACGGGGGTGGGGGAGAATTTTTCGCGAGGGGTTGGGGGAAGCCCGGTTTAGAAACAGGGCAGGTCTAATTCAATGATGGGTCCATAGCTAAGGATGGCAATGGAGGCGGGTGCTCGCGTGGGGGTGGGGGGAATTTTTTCCCTCTGTTTAGAAACAGGGCAGGGAACGGGCACCCGTCCCGCCACCCATTTAAAAAATATATATATACGTATATAATTATATATAATATTTAATTTAATTTGTTACAAACTTATGATAATGATTTTATTGGTTATATGTATTATATAATGTATATTAGTATATGTACTATAATTGATATTATCAATTATACTAATAATTATATATAACTACTAATAGAAATTATTAATTAGTTATATTAAATTTACTAATACATTTATATTAAATCCCTAATTACACTTAATACAATAACATTTTTTTCTCAAAAAAAAAAAACATAAGTACAATAATGAATTAGTGATTATATTTGTGCCAAATGTAAAAACTTGACTACTTTAGTTGTATTTATTTCATCATATTAGATTGTATTCAAATAATTTTGTTTGATTATTTTTATAAGTTTCAATTGTGAAATTATAATGAATAATAATTTGATGATATATTGATATTTTAATACTTGATTATTTGTTGAAATTTAACTATAATAAAATTATATAACAAATTTTTATTTGTCCCACGAGGGAAAGCGGGACGGGGCGAGGCGGGTGGTTGAGCATTTGATTGCCAACTCTTGTGCAACCCAATGAACAGAGATGCAAACATCATATATGGATTGTGAAGGACTATCCCATTTCCACCAAATGCCAGATTGGGAGAATGTATGGTATCCTCTGTCTTATATCCCACATCGATGAATTAGTTGAGCCATGCACCCTTTATATGTCTAAGATTGGAGCAGAAAGGTCACGACCTTACTTGAACAGGATCTGTTCTATAGGCTCGTACCTCTGTGTCCTTGAGTTCTAAGGAGACAGGAAACCAAGTCTGGTGGATGAAATATGACTGCTTGACCAGAGCGTGATTGACAGCTCTTGCGGCTCACTTGGCGGGCCGCAAGTGCAGTAGAGGATCGTTCCTAGTTCGTGCTTCAACACAGGCTAGGGTGGTCTTGCAGTTGTCTGACAGACCTTCCTCCCTCATTTTCTTTTTCTTGGGTTGCTAAATGTTTTAACCTTTTGATCTGATATGGTTTCTGTTTTCCCACAAAGTTTTCCTTGCAGAATCTAGGGACTTTTCTGAAAGTTTCCTGATAACTAATCACAGTTGATTGATAATAGTGAACCCATAATTTCCTTCTTGACCTATACCACAAAATTTTGGGACAAGGGGCAGGGACGGTCATCAGAATGACCGTCCCTGAACAGTCAACAGTCAGATTTTGATCAAAAAAAAATGTGCGGTTCATATCACAAGTTGTATATCGATTTTCATAACGTGTGTGGGATTCGTAAATTTTTGTATTAAAGTTACACGTTGTGCAAACAAAGTTACGTCGTGTGCAACCAAAGTTACGCGCTATGTAAAATGATCAAAACCGCCGGGAACCTGCAACCGTTCCTGCCTGCTGTCCAAAATTTCGACTACAATTTATATTTCTATATATACAATACTTACATATGTACACGGGATGGAATCCGCTTCTCACAATATGTTCAACTAATTTGCTGGAACAAAAATGTAGGAGTCAAACTGAAGCCAGCAATTGCAAATTCACTCCTGGCACAACCCCATGTATTATACTCATCCCATTTCCTTGTGAAGGACTATGGATTGACTGTAGATAGCCTCAGGTGGGTAGATGGACTTTCTTCCTTGAAAAGCTTAGACTTGTCCGGGGTACAACTTTTGGATGGCTAATGACTGGTTATATTCAGTTAACTTCCTTCCTTCCTTTAGTTTCTTTGAATTTTGCTGGCTGCGGACTTCATACATTTCCTCCTCTTTTACATATCAATTTCACATCTCTTACTTCTCTTAATCTTCAGTGGAACAATTTCAACTCCACCATCCCTCTCTGGTTGTCCAATGCCACTAGCCTTAAGCAACTCCAACTTGATCATAACAGCTTTAATGTTTCAATTCCTGACAATCTTGAAAAGTTCACCTCTCTTGCTGTTCATGATCTTTCTTCAAACTTTTTTGGAATTCAACTGCCGAATTCTTTCTGTAAGTTAACTAGTCTTGTTCACATGGATCTCAATGGCAACAATTTCCAAGGCACAATCCCCTATTGCTTTAAGAATCTGACTTCACTTGCCATTCTTAATTTGGAAGCAAATTATCTTGAGGGTCCGATTCCAGATTCAATTAGTCAAATGTGCAGTTTGAAAGTGCCTGATTTGTCCCTAAACCAGTTCAATTCACCATTACCGACTCTGATTAGAGATCCATCTGACTGCCTCCTTAATAGACTGAAGGAGCTGTATTTTATATCCATTATCCAATGACTTCTTTGGTTACTTACCCAGTCAGCTGGAAATGTACAGGAATCCGGAGGTACTCCATCTTTCTTTTAATTCACTCTCTGGCACAATTCCTTCTGAGCTAGCCTGTCACACTTAAGGGAGCTGGATATTAGCAACAATAAATTCAATGGTAGTGTTCCCTCAAGTATTGTACAACTTTTAGAGTTGGTAAAGTAGGAAATTTCCAATAATTCATTGAGTGGTGTAATCTCTGAAGTCCACTTTGAGCAGCTCTCGAAATTAAAGAATTTGTTAGTCTCTTCAAATTTATTCCTATTCAAAGCGAGTCCTCTATGGATTCCACCTTTTCAACTGCAAATGATTGAGTTAGAATCGATTGATGTAGGCCCCCAACTTCCTCCTTGGCTGCAAACTCGAAAGGGAGTGAAAAGGTTGATCATGTCAAATGCGAGCATCTCAGATGTCATACCCGGTTGGTTTGAGAATATGTATTCTCGAATTGACGATCTAGATTTGTCACACAACAACATAAGTGGAAGATTACCAAAATTTGAAGAATATAATGATTCTTTCCGAGTAATAAAGCTGAACTCCAACAAATTCAAGGGCACGATAACATCTGTTCCATTGGGAGCTTATTTGGTTGATCTTTCCGAAATTCCTTGGAAGGCCAGCTACCTCTATTTGACAGTTATTTGGATCTGTCATTGACTCATCTCTCACTCTTTGATAACCATTTCATGGGTGAAATCTCTCCGTCTATATGTGTAATTCAGAGTTTGATATTCATTGATCTATCAAGCAACCAGTCATCAGGAAAGATCCCTTCATGCTTGGCGAACCTCCAAAACTTTGCATGTGCTTGACCTCTCAAATAACAGTTTGCTACGAATTGATCTATCAGCGAATCAATTTTCAGGGACAATCCCCTCATGCCTGGCCAATCTTCAGAACTTGCAAGTGCTTGATCTCTCTAATAATAGTCTCAGCAGGCAAATTCCAGATTCTTGGTTTTTTTCTGAGGAACTTCATTCTTTGCACCTGCAGCAGAACAAATTGGATGGAAAAATTCCATCGTCAGTCAGAAACCTGAAAGGATTGCACATTCTAGATCTCGGGGATAATGTACTGAAGGACATCATTCCTTCCTGGATAGGAGAAGAGTTACAAGACCTTGTATATCTCAGACTTCACTCAAATAACTTTTACAGTGGTATTCCATTGCAACTCTGTCAACTGAAGATTCTCAGGCTGCTGGACTTGGCAAAGAACAATTTATCTGGGAGCATCCCTCATTGTGTTAATAACTTCAGTGCCATGATTTCAGATGATCCAATATTATCCTTTCACATGCGGTTCTTAATTTATTTTGAGCGGAGAATTTTAGAATCCGCACAAGGTATGGAACAGAAGTATTCTACAACCTTGCCTTTTCTTTGATCAATACAGCTTTCACACAACAATATATCAGGAGAGATCCCTGAAGAGCTAATGGATCTCCTAGTATTGAAGAATCTTAATCTTCCGCACAATCATCTTCAGGGAACAATTCCTGAGAAGATTGGCAACTTGAAAAACCTTGAGACTCTTGATTTATCAAGAAATGAGCTTTCAGGTCCAATTCCTACAAGTTTATCCATCATATATTCACTGAGCCACCTAAACCTGTCGTTCAATAACTTATCAGGGCCAATACCTACTGGGAAACAACTCCAAACCTTGAATAATGAATCCATTTATGAAGGTAATAGTGGACTTTGTGGAGCACCACTGTCAAATAGCTGTCCTGAAGAAAAATCATCAAATGGAGATGAGCCATTGCTGGATAGTGAGAGTGACATGCAGCTCGAGTCCTTATGGTTTTATGCTGGTTTAGGACCTGGTTTTGGCTTTGGATTCCTGGTTGTTTGTTGCACTCTAGCTTTCAAAAGGTCCTGGAGCAATGCATTGTTTCTGTTCCTAGATAATCTCTTTAGCAGGAGAAGGCAGCAATGACATCTGTAAAGGCATTTCTCTAATGTTTTATTTTGTGGTTTTGGTTCCTTTTGGTCTATGACAAAAAATCATGTGTCTTTATGGTTTTATGCTAATAGAATTATCTGCTACAAGTTTTTTAAACTGAATTATTCAATCAAGATAAGCAGCAAAATGTAACTTTGTTGATCCCTAAGAAGCATAAAATCTACTTTTTCTAAAACGTAAAAGGGTAGACAACTCAAGGCGACAAAGTCATAAGAAGGAAATTCTATAACATAAATCTTAGCGAAACAAAAAATAACAGCAAAACTGGTTTAAAAAAAAAAAAAAAGAATTTCTCTTCAGCCCATTTTGAGCGAATTCATAAGTAGCAATGCTTTTCAGATACTTTCAAGTAATAACATGCTTAGATTTCGGGAAATATGTCACATTTATATCCACATCATTTATTGATATATAATAGTGTAAGAAAACAGTGAAAAAATGATTATGAACGACTTATGATGGCATAGGAAAATCCATGTGAGAATTGCATATGCCATATAGTCTAACAGTAAACTCATAAATTAAGTCTATTTAAGTATTTTCAAGCATTTAGGGCATGACCAAAAAAAAAAACTATGAATAAAATTGCACAAATATTATTGTACCCATGCATCAAACACTTTGACGTATCCACGTCAAGCGAATCAATAGTGACAAATTGATTCACATGTCGAAGAAAGTGTTGGTGTAACCAAATATCAACTAAAAATCGCAAAGATATGAACACAGTAAAATATGAATCACCATTCACCAATCTTCTTTGAATCTTCAACACTTACGCTGTACACTGACAGAAAATGAAAGGAACCATCCAATGATTTTGGACCAAATTGCCAAACTTGTATCGCTCCCTCAATCTCGCTGAATAACCAACATCGCGGGGCAACGACTTGACTCAAGAGTGAAGAAATTTTTGCTTTCATTAACTTCAGTCTCCACAAACGACATCCCAAGTAGACTCCAAGTCCCCCGAGATGGTAATCCGGTTAGGTAATACAAGGCAACAAAGTCAAGCAAATGTTTCTAAAAGAAGACTAAGATGGATGCATTTAACTTAAATTCCTGATGTCCAGAGATAAAAAATGTTCCAGATGGGACCCAAAATTAATTAGGATTTAGAAACTACCAATCAATTTTCTCACAGGACTAGCGTGGAGCCAGGGGGCAGGACCTAGGCCAAAATTCCAAGATTCATGATGTATATCATATTTACCTTCTATATTATTATTGCATGTACAAATACTTATTATATGCTTGTTTTCAAATGTCTGTCAAGCCTTGGATTTATTTTCAGTACGCTTTTGGTATACTAGTATAGAGTATAAATATGTCTCTTTCTAATCCAAAAGTAAAACTCGTGATGGACTTTCAAGTGCAATCAACAAAATTCAACAATCAAAAAAAAAAGTTAAGATTTAACCAAATATGGAAAAATTGACAAAATTATCAATATTATGAATGGTGTATACAGCACTAATACTCCTAATTACTTCTCTCTCTTTTTTTTGGCCATGACAAAAAATTCTAATAATACACTATTAGAATAGTTTGATTTGTAGTTAGATATATGAACAAATTTTCAATTTTCTTTGGAGTTGGATGACCTGAGCTTTCACATAAGCAAAATTTAGCCGTCTGCACAAATATCATTTGCAAGCCCTACATTATTATTTTTCATGTTATGTGAGTTGATTTGTTAGTATATTAATGAAATTCCTCCATATTAAGTTAGGTGCCCCGTTTTGTAAAACTGAAAAGATGTATGTACTATGAAGTTGAAGTCTTTGTGTTATTTGTGTTATTTCTATTAATAATGAAGTGTAAATGAATCATCACATATAAAATCTTATGATTTTGACGGTTCATTTTTGACAAACGAAAATTTTCATTGGTTGAGATAATTGAGTTTTTAAAAAAAAAATTTTTACTATTTTTGTGCAAAATCTATAAAGCACAAATGACAAAAACTCCATTGCCCTAAAACACCTTCTTTTGGTTTCAGATAGCAATGTTTTTGACGATTTAGAAATTGAATTAGATTGTGAGTAGTCAAGAATTTCAAATTAAAATAAAAATTCAAAATGAAATGGAAAGAGACAAATTAGATTGGAGAGTTACATTTTGCTTGTACCTTCATTGGTTGATTTTCTTAGTCATCAATCAGTAAAAAGAAGGAGAATTCAAACAAACCCTATCAACCCTTGTAATTTTGATGATGAAATAATTGAATGAAGGAATTTTTGTGAATTAAATTATTCTTCTACTATTAAAGAATGACTACTGCTTCTAAAAGGTAGTAAGAAATGCAGAGTGGACAGTAGGAAAAGAAATTACTTCTATTGGTTGGTCAAATAAGTATGAGCTTAGTTATAATTAGTATTAGTCTGCCACACAACCTTCAAGAAAATTTCAGAGTTTGGTGCATGTGCTGACTACAAAGCATATGAAAACCAATGTACCTACATAAATAAAGCATTGAAAGCTAAGATTTTAGTTTGCTTCTTCCTTCTCTACAAATTCAAACATTTTGAGAGCATTACTTCTCTTTCATTTTTGTCTTCTTATTCTGCAAATTCAATTGGCTGCACCACAAAAAGTTATTCAAACATAAGCTGCAATAAGAGTGAGGCAAAATCTCTTCTCCAGTTCAAGGAAAGCATAGTAGATAAATCTAGTAGTTTGTCATCTTGGTCTGGAGAAGACCGTTGTTTGTGGGAAGGAATTGGTTGTGGTAAGAGTAACGATCATGTTTTCAATCTTGATCTCAAAAACCAATTTCCATATCCAGGTATTTTTATGAAGTAATCAATGCTAAAAATTACAGCACAACCTGCTAGAATTATCAATTGGGATATGGTAAGCCTGAGTTAATTAGGCAAATTATCAAGACATGAAAAGTTTACAAGTAGGCTTATCAATCCATTTTCTACTTCATGTAAAACCATACAGGGGTTATGTAGATATTTGAAATGTTAAAGGAATTATGTGGCGATATGCAAAATTACAGTAGAGTTATTAGTATTTACCCAATTTTTTCAACCCATTGCTTCTACATTCATCATATGCTACTTGGAACTCTCGATGTCAGTCAACTGGCTTATTTTCTAAGTCTTAACCATCGTACACGAAGGAGCATATCCTGATACATAATGCTTTCCCTTATGGTTCACTATCGACGGGTCGAGCCCAAGAAAATCAAGTCTTTTATTGAAACGATGAGAATCACTAGTAATCTGGAGCTTCTCAAGAAGAAAACAAATTCTGAACTAGTCAAAATTAGAGTGGTGGACCAAGTCAGCACGAAATTGAAAGAGAAATGGTTGAGAAATTGAGTGAAAATACTCGTTCAGTCAGATGATTAATAAAATAGATGTAGTTCTAGGTTAGTTACTCTCAAGGACATTTATGCTCTCTGTTTTTTTTTTTTTTTCCCAATCAAAATTTGCTACTTAATCTGCACCCAAAAAAAAAAGGAACATTTTGTACGAGAATTTCCCTTGCAATAAAATAGTTAAAAAAAAACTCATATTTATGCACGCACCTTTTTCTTAATCAAGCAATTGAATAGCCCTTTTTACAATTTTCCTTAATTAACAAGAATCAATCAAAAAAGTTTCAATTCTCCACAGTCCCCAAGAACTGATAGTTGGAATGACCTGCCCTGCGCATGTTGGAGACTTTGTCAAGGTCTCCTAGAATGCATGCTCATTGAAGATTCAGTTGACGTCCACAAGCACTTCAAGTAGAGGAAATCCACAGGTCAAGCATGATGAAGACCTCAGTATAGATCAAGCGGTATCATATTCTATATTAGCCACCAGATTTCACATGAAACCATCGTAAAACAATATTTCCATAAACACCTAATTTACTTTATCAACATGAGAAAAGCAATGGGAAATCTCCATGTTGCGACTTTACTTTCCTTTCATTTTTGGCTTCTCATTGTGCAATTTCAGCTTTGTCATACACAAAAAATCTACTCAAACACAAGCTGCATTGAGAGTGAGCGAAAAGCTCTTCTCAAGTTTAGGGAAAGCCTAATAGATGAATCACACCGTCTGTCTTCCTGGTCTGGAGAAGACTGTTGTTCATGGGAAGGAATTGGTTGTAGCAAGAGTAATGGCCATGTTGTCAAGCTTGACCTCCATAACCAATTTCCATTCGATCCTTCCAGGTACTTTTATGATGTAATCTACGCTAACAGTTACAGCACAACCTGCTTGGGAGGTGAGATAAGTCCATCTTTACTCGAGTTGGAGCATTTGCAATACTTGGACCTTAGCATGAACAACTTCTCAGGCATTCCAATCCCAACATTCTTGGGATCCTTAAGGAATTTGAGATATCTCGACCTGTCTAGTGCAGGTTTTGAAGGAATGGTTCCTGATGATCTAGGAAACCTCTCAAGGTTAAAGTACCTCCATCTTGGAGATGCACCTCAAGGCTGGAGTTTTGGCTCAGACTTCACATTGACTGCAAAAGATCTTTGGTGGATAGCTAAGCTTTCTTCTCTAGAAAGCTTAGACTTGTCTGGCGTACAGATTGTGAACAAAGGAGATTGGTTGCATGCTGTTAACATGCTCCCATCTTTGTTATCATTAACTTTGGCAGGTTGTGATCTTAAAACTATTCCTCCTGTTTCACACATTAATTTCACTTCTCTTACTTCCCTTGACCTCAAAGGGAATGGCTTTAGTTCTCCAATTCCTCTCTGGTTCTCTAATGTGACTTCACTCATGAATCTTCACCTTGAAGGTAACTACTTCTTTGGTCCAATTCCTGACTCCCTTTTGCACCTGAACTCTCTTACTTTGCTTCATCTTTCCTCCAATAGCTTCAGAACTTCATTACCAGATTCATTGTGTAATTTGAGTAGCCTGGCTTATGTCGATTTGAGTTTTAATCACTTTCAGGGATCACTTCCAGTTTGCCTGGGGAAACTATCTTCTCTTACTATACTCCATGTTCATTCTAATGAGTTTTCTGGTACCATTCCTACAAGTCTTGGGCAGCTTACTAACCTGCAAAGCTTACGTCTTGCAGACAATCCATTTACTGGTATGCTGTCTGATTTCCACTTTGCCAATCTTAGGGAACTCAACTTTCTGGATATTACTTCAACCTTATTGAGTTGGAATGTAAGCTCCATGTGGATTCCTCCATTTCAACTACAATATATTCACATGGGTTCCACCAAAGTGGGGCCTCGATTTCCTTCATGGCTTCAAACACAAAGGGAGGTTAATACATTGGTCATGTCAAACGCAAGCATCTCAGACACCATCCCTGATTGGTTTGAAAATGTGTATTCGCAGATTCATTACTTGGATCTTAGCTCCAACAACATAACAGGCAAGCCACCAGTGTTCAAAGAGATTAACACGTTTGACCGACTCATTATTTTTTATTCCAACAAATTTGAGGGCTCCTTGGTATCATTTCCACCAAATGCTGTTGCACTTGATGCTTCAAGAAATTTGCTAACGGGAAATATTCCTCCTCTAGATAGGAAGTCGGAAGTTCCACAGGTATTGAGATTTCTCCATCTCAATGACAACCAATTGACTGGGGGCATCCCTGATTATATATGCAACATACAGACTTTGTTCAGCATAGATCTCTCCAACAATCAGTTAACAGGAAGAGTCCCTCTATGCCTAGGGAAGCTGCAGCAGTTGAAGACACTGAACTTGAGAAACAACAGTCTGTCTGGTCATATCCCAAGTTCATTAGGTAACATGGAACCTCTGATATATTTACTCTTGAGCAAAAATAAGTTCCACGGGGAGCTCTCTTGGAAAATGCAGAATATGAAAAATCTACAAGTTCTTGATCTTGGTGAAAATGATCTGTCAGGCATTTTACCTGACTGGATTGGCAATGAGTTATCAAATCTGAGAATTCTCAGACTTCAATCCAATAACCTTGAAGGTAATATTTCAATGCAATTCTGCCACCTTCAAAATCTTCAAGTACTAAACTTGGCTCACAACAAACTGGAAGGAAAAATCCCTTCCTGTTTTGGTAACTTGAGTGCAATGGTGTCTACTGACTCAGACATTATTCCATTGGCATTTGATCTATCTCGCCGCCATCCTCAAAAGCTTTCAAACATTATGAAAGGAAGAGAGCTCGAGTATTCCTCAAACATTCCCTATCTAAGATCCATGGAGCTTTCAGGAAATAATTTAGTTGGAGAGGTCCCTGAAGAACTAATGGATCTTGTTGGGTTGCAAAGTTTGGCTTTGTCCAATAATCATCTAAGTGGAAGAATCCCAGACAAAATTGGCAATTTGAAACAACTAGAGTCTCTTGATTTATCAAGAAATGAACTTTCTGGTTCAATCCCTCTAAGTTTGTCCACTATAGACACTCTGAGTTACCTAAATCTATCATTTAATAATCTCTCAGGGCGAATACCAACTGGAAATCAGCTCCAAACCTTGAATGATCCATCTAGTTTTGAAGGCAACAGTGGACTTTGTGGTAAACCACTCTTGAAAACTTGCCCTGACGACAAATCACCTGATGGGAATAAGTCTAGTGGTGGACATGAAGCTGGCGAAGAGTCTTATTTCTCATGGTTCTTTGCTGGGATTGGACCTGGTTTTGCAGTTGGATTCTCTGCAGTTTGTGGCATCCTCACTTTCAAGAAATCGTGGAGATATGCTTATTTTCAATTCATGGAAAATGTCTACAACACATTGTGGCTGGCAATTGCATTGAAGATTTCAAAGCTTCAAAGGAAGTTCAGTAGGTGTATTTAGGCCAATCAGAAAATTTTCCTAGTTTTAACTCCTCTCTCTCTCTCTCTCTCTCTCTCTCTCTCTCATTGTATTCCATGCTGAGATATTCCTTTCTATTTATAAAAATGGGAAAATATCTAAGAGGAGCTATTAGATTGCTCAGTAGATGTCACTTTAAGCCAGATTACACAAGTATCCTCACCAGACAAGGCAACTAAGCAAACAACTTAATATGGTGCTACATGTGTTGTGGAGTTCTTTAGGTTACCACATAATAGTTTCAAACATTCTAGACAAAGCCATTGCAGTTTCTTAGTCTGAATGGAACATATGTTGTTTTTCCGGATAACCAACATTTGCCTAATGTTTAAGTGCTACTTATTGAAGTCCTTAATCAAGGCTTCACTCAGACAATAGTTATTACATTGTCCGTCTTTATTAATATTCCTTCCGACAATTTGACCTCGATTTGAGCCTTTAAGAGAAGTTGTTCTAGAAACCTTTCGAAATTTGGCAAAACAAAGCATAGTATGCTTGAATGTGTCTTATAGTTGTTATTCATCATAGGAAAAGGCATAAGAAAAGAACATTTCCAACCCCATTTCCAAGGATAGAGCTAGCTCAATGGTCAGTAGTTACTGTGAAACGGAACAATTCATTGGATGTAGTCTTAGGGAATAAATAGATAGATTATTATTTATGAATGTTCTTAAGCAATGTAGATGAAGAACAGCTACTGAAGTTTTCAAGAACTTTTATTAATGCAATTCCGTAAAGTTCTACAATATCCTCATTTTTTTAAGCCAAATATTTGGTACTCATTTTATTGTTATATAATCTAGTTTCCTTGCACTGCAAAATCTATCTTAAGCCATGACTATTTTCAAGATTTAGACGCTGAATGATACTTCAAGACCTAATGAAATGCACCAAATGAACGAATACTGAAAGAGAAACAACATGGAGACACAGGCTGCAATGCTATATGCAGGGCATTCATTAGTATTAAGAAAAAACCATGTTGAGTTTTTACCTTGATTTTCTCCTTTCTATTTCTCATTTTTTTCCCCTGTTTATTTCTTACTAGACAGCCATGAGAGGATAAGAATCAATACCTTACTCTACACTCAAAATGCCAGTAAGCATATGCATAGACCAGGTTGTATCCATGAGTTGAAAAAATTGCAGAATAGATTTCATCAAGTGCATTTTCTACCACAAATACATTGCAGTGATTTGGAAGCTTCGCACGCAATTATATCAAACACATTGCTATCCCAAGTTTATGAGAAAACCATTCTTGTATCTTCAGGGATCTCACAGCTTTCCATATGTTACACATCTTTACGTTTAGGGAGCAAATTGGTAATACTGAATTTCACAGCAGAATGATACAGGGTGGATTTCTTTCATTTTTATTATGCCCAACACATCACAAGAAAGATAACAATTGAGTTGTGGTAATGTAAGGCCATAACTGTAATATAGATATGTGGACCATTTTTGAGTCAAGTGTTCTTATCTTTTCCTCGATGCTGACCTGAACCAAGGTATCCAAATTGACGTTCTCTTCTGGTATAACTTGTAAACTTCAGCCCTGTAATCATGCTTTAAATGTTCGATTCTCCGCATGTTCATACGAACAAGCTAAACAGAATCTATTAGAGTGCGCCACCAAACGTCCAGCCATAACCCAGGTTCCTTGCGAAGATGAATAGTCTCCACCACAACTGCTCCCAATATGGTTGGGATGTTGCGAGTATTGCCACAAACTTTCAAGTATGAGCACCACTCCTTTGCCAAGCTCTTTTAGTTTGTTATTTCTACTCACAAAATCACGGAGTTGTTTGTTGGCATGATAAGCAAAGATTTCACCAGCCAAACATACGGCTATTGCAGCTGAGTCGCATATATTAAGTTGCTCTCTCTTTGATTTGACCGCACACCAAAAGGACCTGGCAGACAAACAAGATGAGAAGCAAAACAACATTTAGTGGAGAGAATTAAGCAGAATGAGCAAGTGATTAATTAGTCCCGTGACAGATGGATGAAACATCAATAGAGCCTGTATTAAAGCTTTACACCTATATCACTTTAGGAGATCTGAGGCCAAACCACACTATGGTGCCTCAGATTGTGAAAAAGCTTTGGCCATTGTGATCTAAACAAGGCAACTAGTACCATGTTCAACTGACCAGATGAAGCCACAAGTAATTTAACATTCTCGATTTGTCATTCTGAAGGATCTATTTTCTGTACATTATGACAGAATAGGTATACAAGCACTTAGTCTAAATGTGCAAGAATAATTCATTGCTTGCAAAACCTTTTTGATGATGTGCCAATTTAGTTCAATACCTCACAGAGCTTGTCAAAAAATTAATTGCAACTACATGTGAATTGTTTGAAGTGATGCTAACTATATATTTAAACCAGAACTGCTTCCAGATTTCCACAAATCCAACTATATGTTTAAACCCGAGCTGCTTCCAGATTTCCACAAATCCAAGCCTTCGCAATCCATGACATAAATCAAGTTCTCAAAAGCTATAACAATTGAAAAAGTAAAAAGCTCAAAAGTAATATTGACATTATAGACCTGTATATCCTAAGAACTTCTTAGTCAATGCTAGTGAAGGCTCATGATCTATAAGGTCCTCATATCTACAATCTTACAAGCCACACTTGACCATTCCTAGTTCAAAAGAATTTAAACTTGTGGAACTTATGAGCAAAACTTCCCCAGGATATGGTTGACAAACTGATCAAAAGCTCACCACCAAGAAATTAGATGTTCCAATCCTTTACCTTAGGTATGCATAGAAGTCCATTGAAACATTGCTGGAGTGGCAAAATGACAAGCATCACTTAACCTCTCAGTCCTGCATCTTTTACCATTTTTAAAGATAACAAACTAGTACAAACAACAGAAAGAATTCAAAAATAGCTCAGAAGGGGAAAAGCACCTGTTGAGATAGGTATATGGCAAAGAAAAAATCCACAACCAGTGTTTGTCATACTGCATGCTGCAATCCATAACCAGTGTTTGTCATACTGCACGCTGCAGCTGATTAAATCTCCTGTCCTCTCTAAGACCCAATTGCCAATTTTCGTGGCATAAGTAGCTGTCAGAGAAGCTATTACTCCAAACCCATGTCAAAAGTATCACAATTCTTGATCTCCAAATATTAAACTCGTAATCGTCTGTTAATGGATGAGTTGTTTTGCAGCGCACTGACAAAACTGGTATCCCTGACCAGTGCATATCCAACATCTGCAAACAAAGAAACAAAACATCATAATCCCTCCTAAAATGTCATTACATTTTGAGTCTCGCAACAAATTCAGAACTGAGGATTGGAAACTTTGATCAGAAAAACTCAACCAGATGGGATAAAAGTAAAGTTTTCCTGATGCTTAGACTGCACGAGGCCAAAAAGCCAGAAAAGAACATTAACATTAAGGAAAAAGAGAATGTTGGCCAGGAGAAAAGGGTGGTCAAAGCACAACTTCCCTAGAGAGCATAAGGTACTAAAATAATCATTGTGCTAGTGAATGAGGAAAATTAGGTACAAGAATACTGAGGGAAAGGGAAAAAGAATTTCTGTTAGTGCATTCGAGGTTATTGTGGCTGCAATTACTACTACCGGCTATGGCATAGTCTAGTCTTGCCTGCCAATAACTCCCATAAGGGACCCTATTAATTTTGTTGGATGAACTTTTCTGCAGAAAACTGGATCCTGAAGGATGGTGAAGGTAAAGCCGTAAAAGTCCCCACTGCAGACACCCACACCAATATTTCTATTGATTTGTTATCATTTATTCTCTGATTGTTTGTTTCTTAGGCAAAACTGAAAAGGTAGGTAGCCGTGCAACCTGTCCTAACCATAGAATATTTTGCTCCTCTCTTAAATTCTTTCAGATAATTACTAATATTATCATTTTGAGAGATTCACACATGCGCCAGAGCTGAAAATCAAGGTTCTAGTTGAAGTGGCTTTGATGACATTAACCTGAGCTTCTGTTCAAAGTTTCTAATTGTATACAGGATTTGATCTTCAAAAACTGAACTCTACGAGTTGATGTTTTCCCTGATGAACTAACTATACTGAGCAAACCATTTCTAAATTCCAACTTTTCATACAACCATCCCCAAAGAACCATGATACAATTGAAACTTCATTACCAAACTATCTGGCTACACCAAGAATGCACATCACTGGTACCATGTTCATGAGAAACCATTAGCATATGTGCTGTTTCTGTGGTTTGAGCCATACACCTATCGAATAGAATGAGAAGTCCCAATAATGAAATTTCGAGTAAAGGGACAGAGAGAGGATATCTCACTTCTATTAATCCCAAAAGATACAAGAAAGATCCCTAATTGACAATACTTATCCAAAGCATAATTCTAAAACACATTACATGTACCATTCTTGAGTCAAGTGTTCTTTGATTTTCCTATCAACGGTGACCTGAACCAAGGTATCCACACTGAAGTTGTCTTCTGGTACAATTGGTATGCTTCAGCCCTGTAATCTTGCTTCAACATCCTCTTCTCCACAAGCACAGTTACATAAGCTAAACACAGGCTATTGATGAGTGAACCAACAAAAGTCCAGCCATAACCCAGGTTCCATGCAAGAATGACTAGTCCCCACCACCACAACTGCTCCCCAAAATAGTTTGGATGTCTTGAGTATTGCCACAGCCCTTTGTCAAGGTTGGGAACAACTGGCTTGCCAAGCTCTTTTAGCTTCTTATTTCTACTCACAAAATCATGAAGTTGTGTATCGGCAAAATAAGCAATTGCAATTCCAGACAAACATATTGCTATTCCAACAAAGTCCAAGATATCTAGTTGCTTGTTCTCTAAATGGATCACATACATAGGCATGCATATTCCCATGAGAAAGACCTGCCAAAAAAGTGGAAAAGGCATTAGGAGCAAATCATCACTTAATTGTGCAGGGTACAGGCCCAATATGGGGACTGACTACGCCAAAGTAAATCTTATTCTGAGAGATTTCCCAAATAAATTAGCATCCTGCTACAGTAGAATAAAATGCATCATAGAAATTTAAAATAATGCAGCGAGATGTTATATGCATAAAAGAGTTAAATCTATGTCGCTATGATAGATCTGGGTCTAGCAATTTCGAGACTTTGTGCAAAAGTTTGGATTGTTGTCATTAATCATTAACGCTTAAACCTTCCAAATGAAGCCATGCAAACTGTTCACGCCGATCAATTGCTTATTTTTCATAAAATAAGTAATTATTGTTGAGATGTACAAATTGTTTAGTATCCTACGAAACTCACTTAAAAAAAGAGATACTGTACATTCCTAGTAAGTTAAGAACGATTTGCTGCAGTGTAGACAACATGCGCAATCTTCTAGTGATCCAACACGTGAACAATAGATGTTATAGCATACAAATTTCTTCCATTTCATAAAATACTCAGTTAAAAATGCTGTGACTTCCTCTGAACCGTTTAAAATGATACTGTTTGTGTATTCCTTTATCAATCTAAATTCAGTTATGATGGGCCACAGATCATTCTATAAGAAAACAACTTCAAAGGGTATAATCATAATTATAGACTTGTCAAAATCTTAAATAAAAACCAACTAAGCACAAGCTCTAAACAAGTCAATGCTAATAAAGCCTGATCTGTAGTTTCCTTGTGTCCATCACATCCTTTGAGCTCCATTTAACTAATCCTGGAATTAAAAACATCTTCATTTATCTACCTTGTGAAGAAAAACGCCTAAAATATGACTGACAAACCAATCTAAGCTCAGCACCAAAAACTTCATTATTCAATAAAGCTCATGTCTTTATCATAATTATGTCAAAAATTTCGTTGAAACAAGTTATAGAGAGGTTGCACCACATAAACATCATTCAATTCTGTCCTACTATTTCCATCAATTTTAAAGCTAACAAAAAGCAATGAGTACAAGAAAAGCTAATTCTACTAATTTTATACATTTAACTCAAAAGGGCTCTTACCAAACTCCTAAAAGATCACACACACACAAAAAAAAAAAGAATCATTCTAAGGAGATAAACCATTACCTGTTGGGACAAGTAAACAGCAAAGAAAGAAACCCACCACCAGCATTTGCCATACTGATGCTTCATATCTGTAAACCTCCAATCCTCTCTAACACCCCATTGCCAATTTTCGCGGCGAAAGTAGTTATGACTGAGCCTAATACTCCAGACCCACGTCAAACATGTTACAATTCTTGATCTCCAAACATTGTACTTATTCTCTACTGCCAATGGATGGTTTGCATAGTAGTGCACCAATAAAACAGGTATCACCGTCCAATACGGATCAATCATCTACAAAACAACAAAAGCGAAGAAAACTATCACAGTCCCTCCATGTAAAACATTCATATTCTGTGAATCTTGCAAGAATTTTGAGCTAAATCAAAACTTCCATAAACAGTAAAAAGAAAAAAGAAAAAAAAAAGTCAACTCCAATGAAAGAAAATGGGCCAAACAAAAATTTACCCAATGGCTAGATTGGATGAGGCCAATGAGCCAAAAGAGAACATTGACATTGAAGAAAAAGAAGATGTTGGCTAGCAGGATAGGGTGGTTATAGCACCATTTCCATACAGGGGAAAGCAAATTGGGATCATCATCCTGGTAGTGGTAGAGGAAAGTGAGGTAGAAGAGGATGGTGGGCAGGGGAACTAGAAATGCTAGGACTGCATTCTTGAGGTTGCTGTGACTAGTATTGCTACCACCCATAGTATTTTACTATTTTTGGGTTGGTATTGGCGGCCTAGGACTCTGGATTTTGGAGTCTGGGAGGCCCTTTTTATATAACTTCGGCTGTGGAGTGTGGAGAGTCAACCTAGCTGCAGAAAATTGTTGGATTCCTTTGATTGATGGGTAGTGTAGCTAAAGGTCTCACCGCAGACGGCGGTGCAAATCTTGCTTTTGGAAAAGTGATTATCCAAATGATTTGCTCACCGTTCTTTAATTGCAATTAATTTTTTTTTCATGAAAAGGAAAAGATAGGCAATTTTTCAGAGTTGGCGAATGGGGATGAGGCGCTACCAAAATTTGGCCAAATTTTTAAATGTTGTAAAGCGTCTGGATGTGATTTAATAGTGCATAAGCAAACATGGTGTATGCAGGGGTGGCAAACAAATCCAGCTGCCCACAGTCAAATTGGGTTAAAGCTCCACTCAATCCAAATAAGTTCGAGCTGCTCGAGTACAGTTATCGAATTAAACTCGAGCCAATATATATATATATATATATATATATATATATATATATATATATATATATATATATATATATATATTAAATTATCTATATATATATTTATATATATATTATTCTTAAGAAATATTAAATTATCTAACAACTTACATGCCTCACCACTTGAACTCATAAACTCAAGTATGACCTCGATCTCAATTTGCTTCTCCAACGAGTTCGAACTCAAATTTAAACTCAAATTGAGTATGTTTTACACGAGTCAAGCTCGATTTTGAAAGCGAACATTCATCAGACTAGAGCTTAGATAATACAGTTTGAGTTCAATTCAATTTATTGCCACCTCTAGTATTAAGGTTCACAAATATTGTTGGTAATTTACTACATATGTGTTACGTGGATTCAAGATTTTAGGATTAATTGTCAATGTCAATTTGAGACTACATTACTCCCGGATCCACCTGATGATTCAAAAGCCATTCCTTTGTGCAGATCTTATGGGGATAGCCCAAAGTAGGGTAGCCTTGTTTGCCCTTTGAGTTTTGTAAAAAATTTTCTTGACACATTTTTTAATTACTTATTTAACTCACATATATCACATCATTAAATTATATTTCTTTACAAAAACTTAAAAATTTGCAATCCAAACAAGATAATTCTTTAACTTCCGCCATTGTTTATGATGTATACTCTTCCGAGTCTCTTTCTGTGTTATTGAGATTGTCTATAGAAGTATTTTAGTAAAAGATGAAGAGTTTCAACACGAGTAAGATAAGACAAAATGAAGTGTCCAAATAGCCTAGATCTCTCAAGTTTAAATGATGTGTTCAATGTCCAATGTATAAGTAAGATCTCTCAAGAGTTCTCGAGTACTAGATAAGTTTTCATATTGGATTAACTACAATAAATCATGATTGGTTGAGTTTTGTGTTGGTAATAGTAGAAATACCCATTTACTGGATATATTTCAGTAGTTTTACCACTTAAACAAGAAACTTAACAAGTTTTTTGGAAAAATAAATATATAAAATGAATCCAATGTGACAATTCAAGCTCAATTTTAAGACCTTTAATCGAAAATGTCATGACAATTATCACTCTTTTTCAATTAGATCCCTTAAGTCTCAAGGTGAATTTGGAATCTATCTTTTTCTTTTTTTTGGAAGGGGGTGGAAGAAAATTTTCATTTGAAAATTATAAAAGTCTCACTTATTATTACTTGCATTTGGAGATTTTTTACTTTTTAACTCACTTTCTTGGAGATTCAGAAATTAGATAAATAATATGATTGCCAAAGCAAAAGAAAAAGAATTCCAATAATCACTAAGAAGGTCCATCAATGATAAAATTGGATTTATTTTTATTGTTTCCTTTTTTTTATTGTGGGTTAAATTTTGTCTGAGTTGCACCATACTTTTGTATACAAGTTCTTTTCAAAGCTGGCAAAAGGGCTCCTAGGAAAAATAGAAAAGGTGGGAAAGAGTATAATTATGAGAATCGAATCCCGCCTGACCACGAAGAGCACAAAAGAGCCTGAAGCTACTACAAGCTGGAGTATTATCTCCCGAATTTGTCCTCGTAGTCCCCTGCAAGGTGCAAACTCAAATGAACGTCCAGTGGAAACATGAAATACTGCAGTTTAGTCCCCATGATTTCATTTACACCAGATTATGCCTTTTTGTTTCATTTGTTGACATTTATGATTTACCCCTTAAAAAAATATAAAAGTTTGCCCATTTTTCCATTTCAATCCATTCAGCAATGGTAGCAGGCCAGTCAGTTTTGATATTAATAGTGTACACTTTTGAAACGAATCAAAATCAACAACGATAATGTCGTAGCTGGTATTTTATTATGTCAGAGCAATTCTTTTTTTTCCCTTTAATGACAAATATGAATTCCACTAACCAAAGGTTTGGTTCACTTTGAAAAGGTAAATTTGTCATTTTAAAAGAAAATTAATCAGCCATCAAAAACTTAGGAAACCAAATACATTTAAAAAAATCAGAAGTACAGAACTGAAACTAATACCATGCTTGAAGGACCAAAGTTGCAATTTGCGCTCTCTAATAAAACTGCACGAATCATTTGATGTGCCATGTTAAGGTATATCAATCAATGCTATAAATTATAGATGAGCCCATGCTTAGGGTGCTAGTAATCATTTCTGCTGCCAATAATGGTGTGCCTAATTATTTACTTTTGATCCCATTCGCATGCCACAGTATAAATTAAAAAAAAAAGTCATGAAGCCTTTGGTTGGTCCCTCCTTCAATTGCCTTCACTCAAAGCTCTTATCTCTTCTATCCACTCATTCATAAAGCGCATAAATTGCAATCAATCCATGCGTAATGGAGAAATCACAATCTTATCTACTATAGATTCCATGCTTTCTATGGTTAAATCATACTAGATTACACCTGCTCAAAGCTTCTTTATTTACGTTACAAAACGGTAATGGATATTATTGTTTGCATGCTTAGCCACACTTTGGCCATTTTTATCTTTCTTTTGTCATCTTTTTTTATCCATCATCAATGATGATTTGTTTGCTTTTTGGCTTCTCCATGCATGAGTATATGGGACAATATTGTACAAGATTCTTTTCTTTTTTGCTCCTTTTTCGAAAGTTATCATATGAAGAGATGATGCCAAATATTGGAAGGAGTACTCAAGTGAGTTTATGAGTTAGGTTAGACAAGAACCTGGGGAAAAAATGCTTAAACTTTGCTAATATGAGTTTGCATTTAAGAGTTTCACAGGCAAGAAGAGTTTATGAAGTTAGTTAATTACGCCTCTCTACCTGAATATTGTGCTCAGCACAATCTATACGTACCTTTTGCTGAAATGTTAGAGTAAGGCGAATCAAAAGCTAATTAGCTCAAGGGAAGAGAGCAATTATTTAAATTTTTCAAAGGAAACATATAGTTGTTATAGGTTAGAAAAGTTGTTCAAGAATTTTGCGAAATTATTTCACTACTAAGTGAGCTAAGCAAGAGGTTAACTACATAATTATACTTTTCAGCATAACATCAAATATTTGATGGTAGAACAACTTACAAAGTCATCATCAATATATACTTGAGAGAAACCAATTAAGTTGGAAGTTCACAATGACTTAACCTACTGATACATTTTAGACTTGCAAATTCCGATCAATTTCATTGAGTTCATACATATATATATTTATATGAAACTTTTATTGTTCCTTTAAGGAATCATTCCCTCAATTTATATCCATTAATTAATTGACACATTATTTATGATCGTATTAGTCTACATTTTAAATAATTGAAATTGCTACAATTGAAGTGTCATATACTTTTTTATTTTATCATTCAACGTTCAATTTTAACTTGGTAGAAAACCCAAAAGGGGTTATAGTCAATTATTTATTAGGGTAGTACATCTAGGAAGAAAAACAACTATTGTTGGGAGAATTTTCAAGTATTTGACCAGTAGTGCCATGGCTTTTGTTGATTATCTTACTCTATTTGCTTTGTGAAAATGTAACTCCTAAGAAGAAATTCAGGCCAAAACAAAGAAAAAAGAAATTCAGACCAAATTAAAAAAAAGGAATTCGGACCAAAGATAAATTACAGAGTGAACCCACAAATGTGGAGGGCTTCATCCGCTCGATTTGCTTTGCTTGAGCATTATTTAGAGGGCTCACCCGCTTTCTAACACGATGTCGGAGTCCATGGAAAGAAGCGTGTTTGATTTCTTGTTTCTTCTTTGGATAATCTTGAACATTGCAGATATTTTGGTCCACGAACAAAGCGACCCCAAAGCCCCGTTTAATCATTATCACAAAGGGGCAGGGATGGGTTAAGTAAAAGATCTTGGGTCTAAATCCTTCTGCTTACACTAAAAAAAATAAAAATTAAAAAAAATCATTATCACAAAGAATGCACTTACAAAAGGCGACTATAATTCACGACATTGTTAAACGATAAACACAAATATAAAAATCTCTAAAATTAAGGAGGTGGCTTATCATTTAATTTATTTCTATCATTTAAGTTGTACCTCACATACATAAGATTTTTTATCACAAATAGGAATGAAATTTTTTGAAGATTGTTTTCTGTTTGCCCTTCTCTTTTTCACATTATAGTTCAAGGTTTACCGACGAAGCATTGTTTGATCATTAGTAGTGGTTCCATCAGAAATCAAATGGCAGTAGAAGAAAAAAGTAGGGACTCAATTCATAATATTTCTATCAATGCATTATATTCAAGCGTATGAAAACGCGGAAAAGTTACTACTATATCAACAAGATATAGAAGTTTCAAGCAGGGAGAGATACAATTGTGGCTATCACATGTGAGTATTTCTTTTCAAAAGTATGATTATAGTATGGATTAATCTTAAAATATTAGTGTCAAAAATATGAGTTTGGCAAGATTACGCATATAAATTTGTCCTGGTACAATATATATTCCAAAGTTACACAACCGGAAAAAAATACGGATAGAATTACTATAATTTTCAATGCATATATTTTAACTCTTATCTTTGTATATGAGAGATTAAATCCATTCAAATTTTATCACCTTATTGTTTGACATGAATAAAAATCTATAGTAAATTATGATATATATTGTTACTACTCTATATATAATTCAGAAGATATGTCACTATCCCTACACAAAACTTAAAATTTTGTTTAGTTTGCAGTATAATATACGTCAAAATTTTTTCAACATATTTTATACAATAAATTAAAAAAATACTTAAATTATTTTAAAAATATATGAAATATGAAAGTTTTTTTTAATTTATACATAAAAAAAGGTGTGCTACACATGTATGATACGAGTTTTTGCTGACTAGTATTTCAAGAGTTCTGCACAAATCTGCAAACCGAAAGTGCAGAGGTTAAACCAAGTTTGCCAAATACGGTGGGTAGTTGGTACTGGTAGACCATTAAGGCCCAATTTTTGTCAAGCGCCATTCTTCTGTCCAGTTGACGGATTGGATTTGGCTAATGGTGTACACTTCAATCCAATGGCTAAAATTGGGCCAGCTAGTGACTCAACTTGCACCATTTGTTTCTTCTTCTTTTGTTTTTTTTTCCCCAAAATATACATTATCTCAACTGAACATTCTATCAAAGTGAAAATATGTGAAGAAAATATTTCGCATTTAGACGGATTAGTATATGCACTAATCATGTATGAATAATAAGTCCTTTGAATTAATGTTTTCAAACGTGTCATTGAATTAATGTTTTCTGACGTGAATGTAAACATTTTTGTATATTGCATGCTAAAACTATTGGGGTGATGTTTATCCATGTCCATCATAAATACCAACATATTTATTTTCAAAACTTCTGCACATTTGATAGTAGTCGCAAAATCCCGTCTTCATGAAAGCAAACATTGCATAGTGACTTGTCCAAACTCTCCGTGCACTGGATCGAGGGTTCAAATTCTGACTTAGTGAACCCCTACCCAGTGCATCATATACAGGAAGTACTATGAAGTATAATACTATAGTACTTCTTGTTCTATCTAATGGTTCATTCCCAATCCTCATGCAAGTTTCTTTAAATTCCCCTCAACAGAGTAAGAGTAAGAGTAGATTAAATAGTTGTCATTGCAGATAAAAAAATAACAACAAAGTAGGAGTAGAAGTAGGTTAAATAATTATCGTTATAGATAAAAAAAAAAATGAAAGCAAGTATTACAAGGACTAAGGCTCGCCTCAACAAAGTAGGAGGAAGAGTAGGTTAAATAGTTATTGTTGCAAAAAATGAAAGCAAATATTGCGAGGCCTCTGGTTAGGTAATGAGAACCTGTCCAACTAATTGAACACAACTTCAGGACATGGGCAAAAGTACAGTAATCCAAATTACAAAGTGGATGGAACCAAAAACAAGCTCCCCAGTAACGTTGTTAATTTTCTGTTCAAGCAACAGAGAAATCGTAGCATCAGAGCATCTTGTCTTGCTTATGAAAGGAACTCGTGTGCACGTGAAGCCGCGTGCTTGAGAGCAAGATTATCTGACAGAAAGGAAACACAAAGGCCAAACTGACCCCAGAATATTTTGACCAATCAGGCGCAGCACGTGGACATCCGTGGAGGAGATGAAGAGCATATTTGGATCGAAATGATTTTCCTCTTTGGTGGAGACAGCCCATATTCGTATTCATATCCAAATGATCATGGCCCTGTCCGTATAGATCAAGTACTGACATCACATCACCATTCACACAAGCATAATTCCTTGCAGAGGAACACATGGGCAAATTTTTATGCTGTGAAAAAGCTCGAAATTTGAAGGTTAATGTCAAGTGAGAACTGAAGAATATAAAAGAAATGAATAGAGAATACGACAAAGACCAATATATATACCAAATATATATATGTAAACCCTCGATTACGGTTAATTTCAAATGTGCTTGAATGCATTAATATGAAGTGAGAGGGTTAATATACAAAAATAATAGACTGTAACTAAAAACATAAATTGGAGATGACAAATTTAAATGGAACACGAATTTTACGGAATTAAACTTTGCCGTTAAAAAATATTATTTTTGCATCGTCTAAACACCAAATTATAGCACCATGAAACTGAAAGTAATCCTTGCTGAATTATATTCGGAAGAAAATTAAATGCGTATGTAAAGAGAAGCCGGTTTGGACGAACACGTTAGAAGTAATCCTTGCTGATTAAACCATTAGAAGTATGGACGAACGCATTTAACTATTCATGATACGAAAATACAGCAGGGGAAATATGATCTTCATCTGATTACAAGAATATTGACAAACCTGAACCAATAGCAATCACACTAACTGCAGATTACAAATATAGACTGCAAACAACTTGAAAAGAGTAAAGGCAAAGGAAATGCCAATATTCTACCTATACAACCACACAACCACTGCCACTCAAATAATTCCTGCCAAAAGGTTAGCTCAACTTCAATCTCCTCGGTTTCTTCATGGATTCTAAGCAAGAGGGATCATAGTCTAGGTCAGAACATACCAACTTGTTCCTCCACCGTATTTGCACCATTACATATAATCTCTCTTGCCAAAGGAAACAGCAGAGGGTCATTGGTATGCTTGTTACAATTTTACAAACAACCACAAGTGTAAAGATACGGAAACCAAAAAAGGAGGACCAATACAAATTCTGTCCAGAACTGCTCCTTAGTCCTTGGCTGGGCTTCTTGTTATTGTGTGTTGCGAGTTAAACCACTTCGGGCTGCATGTCTGTAGAAAACACAGTGCATCAGTTCAAATTTCTAAGATGATGGAAATCAGAAAACGAAGCCAAACATTTCGTTACTTGAAGTACTTGCATCTTCATTGATTGTCCTTAAAATGTAAGAAGCGAGAATAAATGCAACACCAAGGTCCATGGAGAATTTCTCTATCTTCAACGAAAAGCTTGTTCAAGCAAAATTAAGCAAATAAAATTAAGCATCTGCTGGCATAAATCCAGAGTTTGGGGACCTAAGACTTCCATAACATGATTAGGAGGGATCCGAAGATCAGATTATCCTACCATGTCTTTCTCCAAATAATCATATGAAATTAGTATCGCTTATGTCATTCCCCAAACGTTTCACTTTCGGAACTTGATCAAGATTGAAAGGGAAAATTCCTGGGTTTTTCTTTTGTAAACATGGTAAAAGCCACAAAGTAAAAATCATTAAAAACAGGCATGAAAGGACACTTGCACTACATACTTCTACATACTTGCACCACAGATGCTACCACCATTTCAACAGAACTCCAACTGCCATTTAGCACACTACCAATGGATGCATTTAACAATATTTCAACCTGTGGACAACTTTTGCAGATAAATTCCTGTAACACCTTGGTTGAGACTGAAGACAATAACCAAACTCAAAGAATAAACTGCTTCATCAGCTTTGAATTACACCTACACTATGAAATGAACACCCTTTTACTTTCTAAGGTTCTGAAGTCTTATCTGTATGTCTCTACAAATTTCTTAGGCTCTATACTTTTGTCCATCCAAACTATGAACTTGAAAGAAATTAGCCGCAGTTGCTTCCAAGTTCTTGATTATTCAAAAGGTATCAGTAAAACAGATTATCCAAAATCAACAAACTTCAAATTGAGAATGGTATTCTCCCTCAAAAGTAGCAACAGGATGAGATCAAACTCTTAGCAGACAATAAAACCATGTGTTTCACAAAACTTAGCAGCAAAAAAGTGTCTCTTCATGCTTTGAAATGCAGTCTACAAGTCATTAAGCAGTTAAAGCACAGACCGAATGCATTCAACATAAATCACAAGCAAAACTTCAGCTTCAAAAAAGATTCTCGTTCACATCTCTGTTCTCTCAAAAAAAAAAAAAAGGTACCCATGTACTTGGGAAGCACCAAAAAAAGAAAGACATCGAGCCATGGAGATGTGGCATAAATTCCTTGTAGACACTGAGTATCCAGTGTACAACAGGTATAAATTTCCAAACTGCAAATGCCAATCATTATACAAGGACATAATCAATCACATTTCCAGGCAGAAAAAATAACAGAAATCACAAAACCCTAACAGCAGCACAAAATCTATAATCATGTTTGGTAATTAGAGTATCACCATACTAAGCAGTAACGTTAGGAACGATATAGAATGGCTTCTGTTCATAAAACATAAGGCATGCAGCATACCTTCCAGGTATCAACTGAGAACTGTTCACTGGACCCTTGGAATTAGCAAATCTTTTTGCTCTATTTTCGTGCTCTTTGTCAACACGCATGGCAGCCACCTCTTTCTCCATGGCAGCTACTTCTCTTCTCATCTTCTTAGCCTCAACTTCCATTGCCTTTGTTAAAGTTTCTACTTTTTTTGCCAACATCTGAACAAGAAGAATTAGTACTTAGGAAACCTAATTTTCATTGCAATTGTAAGATCACAGGATAATAAAATCTACCTCAATTGCATCATCTTTATCTTTGAGGCTTTGATCCTTTTCATGACCAGCTTTCCTCAAAGCAACCACCTCTTTCTGCAGCAAATCATATAGTAAACCTGGCACGGTATCATCTGTTTCTGTTACTTGTACATCACTAGGTTTTTCATCCTGATTTTCTTTCCAGGTACTCTTTTGAGGCTCACTATCCTTGGTCCCATCACAAGATTGGCTCATTTTGAAGTTGGGACCAGTTCCATTTAAAAGAATTTTACTCCTATCTAATGACCGTGAGCCTCCATCAAACGACTTCGATGTCCCTTTTGCGTGCTTCAACACTGTACTGCTACCAGAAGATCTCATCTGAAAGGATGGTGACCTCTTGGGCAAAAAACCATTGGAGGTCAGCTTAGATATATTTTCGGCTCCACCAAGTGATTGACGGCGTGAAAGACCATTGCTTGAACTTCTTCCATCTGGTGTGTTGCGAACGCTTGAGTTTGGTGATCGCAAAGTTTCCTCTAGAACTTTGAGCCGCAGTTGATATTTTTCCTGGATACAAGAGACAGTGAGAAAAGACAAATTAACAAGGAGTTGAAAGCTTATTAGGCATTTTCTCCATAAACCAACTAGAACCTTCAATTGAGCTTCAGATTTCGCTGTTCTCTCAGAAATGGCAAGTTTGTCTCGCAATTGCTGCATCTCACCCTGTGACAACAAATATGGTTATTACTACAAACTGGCAGAAATGGCAAAGCAAAACACTTAAGTGGAAGAGCAATAGAGTGCAGAGGCAGGAAAGGCAGTGAAAATAAAAGAGATGCATGAAAATCGGCTTTAAAAAGTGCTTTTTTTTTTGGCAATCAACTGGAAGTGGAAATGAATTATACCTGCAAGAACCTTCTTTCTTCAAGCCATTGCTTTACAGGCATAACCTTGTCATTAGCATCTTTCCACTCATTAGCAACCACTGTTGCAACCCTGTTTGCTGTTACCTTTGCACGGGCCAGCTCCCGGTCCAGAGTTTTCCTCTCCTCCTGGAGAACCAAATGTATAAATAATTGATCAAATGGTTGCACACAGACCTTCAATCTGAGGATATTCACAGGCAAATCGAATTATGACATTACATTCATCTCTTGAACTTTCCGCTGGTAATCCCGCACAGCGTTAGCAGCTGCCCCACCAGCCAGAACCGCTTCCTCAAGTTCACGCACAGTCTGGGTTAGTTTTTCAACCTCGGCAACTTTTTGACGGTGTAATTTATCCAAAATTTTATTTTCCTCCTGTCATTAATGTGTTTTGACAAGTAAATGTAAATGGTAAGATCAAGTGCAGCTCAGCAAACTATTGGAAAAAGCCTCAAAAAGGAAATAGCATTACTGATCAGAACCTGGCAAATTTCTATCTGCTTCATCAACTCCTGGTTTTTATTCTGGAGATCATCCACCATAGATGCCTTCGCCAATGCCACTTGCACAGTTCTCTCAACCTCCAGTAAAGCAGCTTCTTTTGACTTGGTTAGGCGATCTAATGCTTTATTATCATCTTGCAGCTTCGCAATCTAGAAAAAACAGCAGCAACAAACCATGGAGCAATACCTTCTCACATTGGAGCATTTTTATTACAAATAGGGCTAGACAACCGAATATAAGACTCCAGGGAATACCTCCTGTCGAGCAAGCTTGAGCTCAGCTTCCAAGGGTGCAAGAATGGCTTCAATGGGAGGCATATCATCATCCTTTTGAGCAGAGTGCACCCTCCGAAGGGTTGCTTCAGCAGCAAACTGAGCTGCCATGGAGGCCTTCTTCTCATCATTGATTTTCTTAATTTCAAGATTCTGTAGAGAGACGTCTCATCCTGTCAATAAGAGATCTCCAGATGAAAAGAACGGAATAGGAAATTCAAGGCTTTAGTTTGTACTCTGCTCTCTAGAAGTGATTCTGTTAACTTTAGCTTCTCCTCCACCCGTGCCAATTCGTCAGTAAGCTGCACAGGAAAAAAAATTAGATCTTTAATTTACATACTTTAATAAAGATGAGATCCTTCAAGGCAAGAAGCAAAATACTGTGGCACTCAGTTATTCAAATTGATGGACTGAAGATCCATCAAATATGAAAAATTGCCTTGATAGTTTGACAGAGTTGTTGAATGTACATAAAGAACACTGCATCTACAGGTTGCAGATATGGTAACAGGCAAGATTTACAAGGCATTTCTCAGGTGGCACCCTGAGGCACTGTGGATAAATTTTCGTTCAACAAAATCAGAAGGAAATGATATGCCACCCAAGGCATATGCCTGTAACTTAACAATGTACACCCCTCAAAGTGAGTTTTTTGCACTTTATCTAAAGGTGCAAATAACAGGAAATGTTACCTTTACAGCCAAATAATTATTTAGAAGATCACAATATGAGTACTTAAAGTACAGTCCTAATATTGGCTCTGAAATGTTCATTGCACAAGCAAAAACCTTCATAGTTCGTTCTGTATTTTGCATAAAACAGAAAATTTGCAAGCGAAAGTGAAATTCACAACTTTTTTTGTTCTCTCCCTGGCATATATTAAGATATCTATAGCAGGAAAGAAAGAGAAGGTGGGACAAGAGGCCAACATTTGGGAAATGCTTGACATAAAATCCTTCTATGAACACGTCTCTGCACTACCAAATATGCCCACCAACGCTTTTGACCATTGTAAAAAGGATAAGTATATAATTATCTGATCTTACTTTACCAAATGCACATCCATTTACCTATCAAAAGTGTTTACTTTTTCTCACTCTATCTCTAGATTAAGAGTGCATTTCAATTAACAGAATCATAAATAAAATAGTAAGAGTCCTGCCTTGCCTGACAAGAATTGAAGCGACTCACTCTTCAAAAGGGATAAATCGCTGGTACTAAAATAATAGCAATTCAAGAAATTTTCATTTGTTTCAATAACTTTTTACCCATAAATCAAACGGATTACGGAAGTTATTACATCCATAACAAACCAAATACCATTTTTTTTGGTAACTGGGACAGCTTGAACCCAGTACCTCTTGCTTACAAACCTTCCCACCTTACCACCCAACCAAACCCTCCCCCCCCCCTCCCCCCAGTTACATCCTACTTACATACATAACAAACAAAACAACAAAAATAGAAGCAAAATTTAAGTATAGCTAATATTCTAGAACAATATACTTAAAGCATCCCAACACAGTTCCAAGTTTCCTACTTAATTTCATTCTTTACAAAACATCATATAAGTTCTGTAAGAAATTCCAAAAACACACAAGCTTACATCAAAATTTCAGAATAAGTACTTTCTTAAATCTCCTTTGTGCTTCATTATTCTGATCGGAGTTTAATTCAACAGAGTTTCCAAATTATAGGCCCACATAACATCAAAGTAAAGAAAAATACTTGCAGCCTCTCACAGTTCCCAGAGAAGTTGTCGGACGTTGACCTTTCTGTGGTAGCTATTGCTTTGTATTCCTTTTTCCACCATGTCAAGCAGAGTTAATGACATTCTTTGCAACATAGTTGCTACAATTCATGAAGGCAACTACACAAGCTTATAAGAGCGTCTCATTTTCTATTCCGTCGCTAAATAATTAGCAACAGCCATAAAAGTAAAAAAATGATTTTTTGGTCAATGGTTAAACAGGTTTTGAGACACCACAATTGATCAAATCCAGTATCTAACAATCAATGTACAAAGTTTTCTCTTGATGATCCAGAAAGGAGAAAACAAGTGGAAAACGTAAATGAAATCATCTAACACCTCTCCATATACCCCATGGCAATGTATGAACCCCTAAATATCCCACACTTTTCCCTACTGCTATCCGCCATGTCAACCATGTATACAAACCTAAATCCATCCTTCCAATTTACTAGGAGTGTGACATTTAAATGTATTGTTTCATAACTTTTATTCATTTAATCCTGCTCTCAACTCACTAATTCCATTAACCAAATCCAGCCTACAATTCACGATAGCCTAAAAGAGGGGAACTAAAAACGGTTCTAAATTTAGCATTAGCCTACCAGGGAGCAAACCTGTAAAATATCCACTATTAGCAAATGACATCATTATCAAATATCACAATACTTCCCAGTCCCACATTTTAAATCCATTTCTATTTCAGGCTAACCAATAGGAATAAAATCAAAACAGAAAATTTAAAACTCAAAACGAAAGGAAAACTGAAATTAAAACCTCTTCAACTGCTTTTTCTCTCAGTCTCTCAGAGAACCTCAAAGCCTTGATCTCCGCTTGCGCTTCCCCTAATTCTCTGTCCTTATCTGCAAAAATCCAAACAGAAAAACGCCACCGCATTCAAATTTCCCCACATAAAAAAACAAAAAAAAAATTCAAAAAAAAAAATGCGCATCCAAACAACGGCATTTGAAGCCAAATCAAGTCGGATCCAGCTGGCATTACACACCTCTGACTTCATTCTCAAGCCGATTAAGCTCCAGCTTCACCGGATCCGAACCGTGAAGCAGATTTATGAACTCATCTGCATCGAGACTCGGCCTAACCGACGCTCTTCTCCTCGACGTCGAACCTTTCCCTTCCTTAAACGACGCCGACACCGTCAACGGCGTCACATTCACTTCGCTCGTAACTCTCGCATTGCCGTAGTTCTCGCCGGCACTGAGCTCGGCCGTCACTCCTCCGTCTCCGGTCACCTCTGCCATAGCCGATCTATTTATCCTCTCCTCTCTCTCTCTCCCCCCTCTCTTCACTCTCACATCAAATCCACGGAAAAAACCTAAATTTTATGTATAAATAGAGAAATGTAAACTGAAAGAGCTGAAAATGCAGAGGAATCTTGGCTGTGAAGAAGTGTAGGGTTCGAATGTGAATCAAAGTATGAGAGAGTGGAGGTGTGCGAGTGTGTGAGAGAGAAAGAGAAGAGAGAGAGAGATTGTGATGGAGAGTTCAAATAGAAGTAAACAGTAGTGTGAGTACTAGTAGAGTAGTGGAAGGGAGAAGTGATTTTTTTTTTTTTTTCTTTTTGAATCTTTTGGTTTTTTTTCTTTTTTTTTTTAATTATTGGCTCGTCTGAAAAAATTGCCTGTATAACTACGGGCACGTATAGTGAAGGTGTTGGGTCGTTGTATTTCGAGAAAAATGGAAGGAAATTACTGTATAACGATAGAATTTATTAATCGTGAAATTTGCTTATTTACACTAATTATTTGTATAAAAAGTTGGGAAAAAATTTTTGTTATTTCACTGCAATAATTTTTATATGATATATGTAAATGAAATTATGAGTAAAAGGATAAAAAATCAGTTATATATACGTATTTCAAATAATTGCATTCTCCAAATGCACCCTGTTTTTGTGCTTACATATACACAAGCATCTATATTATTTTTTTAAAAAAAAGTGTTCACAAATTTACACAAATATTTGAATGTAACAGCCTTATGTTTTTCACATAAAAAAAAAGAGAAAATTACAATATATATTGAGTCCATTTGGATTGTTATTTTTTAGAATTTTCATTAAAATAATATTATAACAATTTAATATATACGAGGTAAAATTTTAATTGAAAAAATGTGTTTATAAAAATCGTAAAGATTTTTAGATGAAAAATTGCAATTCAAATAAGATCATGTGTATTTTGGTGATAATAAGAGAAACTTGTACATTTCTAAATGTTAGAAAATTTTATTGATAGTTTTTTGGAGGGCATTTTTTTTTTTTTTTTATCCTCCTCCTCTCTTTTTTCTCTTTTGAAAATTAATTATTTTTTGTTTTGAGAATGGAAAATTGCATTCAAGCTAGAAGAATGAGACGGTAGAGATTAATATGGTAGGAGTGCCAGGGGACACCTGATATTTGAGGGTGGGGCTTGACAACGTAGATGGGGAATTTGACTTTGACGCCCTCATGCTTCCGGTAAATAAAGATTCGGCCATCAAGTTTTGCTTAGGTTGTACTCTATGCTTAAAGAGTTGTAAGTGGACAAAAATTCGAGTACCTTTTTATATAAAACTTTTCGTATTTAATTGATACATCTCGTCAAACAGGCAAAGTGGAGCAACACAAGTGGTACTTTTGTTGTTGTACGATTAACTATCTAACTTCTATCAACTTTATAATAACCAGTTAATGTATGTGTATTGTAGGAGTTTTTGCAGATAAATCTATTTTAACGACTTGATGCATGTGAAACAAAAAAATAATTTTAAAATATATTCACATAAAACGTAAAATTTTTTTGCAGAAAATCACAATTCAAATACTTTGTTTGGATAGGATATAATTTGAAATATTATTTAAAATAATTACTGTAGCACTTTTTGTGATGTGATGTATATGAGATAAAAAGGTGGTTGGAAATATAAAAAGGTGGGTTGGAAAATGTATTTATAATGCAAGCGAAATATTATTTGAAACAATAGTGCTATACTCAAACTAGTAGCAAGCTTCATAACTGTAGAAATTTTGTTTGTTCTTATTTTCTTATTTTCATGATTTTTTTTTCCTAGTGTCCAATTGATGCATATAATGTCTACAGAGTCGTAAATTTATATTCTAATTAACTCGTACTGTTAAAAGGAATGAGATTAAGAGAGAACAAGAGGTGCACAATTCGCCACAAACAGCAGTAGAGGAAAAGTTTCACATGCTGTCAAAATTATCTTCTTTCTTTGGAACTTGCTATTTTATTTTTTAAATTTTCTTAGATTTTTTTTCTTTTAAAAGGGGGGCTATGTAATTTTTAAGAATTTTATGGACATTTTTGTCAAGTTAGATAATTGGGGAAGTGGATGGTGCAATGTGCGGAGTGTGAGATATGAGAAACATAAAATACTGCATTTTTGCAGAGAAGCCTTGCTGTTAAGTACAGAGCCAGCGACATCTCGCACTACAGGTGGTGAGCAGGAGATGTAGCCCTATTAATAGAGGGTAAGGAATGCATTAGTAAACTAATCAGATTATTAATGGTCTATCTTAAAGATAAACAGCAGTTTATGAATTCCCTAATACACTCAAATCTTTTCTTTTTCACGTAACAAACGCGAATTTCCATGATCCCTCGTCGAACCAATTTTGATTCAACCTGCTCAATACTCGACAATTAATCAACTGATAAAGAAACTACGTACAATAACTTGTGTTGATTTCAAAATCTGTCATTTGGATTGCAGGATAAAAAATTTAACGATCGTATCAGTTAACCATCTGTCATTTAATTTTGTTAAAAGCATCATCAACGTATCAAAAAAAGGTTGCTCGCATTAAACATAATTAGAGCTGGCAATTATACCCAAAACCCAACAACCCACCCAACCCACCCACTAATTTGAGAGGTTGGGTTGGGTAAGTTGGGTTTTGGGTTAATTTTGGGTTGGGTAATAAAAATTCATATATATTTTGGGTGGTTTGGGTATTTGTGTTGGGCACCCATTACCCAATTTAAGTTAAAAAAAATTAACAAATTAAAATCAAGAAACAAAAAAGAAATGACCAGCCTTGTTGGATCAAGCAAAACCCATATATGTACTGGTATGTATAATTATCATATATATACTACTACTACACACTGAGAAGGATGATCAACGAGTAATGCTTAAAAAGAACAAAATTGAGAAATGAACGGTGCAGCACAAATGTCAGTAGGATTTAAAAAAAAAAAGAAAAAAAAAATCCTTGTACTCTTCGGTCTTCACATCCATCCTTTTGCCGAGTTCCGGAAAAATGCATCCTCCTGTTCTTCTATTTCTTTTTCTTTTTTTCATTCAAAATGAAAAAACAAGTCCCTCCCCCCCAATTTATTGTTCCACCCAAAATTGTTGTTTCGGTCTCTTAGTTTGGATCAAAACAATACCCAATTTGAAAATCTTGTATAAAAAATAGTGAGTTCATCCAAGTAATTTAAATAGTTAGTATGTGTGTGTATTTGTGAAAGTATATTAGTGTGTATTATAATGTGTTTGTATGTGTAAAAATAACGTATTTCAAAAGAGTTTAAAAAGTGAGTGTGTGTGTGTCTATGAGTGTTTTAGTGTGTAAAAATATGTCTATCTATGTGAAAATGTGTTTATGTGTGTGAAATTTTTTTTTTGTATGTGAATATGTATTTGAGAGAGTTTATGTATCAAAATTTATTAATTAATATATTGGGTCATATTTGGGTCATGGGTTTGAGATGACCCAATATGACCCAACCCAAAATTAATCCAATCTAAAGTTGGGCGGATTGGGTGTCACCCATTTAAATGAAAACCCAAATCAATCCGCCCAAAAACCGCCCAACCCGCCCATTTGCCAGGTATAAACATAATGAATGAATTTTATCTTCATGGCAACATTTTAGAATTATCTAATAGTTTAGTTTAACTTCAGAAATTTTTTAATCCATGTACAAATATAATATAATATATTACTCGATTAAAAAGTGTAAGATTAACAACACTTTAACACTTCAAATAATTAATTGAACCTCTTTTTGTATTTATTAGCTTCAAAAGTGAGCTGTTTGCGCACTTGGGCTATACAGCACTGAAGAAGTGAAAGATTGCGAGGGCATGCGTAATGCACACACAACACGTAAAAGGAAAGGTTGGTGGTGCGCAGCGGCCACCCCGGCGTGTTTTAGTGGGCTTTTCTGTTCTGACTCTACTGAGCGCCTCCTATGGTTCGTGTGAGTATGGAGAGGGACAGCAGCCAATGTGTCTGGTGATCTGGTAATCTTGGATGTCATTAGCGTTTGTTTATGTTATCTTTACTTCCAACTTTGAAGAGGTTGCTTAATCAGCCCTGTTATTTTATTGTTGTTTTGGTTAAGTGTCATTAGTGACTGGAGATAACATAGATTAACATTTTTGTCTACAGAATAATTGTATGCTTGTACATCTCGGTTTAGAACTCATTAGTATAACTGATTTATTCTACTTTTTAACTAAGAACATCAATATTGGAGTCTACAAATTTTTTAACCTTATAAACTGGCAACTCGGGCTTAGATCTATGCCTTTTCATCTTAACCTTTTTTTTTTTTTTTTGGTAAATAAAAGTTTGAATGGATTCGACTCCAGTTATTACCACCAATCAAGACATGTCTTTTGAACCATAGGTTGCTTATAGAATTTTTTTACAAATCGCCTACTACCATAGCTCTCATATCAACAGCGGAATTGGAACGCACGATCTTTTTTTGTGAGAAACTGATCCGTTCTTACTAATTGAACCAACTTGTGTTGGCTTTTTATCTTAAACTTAAACCTTTATTACATTAAACCAGACGTATGGTACAAAATATTGCATAGTAGTATGTGATTCAAAACATAAAGGCGTGGATTTAGTCATTCTCTTTATCTTGTGTTCGATCACGTTATAGTTTCACAACTATTATGTTGACCTTGTAGTTAAATGGGTTTTTTCTACAAATTATAAACTCATTGATCATGCTTTAATGAATTGTATACAGAAGCTATTCAATTGCACAAGAATACGGTCATTATGTATCCATTCACTATTATCTCTTATTATGTGTGACGGCAACATTGTTGGATTGATTATAATATCTCTTACAGCTCTATTTATATATGAAAACAATTTTCGTGTTTTTATCTGGGGAATTTTGACATAGAACACATACATTTTTATTGCTAATTTTTTTTATTATTATTGTTCCTCATACAACGCCATGAGTCAAAAACCATATTGCCCTGAGCACAGGATCAAGAAAATCCAGACCAAATTATATAGTCATACATACTAGGTGGAATGAATTAATAATATGTATTATAAGCTGAATTTGACAACAATTCTTGAAGGAAACCTCAGTTGATTACGAACCATAGGAGAATAAATGGACAAGATCCTACAACTAGAGTACTAAACATGTTTTTTTTTTTGTTTTTTTTGTTTTGTGGATAAGTTTGTAAAGCATTCTAGCTAACAAAAGAGGTTGTTGGTAGACAAATATGGTTCCAAGTATCCAAGAAAGAACAAACCTTCTCTTCAAGTTTCAGTTATAGCATAGGCTTTGGCCGGCCATGGAAACTCTTAGAACACAAGAACAAACCTGATAAAGTATGCAGATTTCCTCTCCTATATTTTAAACTAATTCTAGATTGTAGTAATTTTTTCCACATAATTTTTTCCGTCTTTTATGAGTGTACTTGGTGCTTATTATGAAATCAATAAGGTGTTTGACTTCTTACTCTTCTTTTTTTTAAAAAAAAACTCCCTACACTCAACTTCCAACTACTAGATATAGGATTCATATTTCGAATCTAACAGCAAAGAAAATTCTAAAAATCTAGAGTGTTTTTTATGACCATTGGACCGATCCTAATAGTTATGGCTTTTTACTTGTCCAAATACAAAATAATTTAATTGAGACAACTCGATTGTTACTTCTCCAAATATGAAATTAATCTTATTTCAAACTAATTTTGTTCTGTCTACAGGTTGTTGTTATAAGACAACTAAATTGTAAGGCAATGCAATTCTTATTAGAAACTGTGACTTCCTTTCTACACTTTCATTTTTGTAAACAAAATTCTATGTCTCAAGCTATTAATCTTTGATCAAATTTAACTTTAGATTGTTATTCAAAGTTGAAATATAGGTAAAATAATGCTCTAGAGTATCACATATGGTCTACATTTTTGGCAATTTGTTGCTTTTGTGTTTGTTTGGATAGAGTATTATTTCAAATAATTATTTGAAATTATTACTGTAACATTTTTTGTGATATGATATATATGAGATAAAAAAGTGATTGAAAATACAAAAAAATTGATTGAAAAATGTGTTTATGATGCAAGCGAAAATTTTTTTTAAAAAAAAAATTTGCTATTCAAACATAAATTTGTTTCAGATGAGAGTAGCTAGTCATGTGTCAACTATAGATCCAACTATAGTAGACTTACAAATAAATAAATATAGGAAAAACCTATGTCCCAAAAGTGAAAGTATACATCCATAGAGGTCTAGACATGTGTAAGGGGAAAAAAAAAGAAAATAATGAAAAAGAAATGAAGAAGGAGATAAAGAAAAGGGCAAAAAGCTGCATTCTTGGCCTGCAGGCAACCTTACTATTCCTTAAAGCATCCACACACATAGATTTCCACCAGCCATTGCATGTGTTTCTAAGAGAGAAAAGACAGGGGGATATTTGATGCATGGCAGCACCTTTCTAGTAAGTTGTACTCCCAGACATTAATGCTTAATCAAAGTGTATTAACATGTCATGTTCAACAGTTAAGAAGTGATTTTAATGGAAACACAGGGTTTTGTTCCCCCAACAAACCTCAAAACCCTTGATAGAGCTTTTGCCTTTTTGTTTCCTTCCAAACATGTAACCTTTCAATGTTTAAAACTCTCTCATTCTCTCTCAATACACACAAACAGATGTAGACATTTGCTCCTCAGATGCCCAATGACAAGTCATGGTGACATTACACCTAATTCTTCTTCTAACTGTATATAAAGCTACAGTGGTTTGAGGGATGGGACCCCTTTTCACTATGACTCCACTGGGCCCACCTCCCATCTCCTACACTTTTGCTAATGGCTGGACAAACAGTCTATAGAGGTTTAGTTTGGGGTTGGGCTATGTCAAGACCATGAACAGAAGTTCTGGATTTTTGTTCAACTTTGTTTCAAGACTACAAACTGGTTTCTGTTTGGAGTTTTATGACATCCAGGAATTGTGGATAAGTGGTTAATATGATCTTGGGTTGGCTGCAAGCCTGCAACATTACCCAAAAAATGCAGCAAAGCAGCTCAGCTAGAAAAGCTGATTGAATAAGGTCTAGATGCCCATGTTAAAAACACATGGGAATAGTTAAAAAATGAGAGAGATGGACAGTCTTTTTACTTTATTTCCATTGAATATGGATGTGTGTCGAATAAAATTTTTTTTTTTTTTATAAAATAAATAGCAAAACCTGCTGTCTTGTTGGAAGTAGTCTCTTTATATTAGGCTGAAAAAAAAGGGAAAATTTTTTTAAAAAAAGAGCCAAATGACTTGATTGATTTCTTGACTGACGTTAGAGATTTTATCTTAATTTGGCTACTATTAGCTAGGTCGAATGAATTTCTCATTTCGACAAAAAAAAAAAAAAAGAATGAATTTCTCAAGATCAGTTGAAGTACAAGATTTGTGGTTATCACAAACTTGGAACAATCAACAAAACTGGTCCAAAACTCCGTTTGTTTAGAGCACTAGCTTCAAGGTGCTTGAGTATCTTCACTCATGCTTCTTGCCTGATGCAAGTATATTTACATAAAGTAAGTTTGTAGCCTTTGTTGATCAGGTTTAAAGAGTCTCAACTCTCACTCTCTCAGATGTTAATTTCTTAAACAAGACATTAAATCAAATGCTAGGCTTAAGAAAAAGACCAAGTATACACTAAATGTGTGTGTGCGAGCACTTTTTTTTTTTCTTAGATTATTTTTTTTAGCAAGACAGGTGTTACAATTAAGAAACGCAGAGGGAAAAGGGATATCTGAATCCAAAATTTCTAAATTTTGATATCTCAATCTCAGCGGTTAAACTGCATGTATTTGATATATTCCACTAATGGGTTTGTTATATTTATATATTATATAAGAAGTATTAATGCTAGACGTTTTCATTTTAAGAACTAAATATATTTGTTTGGTTCTATGTTTGGCAATCATTTTCTCAATCATATGACTTCTGAAGAATCACAATCAAAAGCTAATGTGGTGTGCTGCTCGATATCAATACAGAATGGTTATTCAGATGTTGAGTCGATTTAGTGGATTTGCACCTTTGAGCTTGAACAAAATTACTTTATGAATTCTTCAATTAACAGTTGGGACCATGTCGGCAGGTTCTAGGACATGTATTAGGAATAATTTCAGAAGCCTCCTTTGAAGTTTCTAACCATTTCACTCAGTTCCACTAAAGTTTTAAAAATTACACTTATCTTCTTTGATTTGACACTTTGGAAACTAAACTTTAAAATAGGGTCAAAATTTTAATGAATACACTAAAATGCCATTATCTCATAAATTTTAATTTATTCTTCTAAATAATTATAAAAGGAATGAGTGTTAAGTTTTCATGCCCATATTTATTATTTGATAATCAATAATAACAATAAATGTTTTGCTATGATAGGCTATGTTTCATTGTGATTTATTGGGGACATAAATTCTTTTTAAGATATAGGAGAAAGTGTTATCTTGTCTTTTTTAAAGTTTATGGGCTAGTTTTTCTTCTTTTTTTTTTGAAGAAAAGTTTATGGATTAGTTTAGCAATGAAACTACCATAGTTTGTTAGTGATTTTGGGCCATTTTTTTTTAATTATTGTTAATTTATTCTTGATTTTGATACCAAAAAAGGAGTTACAAAAAAATTGGATAATATTAAAAGTTATCAAAAAATATTACTAGTTTAACATTTGATTAGGATAGAGGTCAGGAACAACATTGATAGTTTTCTATATTTCTAATGAAATATAAATAAGAAAGAAAAAATATATAAAATCCATTCACTGTGTAAACATGGTAACAAGGAAATTTTATTAAAATATTAAGGCTAGTATTGTTATTTTAATTGAGCAAGGGTTTTTTGAAACCTTAAGGGAGTTAATCAAATTCTTAGAAACCTCAAGGGAGGTTTCTAGAATTACCCCTATATATTAATTGTAAGTAATTTTTCTTCTAAATGGGTTTTTTTTTTTAACTGTATACCCATTAATCACTCATTAACACACCTAAATCTCACCTAAACTAGTGCACACACTAATAATCAATACCTTCACTTGTATTTATATGTTCTCCATAATTAACTTTACCTTTTCAAAAAACTCACATCAATAGTACATTTTAACGAGTATCCGATAGATACATGTTAGACAGACCCTTTAAAAATAATTGTCGATGTAACAAGTTCTCTGAGCATTCCTTACATGGTTTTAAAGGTTATTCTTTTGAAAAAAAAAAGTAAAATGAAATTAAGGAATGACTTAATACAAGAAGAACAATAAATATAAATGTGTGCAGACTGCAAATGGCAGATTGGTGTATAAATTGTGTCTATAAACGTGCGGCTCAGAATACTTGTTATTATTTTGAAATGGAACTATCAGTGAATGTTATGTTGTTATAGTTTATTGCTTTAGCTATGCGCATCCATTTGCTTTTCATACATGATACATCCACAAACCAGATTTCAGACTTGACTTTTAAGTGATTATCATTCCAAATTTAACCCATATGCACTTGCCAATTGCAATCAGCTAAATCAAGATTCAAACTGAATAGGGCAAGTGTAGAAATCGCTGCAATTCTGGAAGCAATACCTTAAAGATTAAACTGTCTATTTTTATTTCTTTTTTTTTTTTAATTTTTTATCATCACCGAAATGGGCCTTACTGGATGGGTTCTTTAAGTGGATACGTTTACTAAATGGAAACTGAAGGCCTAATTGATGTGGACGAAACGGTTGGGGTTGGGGCACCTGAAGGCGTGATTGGTATAATGCTGTTGGATTCTCGTCTTCAAGGGCAATAATATTGGCATATTATACCCAACTTTTGCCGCGGTAAACTTATACTAATAAGGAGCACGGAAGGGCCTTTCGTCTGCAGTGAAGCGAATGAACTGTGCAAATACTACTCACAACACGTTCGACAAAATTCCGAAGCGAGATTTTATCCTATTCTCATGACTAAAGAGGCTTTGAAATTCTTCGCTTATAGTCTTCAAAGATTCAAAGCCTCAAGAAAGTTTCCGGACCGCCATGACTTCAACAAGTCTCTCCACAGCCTCACACGGTCCAACTGCGGCGACCTCTCATTGAAACTCCTCGTCGCCTTTATTTCAAAAGGCTACTTTCCTCCTGTCTCAGCCTTTAACTCTGTCATTTCATACTTCTGCAATCTTGGATTTCCTGGTTCTGCTCAAAAGTTGATAAATTTGATGCCAAAACTTGGTTGTTTGCCTGATATAGTTAGTTACACTTCTCTGATTGATGGGTACTTGAGAAATGCTGATGTTGGTTGTGCTTGTTTTATGATGAGGAAAGTTTGTAGTGGGCTGATGAATGTTAGGCCTGATTTGGTTACTTTTAACGCAATGTTTAATGGGTTTTGTAAGGTTGGAAAGGTTGAAGGGTTGCTTGTGTATATGAGTTTGATGTGGAAAGTTTGTGTACCAAATGTTGTAACTTATGGTATACTTGTTGACATGTATTGTAAAATGAATAACGTTAATATGGCCTATAGGGTGTTTAAGGATATGAAGAGTAGTGGGGTTTTTCCAGATTTACAAATCTTTACTTCTTTGATTGATGGATATTGTAAGGCTGGTGAATTGGAAGTTGCACTGGGATTATACTTGGATATGCACAGGAATTCAGTTTTTCCAAATGTGGTTACTTATTCAGCTCTAATTGATGGTTTTTGTAAACGGGGGATGCTGGAAAAGGCTGCTTATTTGTTTTCGAGGATGTTGGAAGATGGGGTTGAACCTAATATTGTTGTATATACTAGTATGATTGATGGGGAATTCAAGAAAAAGAATGTAGATAATGCTCTGAAGTACTTGAGCAGAATGCATGATCAGGGTATTAGGCATGATGTCACTGCTTATGGGGCTATTGTATCTGGGCTATGCAATATGAATAGGCTGGATAGTGCAGTTGAAGTTAAAAAAGCTATGATGGATTACGGAGTGGCACCTGATGGTGTCATATTTGCTACTCTTATGCATGCTTATTTCGAGGCTGGAAATGTGGAAGCAGCGATGAATGAATACGAGGAATCGCTGGCTCGAGGTTTTCAACCCGATGTTGTTACTCGTACATCCTTAATAGATGGCCTCTGCAAGAATGGGCGTCTTGACGAAGCAAAACTGCATTTTAGCAAAGAAAATGCTGATGAAATTTCATACAATGTCCTAATTCATGGCATGTGCAAAGAGGGGGAAATGAGCCAAGTTGAGATGATCTATAGAGAAATGACCGACGCTGGATTTGTTCCTAATAAGTATTTTTACACTACTTGGATTGCAGGGCTTTGCAAGCAAGGAAACCTTGTAGAAGCATTCAGGCTTCAGAAACAGATGGTTAAAGAGGGTATTCCGCCTAATTTGTTTGCATACAGTTCCTTGATTTTTGGATTAACCAACAAAGGATTCATGATTGAAGCAAAACAAGTGTTTGATGACATGTTGAAAAAGGAAATAAGTCCTAATCATGTAGTTTATGATATATTAATTAGAGGATATGCTAAGGAGGGCAATCAACCTGCTATTTCATGTTTAATTGATGAGATGAGAATGAGAGGCCTACTCTCAGATGATGGATGCAATCAGAAGTACATGTTACATGATTGCAGATAGCAGTTGATTGGAATTCTGTCAAGAAAGGTATAATGTTGGGCCAAATGTTTGTGCTGAACTGCCTGCAAAGCCTGTAATGCTTGAGACTCTGTTTTGACGGTGCAATTAATTGCTTGCTTGAAGAATGTTTGCTGCTCATTCAAGACGAGAGAAAGCGTAAATCAGTGGGTTGCAAATACTGGGACCGCATCTAAAACAATTGGAGTACAAGTGGATTATTTCAGTACATTAGACTAGTAGAAATCCTTCTTTACAATAAATGAAAACATATGGCCAGTTTTTGGCTACTTGATTGTGGGAAAGAACTTCAATTTAAAACAATCAAATTGGAACTTAGAACAGTTTGTCTACTTGTGGATTTTTTTCGATCAATAATTATCCTAAGTGAAAAATTAATTTTCACTAAAAAGTAGTAGTATATTACTCCATAAAACAATTAGTGTACTCGTAAATTTTTTCCAATTATATTGATTTTAAGTTATTTTCAATGTTAAAGAGCAATATTTATTGGAGATATTTTCACAAGTGGAGGAGAGCAATTTTTAAACGGGAAAATGACTTTAATTAAGGGTCCGTTTGTTTCGGATGAAAATGTTTTCCAGGAAAATATTTTCCTAATTTCTCGTGTTTGGTTGCACAAAAGTTACTGAAAACATTTTCCTATGTAAAATATTTTCACTCATCTTGTGGAAAACAACTTCCCTTCCAAACTTACTGAAGTTGTTTTCCGAAATGCATGCATCCCGCCTATAATATGTTCTAAACTTACTGAAAACATATTGTAGTATATTCTTCTTTTTTTTTAGTGTAAACAGGAGAACTCGAACCCAAGATCTCTTCCTTACACTCCCTCTCCCGTATCACCCAACCCAACCCTCCCCCTAGTATATTCAAAATAAAAAAGAAACCTCATCCTGCTCATCCTATGCTAGTAATTAATTATGTATAATAGGGACATTCTTTTCTAGAGAAACTTTCAGCAGTGAGGTGCAAGATATATGTCACAATAAGCATTGCACGTGATTGATATTTGACACTAAATGGCCAGCAATTTGTTTATTGCTTAAGGAGATATTTTTTATTCATATATACATTTCTCCAAGATTTTTTAAAGTTAAACAATGAGATAAATTTTCTTATTTTGCATGGGAAGAAGTATGTAGTTATAATGTGTAGAAAGTAAAGATAGAGATAAAAGTGAAAATATTTCAAAAGTTAAACAAACACCAGAAAAATGAAGTAAGAAAATATTTTCAATAAGCTAACCAAACACATGAAAATGATGAAAAGGAAATGATTTTCATGGAAAATTACTTCCACGGAAAATATTTTCTCAAGGAAAATATTTTACTTCCAACCAAACAGACCCTAAAATACTACTACTCTAAAATATAAAACAATTAGATTACTCGTAACTTTTTTAATTATATCAAGAGTAAATTTTATATACCTGATGTATATATTATCATCATTAGATTTATGATACATGTACTAAAATTAAATTTTAAATTCAAATTTTGTATAATTATCATTCATTCAATACTGATGATGTATATACTGTTAGTGTAGGATAGATTAATCCTTATATTAATAGAAGATTAGAACAATAAAAGTCCTATAAAGCGAATATGGAGGATATTTTTTTAGTTTTCACCTGCTATGTATTAAATGGAGAAAATTACTTTTAAATTTGAGATAGTCGAATCACGATCTAAAACAGTTGCATGATCGATACAAAGTGGAACAGAATACGTTGATGCAAAGTACTAGAATCACAAATCTAAAACCAATTCGCCAACAATTTCCTTTGCTTGGTTTTGTGATTGGGTGCATGGCAGTATGGTTTCATGATTTTAGCTGTTTCAAATTCATCCTGGTTTTCCAATAGGTTAAGTAGAACTTCAGTTGGTTTTGGCCTTTTGCTTCTAAGTTTTGCAGAACTCTGCTGGTGTTGCAAGAGCAAGAATAAACCCACCTAGAATGGCGATTGAATGCCTCGTTTTAGGTACTTTTCTGACTCAACCTGCAGTCATGTGAATGACCGTTAGTATAATGGTTCCTGGCGCTGTTATATTGTTTTGTACAGAGCTCATTTGATAAAATGCCAATGAGGGAAAAAGTGACCCTTAATGGTTATTGATGGGGAAAAATGCACTTTTCATCCTCAAAGTTTGGGTTGTTGGTCACTTTCATCCTCAAAGTTTCACCCAAAATACATTTCATCCTCAAAGTTACGTAATTTTGGCCAATTAAGGACAATTGACGGGAAATGAAGAAATCAGCGTTAGACCCAACTGTAAACCCAACAAAAATGGGTTAAACCGAATGGAGCCATTTTTTAATGGAACAAAAATTGTTGCAACGGACGGAAATCAACATTCTTCTCCTTCTTCCCTCTGCCTTTCTACAACCCCAAAGCTTTTTTCCCAAAAGCCAAACCTTACACCACCTTGAAGCAATCAAATACTACATTTCTATATTTTCATTTTCACATAAAGAGAGTTGAGAAGTGACTGAGGGGGATAAAGGGCTTCCAACCATGGAAGACGTGATAGTGGAAGCCCTTCTATCTAATGAATGGGAAGCTCAGATTTTAGCTACCAGAGAACTTGGTAAACTTGCAACCAACCTAAGACAGAAGTTAGCGGAAAGAGGGATCATTTCTCGGCTCGTTACGATGCTTCGTACGCAAGATTATGAAGCCACTGAAGCGGCACTCTGCTCTGCTTTGTCTAGCTTTTCACAGTGAATGGTATTGTTTGCATCAATTAAATTTTGCAGCTTTTGAAGTTGCATCCGAAGGCATTGGCTGTAGAATTGTTCCCCATCTAATTTTGCTGTGATTTTGCAGAAGCAAGATCCGAATTGCGAATTCTGGTGCCATACCAGTATTGCTGGAGATCATTCAATGCCAAAAAAAGTCATTGATTGACCTTGCAGCAGCAGCCCTCTTGGTTGTTTCTTCTTGCTCCGCTAACAAGCTAGCAATCGCAGCATCTGGGGCTATCCCGATCCTGGTTGGATCCATGAATTCCCAATTGGCAGATGGCCTGCCCCTTTCCTTCCTTTAGTGTTTATATGCTGACGCGCATAAACAAACAAATCAGGTCGGTTACATCTTGAGCGGACTAATCGAATACAGAAAGTCGACTCGGACCTTACTGACTTTCCGGACAAAGATCTTGGTTTGAGAACCACTTGAAAAGCTCTCATCCCTCTGCTGCTATGAGACCATTGAGACTGCTCCGTCGGAGTTCCACCTAGCCTTTTCTCCGTTGTCGAGATGCAAACTTTCTTTCAAATGACGAGTCAACCTCACCAACTTTTGGCTCATCCATTGTCGTAGCCCCCGAGGTTGAGGACCAGGAATGAATGACAAGATTAGGATAGGATTACGAAAAAGCCCCGAGACAAGTGGGTGGGACAAACAAGTTCCAGTTGATTCGAGCGGGATGGAATATATATATATATATAGTCCAGGGTTGGGGAAATAGGAATCAAGGGAAGAGAAGAACCCTTCCCACCTAGGTCCCCGGCTTTGCGGTCTTCTTCCCGACCGACGAGTTCTTACCGCGTCTCCGATTCAACCTTAGACTTCTTAATTAGTTCCATGTGTAACCTTCGCAACCGGTTTTCTTTCGTGGTTTAGAAGCTTAGCTTCATAAAAGATCTTTCTTGGGTCTCTTCTTTCTTATGCTTGTATTAACACCAGATGTAACTATAAAGATAGGGGAACAAGCACCGCTTCTTTCAACACGAACGGGGGAATTTCCTTGCCTTCAAAGGAGTTGGAGTTCCTTTTATGTAGCTAGAAGTGTAAATTGAATTCCTAAATCTCTTCCTTCCTTCGGGCCGGCAACTAATGTATGAGTTCGAAAAACAATCAGAGATGATTGAGAAGGCGAGGGCATTACTGGAGAAGATGGTTTCCTCGTCAGAGATTGCATTGAAGGAGGTTGCTGAGACTGCATCTCTTGTAATCCACTTTCTAGTGGAGGCCATCGAAGAAGGTACACCACCATGCAAAGAGCACGCTGCAGCTACGTTACTGGTCATGTGCCAAAGCTGTAGGGACAGATGCAAATCCAGAGATTGGCAAAAAAATTTTGAGGTTGCAGAAAGAAAGAGGGAAGAAGGAAAAGAATGTTGGTTTTCGTCCGTTGCAACAATTTTTGTTCCTTTAAAAAATGGCTCCATCCGATTTAACCCATTTTTGTTGGGTTTACAGTTGGGTCTAACGTCAATTTCTTCATTTCCCGTTAATTGTCTTTAATTGGCCAAAATTACGTAACTTTGAGGATGAAATGTGTTTTGGGTAAAACTTTGAGGATGAAATTGATCAACAGCCCAAACTTTGAGGATGAAAAGTGCATTTTTCCCGTTATTGATGTTATGAAGTTTTGTGGGTTTATATAGTCTGAATTTGGTTTTTGTGATGATCATCAGGGGCAGGGCAAGAGGTGGGAAAAAGCTGCGTGGTGGTGACTATAAACAGCAAGAGAATAATGTTTGATTGTGGGATGCATATGGGATATCTGGATCACCATCGATATCCTGACTTCTCACTGACTCCTCGCAATGCTGCTGAAGATTTTACTAGCTCCCTCAGTTGCATCATTATCACCCATTTGTATGATTTACTTGATTAGTCCTGGGGGTGTTTTTGTGTGTGAGTTGCTGGTTAGTGAGTAACTGAACTTGGATCATATTGGTGCACTTCCTTATTTCACTGAAGTATGTGGATATAAGGGACCCATTTACATGACGGTAATTTTCTCATTCTTTTTTGGGAATCCTTATTGAAACCACTGAAGTAAATATTGGAGTTCAAACTTCGTGTAAAACAAGAACAGAGTTTACTGGTTCTGTGGTTCTTTTTAAAGTTAATGAACCAGGGGTTTTTTTCAGAACCATTTTGATGCGAGGAATGTTATTACGTCGATATTCGTGATGCTGTGTGCAAATGCTTTGATTGTTTCTTAGTAAAAAAAACAACAAACTTGCTAGCCATTTCAGCACTAATATTGCTTGTACATAGCAGATAGGCTGACATACCATGTAAGACTTGTTAAAACACTTTCAATATCATTAACAATCTTGGGAGGTAATTTAATCAGCAACACCAAAATTCTTCCTTTTGGTCCCGAAGTTACTCCAACTGCCTCTGCCACGAAGTCTACACATGCCTGCACAATTAACAAGAGAACTTTACTGATCATTCGCCACTTAAAAATATTATACAAGAAATAAGTAATAGATGTAAACCAAAAACTCCCTCCAATGCTGAGCATTGTTTATGGTTCAAATACAGTTCTTTAGCCGTAGCTATTGTGTTTGGCATAGAACTTAGAGTTTCAATTAAAGCTGCAATATGGTTCATACATGCACATTGATGGCTATGGATAAACAGAACGCCTGTGATTTTTGTTTTGCTTCATCATCACGCAAGTTTGTTAAATTTTAAAAAAAAAATTATCCAGTTACTTATATATGATCAATCCTCATCAACAACCCTTTTGGAATCAGGGTTCAAGGTTCCAAGAATAAGAACCATTGAGATAGTTTTTAAGATGACCTTAGACAGGGCACTTTGTAAAAATCTGATAAACAATGCCTATGAGACGTTGAAATAAAAATATCCTGCACAAAGCCGTTTTTTTTTTTCCCTTTTCGGTTGGGGTGCTGTATGAATAAGTTTATATAACCATTCATAAGATAATCAGTTGAAGGTTAACGATAATTATACCCATAATTGTGTTGCATGCTTATTACTACCAACTTTTGGAAAACGTAAATCAACTATGAAAAGCCACGATCAGTTTGAAATATACTATAACTTGTTTCTGTTCGTAGCAGAAAAATGAAAAATGAAATGCAAAGCAGACATAGCAACCTCAGTGGGAACAGAAACAGCTCTTTTGTCACATTTGTTTGGATAGAGTGTTATTTGAAATATTATTTGGAATAATTACTGTAGCACTTTTTGTGATGTGATGTATGTAAGATAAAAAGTTGATTGAGAATAAAAAAAGGTGAATTGAAAAATGTGTTTATGATGCAAGCGAAATATTATTTGAAATAATAATGGTATCCTCTGGCCGTAAGGATAGCAAGCAAAGAAGCTTTGCATGGCATATAGTGCAAATTAAATTAGAATTTAATTTCTTTTTTTTTTTTTTGCTGAGTCAAGTACACAATGGGGAAGAAAAGTGGATTGGAAAAAAATACAATCACCATAAAATAATAATTAAAAGAAACATGGAAATTAGAGGAATATACCTTTCTTATATAGAAAGACAGATGATTATACATCTTCTAAACTTTTCTGTCCTCAAAAGGTCAATAACGGCAAATATCTTCCATTAAAATATAAGTGAATGAGATGGCAATGTTTTCATAGTACAGAGAGAAAAATGTTGCTAAAGACAAGAATATAGCAATAAAATTTCTCTCAAGGGATGACCAATCCTCTCAAATATCCCAAATAACAGTAACGTCATCTTCAAAATAACCTTCTTTTTTTTTTTTTTTTGCAGGGGCCTCGTGCAATCCAACATCATCGTAACAACATCTTTTTTGAATAACATTTTACATTGCGATTTTGCAACAAATTATCACTGACAATCTCTATTTCAGCTAAAGCAAGGCCAACCATTTGTTTGAAGATGAATAGACGCATAAAATTTTGACAAGTTGCCTCCCTTGAAATAAATCAATATATTCATTCCCAGAACTTTTTTGGTCTTTTGTGCAAGCAACCTCACAATTTCAATATATTTTCACGGATGTTGCTGCAGTATGTTTAGGAATCAGAGAAGAGGTGTGGAAAGTTGCTGCGGTATGATTGTGACCACAAATAATAGGGGAAGTGTGGGTGATGGACACCTGTAAAGAGTTTCTTTACCTGCAACCTGGAGGACTGTTAGGTGTTGGGGGATTACAACTGCAAATGTAAAATGTGGAGTGCCTAAATTAGGCAACTTCCAAAGTGAGGGGGTCGTACGCTGAAGTAAGGGCAGGAAAAAAAGGCGCGAAACTTGGCGGATAAGCTAAACACAGTATGCATAGTAGTAAGGAAGAAGCGCGAAATCAGACGAAAGCATTGAAAAGTGGGGTTCTTTTAATAAACACCGATGTGTTTATTTTGTATGCTTTCCAATAAATGAAGTACCCAATTTAAAAAAAATTGGGTACTCCTGACCGTATGATGGACGAAAGTCATAAAGAGCTGGTCATTTATAAGACAATGGGTTTAATTTAACTATACTTTTTTTTTCTGATAAATACATTTCTATTTAAGGCACCTTGGCTACTCTGTTCGTGTAACGGTCCAAAAGACATAAAGAGTTGGTCTTTTATTCAACAACGGGATTATTTTTATTTTATCTGATAAAATATTGTGTCTTTAAGGCACCTTGGGTATTATGTTGTTGTAAGAGAGAAAAGCCATAAAGAGTTGGAACTTTTAAATTGAAACACACGTTTGAATATATGAATGGGCCTCTACGGAAAATGGGTTTAATCTTTACTTATAATGGGGGAAAGCCATATAGAACTGGTTTTATTATCGAAAAATGCATTTCAATATAATGTTGTCAGATAAATAAATATTTATTTAAGGAAAATGGGTACTCCGTTCTTATACTTTTTTTCGATAAATACTTTTATACATTTCTATTTATTAGTAAGAATTACTATTTATGTATAAAAACTTACTATTATTTGAACTAAACTTACTCTTTTAAAAGTAAGTTTAGGATATAAAGTAGTAATCTACTTATTTAAAAATTAAGTTTAATATTTATTCCAATTTACCTTTTGAGGTATAAAAGTTACTAATCTATTAGGCTTAACTTACTATTTTAGATAAGAAACTTACTTCCATAATTTTAGGTGTTATTCTATTTAGGTGAATAGGTCCAACAATAAATCAAATGATCGCTAAAAGTGCAACAATATATTATATTAGGTAAAAACTATTTCGCTACCATAACTATCATTTAGTATATCTATATGTATTGCTGAGGGGGTTTTGGATAGGGAGCTTCCAAAATTGTCAAAAGTTTGAATGCTATTTTAATAGAATTTTACATTTTTATAATTAAAAAATGTTTATCTCTTAACTAATCATGTAACAGCTCCTACAAATCCTATAATTATGCTCATATTGTTTCCACATTTCCCGCACGTTTTTTTCACTACCCCGTAAAATTCAAACTCCTAAACTTTAACTAACAGATAATAACCACCCCTGTAAAATGATATCTGCAAATTTCAATTCACATCTCACATTTATTACTGACACTTATCATATCACTGATAGTAATAACTAATCTTTAATTTAAGAAATTCGCAACTACAAAAGTCAAATATCCAAAATTTAGTAGCCTGTTTAAATTACAATTTTCACAATTCAACGTATCTTATTGTGATAATATATTTTACTCTCACAATCATTCACAAATTATAAAGGGATTAAAAAATAAATAATTTTTTAATAAAAAATTAATTCAAAGGTAGTTAATTCACACACGCACGCATACATATATACATATATATATATATATTCTCATAATATAAATTAAAATTATAAAAAAATTAAGAGGGCTAACTTTTTTTTACACAAATATTTACACAATATGAATTAAAATTTTTAAAACTTTAGGAAGAAGGGACATATGGCCCCGATTAGCCCCTATTAGTTTGGAAGTGTTTGGATAGCAGATTTTTTCAAATAATATTTTGCTTACATCATAAACACATTTTTCAATACACCTTTTTATCTCGCATACATCATATCACAAAAAGTACTATCGTAATTATTTCAAATAATATTTTAAATAACACTCTATCCAAACAAATTTCAATAGCGTCTTAGTTCCAAACCTGCAAGATTACAAAAGAGAAAATAACTGATCACAAAATGAATTTTATACTATGGTGATCCCACCCAAATGTAGTTATTTCACACACACACGCACACATATATACTTATATATATTGTGATAATATAAACTAAAATTATAATAAATTTGGAGGACCTGTTTTATTTTACACAAATATTTATATAATATGAATTAAATTTTTTAAAACTTGGGGAGGAGGGCTATGACCTCCATCAGCCCCCATTGGTTCCATTATTGATTTCAATGGCATCTTAATTTTAAACCTACAAGATTACAAAGAAAAAAAATAACTAATCACAAAGCAAATCCCACACCATAGTGATCCCAATGAAATATTTTAAAAAGATTCAACAAGTTCACTTCAAAAAAAATACAAGTCTTGCTGAACTTTTTTCTGTAGTACGAATTCTTCAAAATTCAATAGAATTAATTAAACCACCTATATTAATTTTCATACTAAAAGTTGATTGGTGTAAAAAATGTTCACACCTTTGTACAAGATTATCAAATCGAATGCATAATGTTTGTAAGTATTTCATTTTAAAATCAAATAAAACATGCAATTAAATTTATTTCTATCCATATATTATTTATTTTCTAATATAAATTATTATTATTATTTTAAGATCCATCTTCCGCAAAAACACAATTCTTGAATGATTTATAGTTTTTGTCATACTTTGAGCTATTGTTAGACAAATCTTAAATTTTCATTATGTTGGTATAATTTTTTTAACTTTTTTCAAATTAAAATGGTATAATTTTTTAATTTATTTTAATAATGTAAGCACCGTGCGTAGTACGAGTATTCACACTAGTTGTCCTTGTATGACCGAGCCTGAGAGTTTGTGCATGTTTTGGTTGAATGTTATAATTCAAAATTTGGGGTTTGGAGGGAATAGGTTATATCCATTGTAATCAAAACTCAAACAAAAGTGGGGATAAGCCTGATTGTCACAACGAACTATATAAAGTGGATTTTTTTTTATTTATTTGCACAATGCTACCTTATTTTTACATGCATCAGAATGGATTGATTACAAGTTGCATTTGCTTGTCTTTTGCTAGAATTTTGGCTAATTAACAAATTATACTAATTGTAGAAAAGTAAGTTTGTAATCATTTTCAATTTTTGAAAAGTTTGAAAGTTTAGATAATAATAACAACAAATCTTCCTAGTTACATGTAGAATATCACTTGTTTCTATATCATAATTTTTATAACTTAACACCTATGAATATAATAAGATAAAATTATTATTTTATAATACGATAAAATTTTATTATTTTCTAAGGTTATGTGAAAGGTCAAAATATTTTTCACAAAATATTTTAAAATATATAAGTACAAAAGAATATTAAATTATACATATAATCATGCATTATACAAGTATGTTACGAGTACTTACTAACTAATGTACTAAATTTTAATCATTTATAAAATATTTTATTGTTATTTCAAATAAGCTTCCTAGTATTCATTTGGTATAAGCCATAAAGGATTGAGTGATTTGAGTCAGCTGCTTCTGTGTTAATTTTGATTGTGGTTAACAAACTCAATGATTTAGCCTGTTTAACTTAGGTTAGTGGGAAAATGGGTCACAGTAGGCTGGAATAAAATTGTAATAAACCTGTTTTTCAATAAAAAAAATCTCTTTATGACTTTTCTCCATTATAAGAACAGAGTACCCATTTTCCTAAAAAAAAAAATTATTTATCAGATAAAATAAAAATAAACCCATTTTTCAATAAAATCCTAACTCTTTATGCCTTTCCTCTATTATAAGAACCGTGTACCCATTTTGCCATAAATAAATTTATTTATCGGATAAAAAAAATTTATTTATCGAAAAAATAAAAATGAACCCGTTTCTCAATAAAACATCAGCTCTTTATGGTTTTCCTCCCTTATAAGAAAAAAGTATCCATTTTGCCATAAATAAATTTGTTTTAAATAAAATAAAAATAAACTCTTTTTTCAATAAAAAACCAGTTCTTTATGACTTTCATCCATTATAAGAATATAGTACCCATTTTTCTAAAAAAAATATTATTTATCGAATAAAATAAAAATGAACCCGTTTTTCAATAAAACACAAGCTCTTTATAGTTTTCCTCCATTATAAGAACAGAGTATCCATTTTTTCATAAATAAATTTATTTATCGAATGAAAAAATAAATATATTTTTTAATAAAATACCAGTTCTTTATGGTTTTTCCTCCGTTCACAACAACAAAAAAGGGTATTAGCGGCAAGGACTTTTTCGCTTAAAATTCTCGCCAAAAGGAGCGCGGGAAAGCTTCCCTCCAAATACTGATTCTAGTGGGCCAAAGTTTGTATGTTATTGGTGAGAAATTATGGATGTTTTTTTTGTGAAAATTTCAAAATTTTGCTCCCTTCCAATTTTTAGCAGAGCCGCGCATTGAAAATTTTTTAACCATTCCCAACACAGCACTTGTCAAGCCTAGCACCACATGAATTCCAAGCCTTTCATACTTGCAAGGCTACTTTCCCAAATATTGTTCTCAGATCAGAGCCCTCGAAAGTTCAATCGCAACCTTCCCTGCACATTTCTCCTTCTATCCCTCTTTCTCTCTCTATCAATTTTCAGTTTCCCGTAGACATATGGTTCCTCTCTTCCTTTCTAGCATCCAGATCTGAATTTATACAATCATGGACACACTTTAAAGACCCTTCCAATGCAATGGCAGACTTCAAGGAAAAGCGATGGTGTAGGTTTTTTAATATGTTATTTTTATCTCTGTTTTGTCAATTGCCTTTTTCTTGCATTTTTGGTCAATTTAACAATCGCAAGATAAACTTTTTGAAATTGTAGACTTCTACTTCAGTGGATTAGAGTGAAATGCTTATCTCAGTTAGAGTAGAGAAATGAGTCTTACTGGAAGGCAAAATGAAAACGGCCCGTCAAAATTGGATCTTGAACATCTATCAGTTTTTAAGAGTTTGTGTGAATTTTGGGTTTTTTTTTCCTGGTTTTATTCTATGCGGTCTTGTCTGTATGATTGGAAAGTTCAATTTCTGATGTACTTTCAGGGGGGTTTGGCTGTAGCAGCAGGGAAGTGGGGAAGTGGGTGGCTTTCCGGTGGCACCGCCGGCTCAGTATAACCCATTAGACGAGCCGAGTCCATTGGGATTGAGGCTGAGGAAAAGTCCTTCCCTTTTGGAATTGATCCAAATGAGGCTTTCTCAAGCTAATTCACCTAAGGGTGCAAGTTCTAGTAAAAAAGAGCTTAAAGGGGCCGCTGCTTCTGGTTCCTCTGAGAAGCTCAAGGCTTCAAATTTTCCAGCAACTATTCTGCGAATTGGGACCCGGGAGGTATATTTATACATTTGCATTGGATCATGGATTTTAGAAACTTGTTTTATTGGATTGCTTGTGATTTCGTTAATTTTGATTGCATGTCTTTGTTCTAATTTCTAGTATAAGTCAAGATATGGAGGGGATTTGGTAGCAAAGTGTTATTTTGCAAAGCATAAGCTTGTACGGGAGGTTCTTGATGGCGGGCTCAAGAATAAGATTGAAATTCAATGGTCTGATATAATGGCTTTGAAGGCGAATTATCCTGATGACGGACCGGGGACTTTGGATGTAATGGTATTAGCAACACTTACTGTGTCTTTGTTAATTACTTTGTATGTCGTTATTATGAAAGTTGACAGACCAAATGCCATCCATTTTAATTGATGTGCTTGATTGATTTGTTAATATTGTGAGACGGATTGCAGGCATTCTGCTGCAAATGTGGAATTAAAATCAGAAGTTTCAGAAACTCATTCAGGTATGAACTGTCTTGTCCTGTTTACGATCATGTTTGAAGCGATCTCTTTGGATTTGGAATTTTATTCTCTTCGGTTCTCGAGTCACTTCCCTGTTACTTTAGTAGTATAAGTTTTGAGGGTTGGCCTTGTTGCATTCAATCCACTGGGAATTGAGCACCTTTGTCAGAATTTAATTTACAGGTTTGGTTGCTGTTGTCGTGAAAATGGATGTTGTGTTTCCATTCACGTAATTTTGTTTATGTATGGTGTCTGGAACAAGCATGAATCATTCGCACCACTACGAGTAGATCTTGCAAAAAAGGTGTTCAAAAGAAAAACATAACATGAAAAATTTTCTGTTACATAAGTTTCTTTGAGGATCCCTAGCAAATATAAAAACGTTGAGGATTAATGTAGATGATCTCTTTCTGCATCGACCCATTAAAAATGTATAATCAAGAGGCATGCTCCAGGGACAATGTGAAGCGTTAACAGTTTTTTTTTAAATCAAGGAACTGCAAAAGGAAGAGACTTATGAGAGACTATCCCTGGTTTTTGTAATTAGTTGCGACTTCCTCCTCGTATTGTCTCTTTTACTCTTCTAACACAAATTAATGTCTTTAAGACACTGACAACTAGGTTCTTGAAGAGTTTGAAGCCCGTACTTGACTAGTTATCTCTCTTTTTCAACCTTATTAGAGCAGGACAGAAAGTCGCCTAAATTTATTGAGAGAGCTAAGGAAGACATTGAAGCATTTTTACATAAAAAGAAGCCTCAAATCATCATCATAAAGAAACTCATGGAGCAAGTGATGACATAGATGAGAACACTCCCATTACTGAAATTAAAGGTCCAAACGTCTTTGAAAGAGCAAAGGAAGAAGTTGAGGCCCTTGTTCATGCAATTCAACCGAAGAAGGATTCTAGAACAGACACTTCGTCATCAAAGAAAGAAGGTGGATTCAGGATGTCTATTGGAAAGGGGTTGGAAAAAATGTGTTCTCCACGGAGCCATAATAAAGATTGAGAGTGAAGTCTTGAGCATCTCCGCATTTGATTGGATCAGCAGCTCCCCCATAAATGAATGGTAAGCTAGTTATTAAGTAGAATTAAAGCACAGAATTGTAAACTTCACCTGCATATGGATATTGTGGAAAGGCCGATCATAGTGGTAATGCCTCTCTTTGCTTCTGTTTTTTTGTCTTTTCTTGATAAAAGTATTAGATCAAACAAGTTATTTTGTTTGCAAGCTCCATATTTTTGTCGATAAGAACTAAAGACTGCACATCAGTAGGGGGCAGTTTACATCAAGAACAAAACAGAGAGGTACAGTTGTTTAACAAAAAAAAAAAAAAAACAACAACAACAACTAAGGTTCAAGCACAGGTTTAGATTGTCCTGCTGTCTGTTCACTGGTCTCCAACCAGCCGCGGTTCTTCTCAAATCCCAGATAATCGGCCGAGTCAGTGTCATAGGCTCAACATAAAAATGCTTGAACACCCTCACATTCCTTTGGCAACCGAAGTGGTAAATAGTTGCAGCAAAAGCCACTCTCCGGTCCTGGCAAACAAACGTATTCTGAGAGCAATGCCGGAGGAGCCTTGAACACCAGGCATTTCTCCTTGACAAATCTCCATACCGCATAGGACTAAGGGCAAAGGAAGAGAATGTGCTCAAGATTTTCATCACTCTGCATACAGAGGGTACACATGGAATCTACTGCAATTCCTCAATTTAGCAATCTGTCCTTCATCATCAATATATTTTTGCAAGCCAACCATTGAAAAAAAAGCATGCCTAAGGACATGCCATGCTTTTTACCAGACAATAGAAAACCAAGGCACATTAGGTGCAGATATAGACAGCTGCTGCATAGCAGACTTAGCAGTGTGTACCGTCCACCAGGCCAAATGGCTTGATCAGGTAGAGGCACCAAAGAAGAAGGCGTAGCAGCTGCAAGATCTAGCACCTTTTTCACCTCGATAAGATCTTTCAGAATGCCAACACAATCTAGATATTTACGATTATTTTACGGTTTACTTCACTCTTGATTTTCCATCTAAATTCTGCGTTTGCAACAAGATGAGGGAATAAAATGAAATCCCTCTTCTTCTTCTTTTTTTCTGCAGTGGAATAACTCAATAAATACAACATTTTCTAAGATTCCTCCCCCTACTGTTTCTCCGACATAAAATTGTTGTTTATCCAGGTTGTATGCGACTGATTCAAGACATTGTGGACAATTTTATCTTTTCTTTTACGTATTAGTCAAGAAAGTAACAGCCACGGCCGTCAGTCATGACACAGACACATTTATTATTTCTACATCATGTCTAATTGGTTTTGGAAGTTTTCAGGGAGGTCACAAGGCATCGGAAATTCATGATTGTGATTTTCAGGTTCCATTATCACTACTAATTCTTAAAAATTCTTGGCCAAATGATCCATATCCGAGCACCCTGCAACTGTAGGCATAAGATTCTTCTAGAAGAAATGTAGGTGATTTCTTTGGATCAGAATTGGGTACTCTGTTCTTAAAATGGAGGAAAGTCACAAAGAGCTGATCTTTTATTAAAAAACGGGTTTATTTTTATTTTATCCGATAAATAAATTTATTTATGAAAAAATGGGTACTCTATTCTTATAATGGAGAAAAGTTATAAAAAGTTGGTCTTTTATTGAAAAATAAATTTATTTTTATTTTATCTGATAAATAAATTTATTTATGAGAAAATGGGTACTTTGTTCTTATAATGGAGGAAAGTCATAAAGAGCTAGTCTTTTATTAGAAAATGGATTTATTTTTATTTTATTCGATAAATAAATTTAATTATGAAAAAAATAAGTACTCTGTTCTTATAATGGAGAAAAGCCATAAAGAGCTAGTCTTTTATGGGAAAGTGATACTTTACGGAAAGTGACCACGATTTGGTTTATGAAATAATCCCAAATAAAAATTTAGAATGAATTTATTTGTTTTGAAAGTTGTATAACGGTCGTTAAAACTCCAGAAATTGGCAAAAACATTTTGGAGTTGCAGAAAGCCAGAGGGAAGAAGGAGAAGAATTGAGCTTTTTGTCCGTTGCAATTATTCCTTTAAAAATGGCTCCATTCGGTTTTGTTCATTTTTTGTTGGGTAAAATCGTTGGTTTTAACTATCAATTTTTCATTTCTCGTCAATTGTCCTTAATTGGCCAAAATTACAAAACTTTGAGGATGCAATATGTTTGGGGTGAAACTTTGAGGATAAAATTGGCCAACCACCCAAACTTTGAGGATGAAAAGTGCATTTTTTTTCTATAAGATATTTAATCAAATGTTATTTCTTATCTTAATTTTAGTTATGACTATACTACATATTTATTAAATAGACATACCTTTATAATTAAAGTTAATATTTGATATTTTAGGATGCCATATATTTAAATAGATGAAAATTATTTTGAACATAACATATTAAAATAATTTTATTTGTCAATCATTTTGGCCCTCCCTCCAAGGAAAAAATCTTGGTTTCGTCACTGCCTAGGAGGAAATTGGGGTCTATTGCTAACAAAAGATTGTGAAAATTTACCTTTATATCCTAATTATTTGGAAAAATCTAATGAACAAATTTTGCAAAAGAAGCCTTGTTTCTTACCAACAAATTAAGTAACTAATAAAATCACCTTTAATATTGCTTTAACATATTTAATTTATGTTAAATACAAATTTTACCAATTTCTCTTTTGTAAAAATATAAGTGTATCACTTTTTCAATTTTAATTACAAACATTTATGTTTTTTACATAAATGTAGTGATTCAGAGTAAAATGCCCATAAATATCTAGTATTTTGTTGATGTAATGCAAAAAAATTCATAAAGAGTTAGTATGTTATGGGCACAATCTTTTTTACTTTCACATATTTAAAATTTGTTAAATGCAAAATCTACTAGTTTTCCTTTAGTAAAACTATAAGTATAATACTTTTTAATTTTATTTACAAATATTTATGTATTTTACATAAATGTAATGATTCAGAATAAAATACCCATAAATAGTTAGTATTTTGTTGATGTAATGCAAAAAACTCATAAAGAGTTGGTATGTTATGGGCAAAACTTTTTTACTTTCACATATTTAAAATTTATTAAATACAAAATTTACTAGTTTCCCTTTCGTAAAAATATTAGTGTAACACTTTTTCAATTTTAGTTATAAATATTTATGTATTTTACATAAATGTAATGATTCAGAATAAAATACCTGTAAATAGCTAGTGTTTTGTTGATGTAATGCAAAAAAAAAAAAAATATCATAAAGAATAGGTATGTTATGGGTAATATATTTTTTACTTTCATAAAAATCAGTTTATGTTAAATACAGGACAACCAATTTTCCTTTCGTAAAAATATTAGTGTAACAGTTCTTCAATTTTTGTTACACATATTTATGTATTTTACATAAATGTAATGATTCAGTGTAAAATGTCCATAAATAGATAGTATTTTGTTGATGTAATGCCCGTAAATAGATAGTACTGCTTATGCTTCCTTTTCGGTGTTTTATTCATAGGCCAATTATATTTATGTTAATTCCATCATACCCCACATACATTTCCAACTTCTGCAGTACGCTACATTCACATTTCTAAACCGCGGTTATAGGTCACCAATTACTTTTTTAGAAACATTCCCTTCATCTCCGTACATGTCAGGTTGCTACGTGCCAGCTTCTTTGCCATATAATTTACTTTCCACACCTGTCTTTGGAATATGTGAATACACTGCAGAATTTACCTATTTTCACTACCAGAAAAGTTTTACACCAATATGGAATAAAGTCAAATAAAACAAGAAAAAGTGAATAACTCAGAAGACCCCAGACCTGCCATGTTTGCATTGACTGATGGGAAAGGTCCAATGTCTCAAGCTATTGGGTGATTGGTAAATGAAAGAATAAACAAAATTAACCTTAGCATCAACTTCCAAAGAATTGTGTTGTAGAGTTAATTACTAAGATCCTACAATGAGAATCAAGAAAGCCAAAATAAGTCTTACAACCAGACAAACGCTAGGAAATACACTAGTGTTATATTACCAAACTAAAGGTACCATTGGTGACATCTGGTTGAAGATACAAAGTTGCTCTATCAATTTGCAATCATCAACATGCCTTATATGTGTGTTCTTTCTCATGTTAAGATTCGTCTCATTCCATTGGCCAATTAAGTTCCATTCTACATTTTTCGTCTAACCTGATATAAATTGTTTAGTGAGGAAATAAAGGAGTATAAATTGCAATTTTCTAGTACTAAATTTTACATATTAGATATGAAGGTTAATAACATTCGAATCCCTTGTATACATTTGATCAAACAACTACATGACAATGCCGGGTAGAATTGCTAACATGCACAACTTAAAGTCATATCCATTTTCTTTCCTGTGAGAAAAATTGCCTCACTCGTAAGCAAGGTTTGTAAAATCGGGATCCTACGTAGGATCGATTTTAGTTTCACAGGATCGGATCGTAGAATCGTAAGATCCTACCAAAAGCTCTTAATTGCAATTAAAGGTTGCAATTCTTTGATAAATTACAAATATACCACAAATATTTTCATTTATTTGCAAAATGGAGCTTCGTATTTCACAAATTTATAAAAAAATTGTAGGATCGTACGATCCTACCGATCCTACGATCCTACACGATTCTACACGATCCTACACGATCCTGCTACGATTCTATGCGATCCTGCAAAAATTAATATGATTTGCGACTCTGCATACGATCCGGATCGATTTTGGTTATCCGGATCGTAGGATCATACGATCCTACGATCCGAATCGCGATTTTGACAACTATGCTCGTAAGTGCTTTAGTAGCCATCATGGGGGAAGAATGATTAAAAAGGTTGAAAGAAAAAAGGATCACGCAATAGTTTAACAACTGAAAGCCAGATCAAGAATGAAGAGGGTTAATCGTTTCAAAACTAACTGAAACGTAAAGGGAACAAAGTAGGAGCTCAGGCAACTGAAAAGGAGCTGAGAAAATTCAGTATTCATTGTCAAGAAACCATCAAACTAGGCCATATTCACTCACATTCAAAATCAAGAAGATACCAATATCACTAATGAGTAAATACGATTTGTCTCAATGACTACATACCATAAATGCCGTACATAAAATATTAATTTGTTTGAATTCCATAATTTCAGGAAAACAAGTAGCACTCTGCTCACTGAAACTCTACTCTTAGTCACCACAAATGAACAATTTAAGGAATAACAATTGAAATTTCGAAAAGAAAAAGAAAGCAAAAAACCTGTAATAATAGGAAAGAAAAAATGGTAAAGTCCGAGGTAACCTCTTCTGCAAAGAACAAAGGAAAAGGGCTATAGCATTTAGAATACAAACTGTAATAAAATACACATGAACAGAAGAAGACACAATCAAACCACTCATTAATTTTACGCAAAGTAGGCTGGATACGGTGTTGGGTACTGCTGCTAAAATCTGGAGTAGTTCTCAGAAAGGACCGAAGAAAAATTCCAAATTTTGGACCTGCAATATCAAAAACTTATACCTTAGACAACAAAGCCAAGGGAAAAAATCATTTAAAAGCATCAGATTGACAAAAATCCAAAACAAACAAGCTGTGAATTTAAACAATTCTTCACATAGAACTTATCCTGAATGATGCCATGACTTTTCAATAGGCTCTTAGCATATTGGAATTGGAATAAATTGAGAAATCAAAGATAAAAAATTAGTTCGCCAGTTAACCACTCGTGGCAGATATCACATTGGAAGAAGAAACAACCAAGAACAAAGATTCTCAAGCTCAACCGAAAGAAAGTGCACCGATCAAATACCCAATAATGTAGCACTCGAGTTGCTGCCTTAAGAACCAATAGTTAGATGTAGCAGAAAAAGATCAGTCATGTAGCAGCAGGTTGGCTGGAGCCCCTCGGGGTCAGCTCGGCTGGTGAGCCTCGGGGTAATCCTCGGGGTAGCACAGGTTCGAGTCTGGCCTCACATACCGTCTTGGTGCTCTTGGGGGGCGGGGTACTTCAGGCACAGGAGATTAGTCGGACCGCCTTCGGGTCTTGATCCGGACAATCCTGTGTTGACAAAAAAAAAAAAAAATAATAATAATAATAATGTAGCAGCGGCTGGAGTAGCTACAGTAGCTACCGTAAAAACCAATAATTTGATATGGCAGAAAAAGATCGGGCCATGTGGCAGCAGCTGGAATACTTACGGTCAGAATTGGCTCTTACAATAAGGATGGGCCATGTGTCAGCTGGAATAGTTACAGTAAGAACTGGTTCTTATAGAAAAGTTGGGGATGACGTCTTTCCTGCATCAGTCAGTCTATTTCGTCTTTCCTGTATTAGTCAGATCTATTTGGTTTCATCGTGTATTCAAGCTTTCGTCATTCTCCCGTCCCCCTTCCAGAAATGGAAGAAACTTGCTTGCTTGACTTGCCAGAAAACCTTCTGGTCACCCGCATTTTCCCACGCCTCCCATTGTGTGGAATTTCAAGCCTCGGACGTGTCAACAAATACCTCCGTCAATTAATCTCCAGAAGAAATTTTCTTGAATCTTATCTCAAGTTTTCCCCATATACCACCGTTATTGTATCGCATAGGTATGTTTCCTCTGCTACCGTCCCAAGCTTCTCCCTCCTCCAATTGGAGGAGGATCCAACGGCACCTCTTCTTGCGTCCCTTGTCCGGACGCCCTTCCAATCGGGGGATGTGGCTACCATCGTGGGATCTTCCCACGGCTATATCTGCTTTCGTGTCAATTCGTTATTCATTAAAAGAATGCCAAAGCACGGGTATTTGTCAACTCTTCATGTATCAAATCCAATTATTGGGGAATTCATCACTCTGCCGCCACCGCCGTCGACAATGATGGGGGATGACGGATCGGTGGAAGGTTTTGGTTTTGGAATGGTTGAGAAAACGAAGGAGTTCAAAATCCTGCGATTGTCGTGTTCTTTTTATGATACCGATGGCGAAGGAGATGGGTGCAGAGGGGAAGTCTTTAGATTTGAAGAATATCGGTGGGTTTCAGTTCAAGGACCCAATCCCCCTTTTCCTAGATATCGTCGATATTTTGATGGCCGAATGAATCGGGCCGAGATGTGCCCGTTGTCGTACCGAAATCGTTTGCATTGGCTCACACAGCCAAACAGGGAGGATTTTTTATATTGTTTTGATATTGCAGAGGAACGGATTTTTCCCATACCGCCACCGCCGGTACTAGCATCCGCCGAAATGAGTGTAACAGTCCTGGATGATCTTCTTTCTATTTGTGTTGTTTCGGAGGATAGTATCGATATTTGGCAGATGCTTGACTACGGGGTGGAAGGTTCTTGGAAGAGAACTCGAATCCTTGACCTTGGCCTTGCAGTCCGTGTCCCCCCTCTCCCTTCCGTCCCAGTGCTTCGTTTGCAAGACACTGGGATTTTGCTTTGTCACCAAAGCTATGAAACGCTCAAAAAAGTGATTGAGGGGGAAATGTCTGCGGTCAATATAACCGCCGGAACCCAGTCACAAGATGTCACTGCTGTTTCCTATATCCCCCGCCTTGAGTCTGTGACCGAATTGGTGAACCGTGCGGATAAGACCAACTACAAATACCTACGAAGGTGTAACCTTCACAACTTTATACAAGCCACGCTTAACACGATCAATGGAGAAGGGGCTACAATTGTGGTTTCCGGTGACAGTCCTTTTGTCCCCAAGGATGCCATTCAGGTAAATTGTGAACAATGTTGATACTTTTAAGTTGGCAAATGTTAAGTTTTTTTTACTTCTTTTATTGTAGTTTAGTTTTGAATTGGCTAAAACCTTTATTTGTTTGTCAAACCTTGAATTATTCTAGATGTCTGATGTTACATGTTGATGTTCAACATGTCTTGTTTCCTTATACTTTGATTTAGATGTTGTCATGAGAGGAGTCTCCCACTGGAGGTGTATTCTAGTCAATTTTCTGAAGTTAATCTTATAATATTAAACAAGCCTTAGGATTTATATGATAGAATAAGTAACAAACAAATTTAAATTGCAGAATATAACTTGCTCTTGCATGGGAAAGTATGGGCATTTTCTGGTTTGTCTGTAGATTGTGCTGAAGTGCGAACCATGCTCAACTTGTAGCATACATTCTTTTTTTTTTGAACTGTATTAAACGGCTGTTGTGTATTTATATTCTTTGGTTTATCACGTGCAGATCATTATTAAAATGGCAGCTGCAAATGGAGTAAGACGAATTTGGGTTGGTAAGAACGGCTTGTTGTCTACTCCTGCTGTATCAGCTGTTATACGTAAAAGAGTTGGCATTGATGTAAGTATCTCCTTTATACTTTTCTTATGACCTTTTTTCTGATTTTTTTTTTCAGAAAAAATGGTGTTTTATTGCAATGTGAGACTTAATCTTTTTGCTACTGAATATAGGGTTCTAAGGCTTCTGGAGCATTCATATTGACTGGTAGCCACAACCCTGGTAGCCCTTGTGAGGTTAGATTTTGCTATAATATATTGATGCATTCATATTCTCTGTTTTCCTTGCTAAATAATGCACTTCGCCAGAAGTCTAACTATACTTCTGTTGTTCTTTTTTGCTTTACTTTTACCAGCATTATGTAGCAGATTTTGTTAGGAAAACTGTTTCAACAGAGATTTGGTCAACTTTCATGTGAAATTTTTCTACTTTTTGCGAGCTTCCATGTGAAATTTTTCTGTTTCTGTTGGTAAGAAAATCTTTTTAAACCATCGTTCTCATTTGTATAACATTTCATGGTTACCAGGATATTTGTTGCCTGGGTGAACATCAATGCCTAACAAACATGATCCTGAGAAGTAGACAACATGACCTGGGAATCAAGCCCTTACTTTACTATCTTTTTCTTACAATTCCCTTGTTTCCTGATGGGTCTATTTTATGGGGGTTGTAGTTAGAGTACTAGCGAAGGCACATCGTTGTACTGCATCTCTGAAACAGTTTAATGATAACGTGTTCATATCTTTATTTGTGTACCATTTCGACTGCAGGATTTTGGAGTTAAATACATGATGGGAAATGGGGGACTTGCTCCAGAATCTGTTACTCATAAGATCCATGAAGCGACAAAAACCATTGTGGAGCATGGGTTTGCAGTAGGATTGCCAGATGTATGAAGTGCTCTTTAAACCTTTTGTGTTTTCGTTGGACTCAAGTTTCTTCTCATTTCGAATTCTAACGTGATCTCTAATTCAATTAGGTGGATCTCAATACAATAGGTTTGACAAGATTGCCTCTTTCAAGGGGACAATTTGAGGTTGAAGTCTTAGATTTAGCCAGTGACTATGTAGAAGTGATGAAGTATGTATCTTTCTTAGACTAGTAGAAGCCTCCAATTTTATTTTTTTTCATTTGAAATACATTTATGTACTGCTTTTCTATATCACAGGTCCACCTTTGATTTTGGCCCAATTCGGAAGCTTATTTCATTACCAAACTTTACTTTCTGGTATGCTTGTCATCTTATTTTCATATGTATAAATTTAATGTCTTCTTCTCTTAATGCCTAGTCATCTATGCAGTTTTGATGCACTTAATGGGTTGGCTGGAGCACTTGCAAGACGTATCTTTGTTGAAGAGCTTGGTGCTGAAGAAAGCTCTCTGAGAAATTGTGCTTTTAAGGTCTTTAGCTTCTTTCCCTGGTAGTGTGCATTAAGTGGAAATGTTCAGCCATTGATTTTGTTGTATAACCTTTGATTGAATTTCATACTTTGTACATCAACTTTTATCTGGGCAGGAGGACTTCATCGGAGGGTATAATTTTACCAATGCAGAATCAGTTGCTCGAATGAGGTTGGGTAAGACCAACGCTGGCAGTGAGCCACCAGACTTTGGTGCTGTTGTTGATTGGGATGCTAGCTGTAACATGGTTTTTGGCAAAAGGTAGCTTTGAACTTTATGCTCATAACAACTGTAATGTTGCTCAAAATTGCATTTGACTTATTATTTTGGTGTCAGGTTTTATGTTACCGCATCTGATGCTGTTGCTGTTATTGCTGCAAATGCTGTTGAGGCCATCCCTTACTTTTCTGGTGGTCTTAAAGGAGTTGCCAGGTTTTGCTTGGACCTGCTTGATTGTTGGATCTTTGTTTATATGCATGCATGCAAGAATTTATCAGAATCCTACTTTGTGTTATAGATGTTTTTGTCTGGTGCATGCACGTCTTTTTGGTGTCAGTATGCAGGTGTACGCACCCACACACACCCATCCCATGCCCACACTCACACACAGAACACACTATGTATGTAAACAGCCATACATCATCCTTAGGTGACATCTTTTATAAAAAAAAGTTTTGCTCATGTTTAAGATTTCGTTGCAGGAGTATGCCCACATCTTCTGCTCTTGATGTTGTGGCTAAGCGTCTCAAGCTTCCCTTGTTTGAGGTGCTTAGCGCATTCCCTTCTTTTATTTTTCCATGTTTTGTGTTGGCCTGGGGTGTTAGGTTAGGTGTTTTTCTTTTTTTTTTTTTTAGGGGGGGGGGGGGTGTTGGAGGGGAGAGATTATGATTTGAGTGTGCTTCCCTTCCATGGCAATGAATTTTTGTATTAATATTGCTTCGATCCTGCTGTTCACCTGAAATGTAAGGTTCCTGTTGGCTTGGAGTTCCGGGGAAATTTAATGGATGCTGGACTATGTTCAATATGGGGTGAAGAGAGTTGCGGGATGTGTAAGCTCTTGGTCATATTCTTAGAATTGAATTTTTGATAGAGTTATCAGCTATAAAACAACTAAAGAACCATTTCTAATTTTTAGCTATTTAATTGATTCACGAATAGGCTGTGATTGTATACGTGAAAGAGATGGAATTTGGGCCGTTTTGGCTTGGCTAGCCATTCTGGCAGACAAAAACAAAGATAACTTGTGTGGAGGGAGGCTTGTGACCATTGAAGACATTGTTTCTCATCATTGGTCTGTTTATGGCCGCCACTATTACACTCGATATGATTACGAGGTACATGCAGTATGTAGAAATGCTGATTCGTCATTTCTTGCAACCTGCATATATGGTATTTGTTGATTCTGACTTAGTAAGTTGAACAACATAATGGTAATATATTGTGGCTAAAACAATGTGTCTTCGTTTCTTCAAAGAATGTTGATGCAGGTGGTGCAAAGGAGTTGATGGCCCATTTGGTCAAGCTGCAATCATCCCTCAATGAAGTGAATGTGTAGTGCTTCTTTCTCTTTCTCTCTCTAAGTTGCATTTGTTCTGCTTCTTTTCAGAACACTAATTTGGAAAATGACAAGTTTTTTAGACTTAATGTAAGTGGGTTGCAGTCTTGTGTAACAACTTTCTGACATAAGATATCTTTTACTGTGACGGTGGATGGCTACTGAATTTGAACATGTTTAATCTAAGTAACCAATTGCTCTGTTTTCTCCATTTCTTCTCGGGCATCATTTGTTGTTCATAGGAGTTCACGTGTTTACTTTCCTGTCTGAGGATGAGATGCAAAACTCAAATACTCGTTTGCATGAGTAAATAGTATGAATAAAGTAAACAACCTACATTTCTCTCAACTCTGTCTTCTAAATCAAGTAAAAGAGTCCGTTGATAGGCAGATATTCTCTAGTTGAGAAAATATGTCATCCTTCTATATCAACTGTTTTTTAAGAGTTTGACTAGGGCTATCTGTGATTGGAATCTAAAGATAGCTCTGTGTGAGGTTGTAAGAAGGTAATGCTCTACAGTATTTTCTGCTTGCCCTGGTTGTGTCAAAAAGTTTGTTTATATGCATATATTCTGCAGTTATGCCAAAGACAAAGGTAAGTCCTCTCTGGCGTTTTATTTGAAGATTCTGTAGCTTTCCAGTGGATATGTTCTCAGGTTTTAAGGAAATTCCACCTATCTTTGATGAAGGCAAATGAGATTGTTGGACAAAGTTGTTTTCATGACTACTCCTATGTCACCCTGTAGGAATTTCTCATCAAAGGAAGACTGTCAAAAATGGATGAGTGTTGGATGCTAATTTTAATGACTTAAATGAAGCTCTCTAATCTTTTGACAAAAAAAAAATGAAGTTCTCTAATCCAAGAATGTTACCGGTTGGCCTGACTTTTTCACAGGCTTGCGATACATGTCTAATGTTCAATCAAAAAGAGAAAAGATGTGGGACTTGTCAGTTAAATACATGCCCAAATGATTTGTTTCTATGGCACAAGTGCTTGAGCTGCACTTTTGTTTGATACCTTGCATTCTGATGATTTGCATGAATGCTTGAAACTTGAATGTCAGTGTTGAGGGAACTTCTACCAGATGATATTCAATTGCTTGTGTTGGTTTGAGTTAGCTTTTCTTTTTCTTTTTTTTTTTCTGAAAACCTTGCCTGTCCATGTAATGCAGAATAATAAAAGGGATACATTCAGACGTTTCAAATGTTGTTCGTGCTGATGAGTTTTTTGAGTATAAAGATCCAGTGGATGGTTCCATCTCTAAGCATCAGGGTATCCGATATCTGTTTGAAGATGGTTCGCGATTGGTAAAGTCCTAGCCCTTGAAGCTTAAAAAAATGTCTAATTTTGTTCCTAATAATTAAATGCTTTACTGCAACGGGGTAGTATTTCTTATTATGTTTCAAGTAGAATACAATGAACACAGAAGGAACGATTAATCAGGATATGAGCCTTGTTGACTATTTCATATGGTCGATGTATCAGTCTTTCTCTCTTCACCGCACCTTCCTCTTGCATCAGGTTTTCTGTCTTTCTGGAACTGGATCAGAGGTTGCTACTATTCGTGTTTATATTGAGCAATATGAGAAGTATTCTTCAAAAACTGGCAGAGATTCTCAAGAAGCACTTGCTCCTTTGGTGAGATACTGCAGCGCATGTTTTCATACCTATTTAACATGAATCTATTTCAGGATCCTCGTCTCTGAAACTGGTTTTTGTCGCCTCAGGTTGAAGTTGCTATTAAGCTCTCTAAGATGGAAGCATTCACTGGCAGATCTGCCCCCACAACCATCACATAAGAACATGCTGTTACGCAGTTTAACAGATTTGTATGTCTTAACAGCACAAAAAAATGGTATAACTGCTGTTACGAGTCAATAATGCTCCACTCTACGGATACTCCATATCGACTTGTGTAATTTTTGTGTTTCTGCGGCCTCAATATGGTGGGCATATTTGATGAGAATATCTGTGGACTTGGGTTTCCAGTTTTGCACGTAAGAACTTTGGATGGTCGGGTAACTTTCGGCACCTCATTGCCTTTAATCTAGCGTCTCTTTTACGGTAGTTTATAATTTGTTCTTTTACCCTATCTTCTGCATTGATTTTCTTTAAAAATGTATATACGGTCGAGGAAATCTACTTGAATTCTTTCTGCTTTTTTTTTTTTTAGGGTATATTACTCATCTGAAAAATTAATCTCTGTCGTGACCCTTTTTCTTCTATCTACAAATTCCTTCAAAATTTTCAGATTTAAAAGTAACTCAGGGTATCGGTATGCATGGTGAATTACTGCATAATGACTGTTAGGTATAAGCCAAAGTTTTCAACTTTGCTAACATATTGATGTTGGCAATGATGCCCCTGAGTTCTTCTCCATTGGAATTAAAATCTTTCTTCTTTTTTTTTTCGACAACGACAGTAATTGTATAACCTATTTTATCCTAATCTACAGGGTGAGGGAGCCTAAAGAGGCTTGTGTATCAGGGCTAGCAGATATGCAAACTTGACTAGACAAGACAAGGGGTGCTATGGCATCACTTTTGGATTTTTTTTGGCACCACCCTTGGAATTAGAATCTTTCTAGAGAGCATGGAATTTGTCACCAAGTTCGGATGGTACAAGCACTTGCAGTTTTTGTTCCTCCACCAACCGCTGTGAATAAGGTGTTGCAGGAATGTAAAACCCAAATTTAATCATGCCTGGTGATGGTTCAAGAAAATACTAGTATGGTAATGGAAAAGGAACCACAGGTAAACTCTTTTAATCATCCAAAATAGTAGGGGACGAAAGAACTGTTTTTTTAATCATAAAATCCAATATTTGAAGAAAAACATTAAAAAAAAAAGAGGGAGTTTTATTATATATAAAAAAAAATACTAGTATGGAAGACAAATGAGCTGGGGAAAAAAAAATCAAGATTTCAGAAAAATACGAAACATTTATCTGTGATTACACAGAATCAAAGAAAAGATAATTGGGACACTCGAAAATTTTAGTTACCCATACTTTGAAATGCGTCTAAAAATTCCAATCTCTGTTCCTTTTTTTTTTTTAATTACTCTTCTTTTTTTCATAATTCAGTATGACATTATCTCCACACAATAATGCAATACAAAGGTATCTGAATAATCAAGTCTTATCCCAAACTTTTACAGCCAACCGAAGGCAACATGATTAACATTCCCAGGTAACGCATTGAGATAGTGTATTATGACATCAATCAGGATGGTATTGGCTCTGCTTCGCTTTGTTGTAGCATTGTTGTATGCTCAAATTTTCTCATTGTCGGGCCCAACTGAACTCCAATTTATAAATTGTAGGTCACACCACATCAGCGGAAGAGGGGTAGGAAGCAACCATACCCAACAGTTCACGGTCAAGATTTTGTCAAAAAAATTATACGATCCAAATTTTATCTTGTACCTCGTTCTTAACAACATGTGTGGGACTCACAAAATTTTGTTCTAAAATTATACGTTATTGAAAGTAAATTATACTATGTATAAACAGAGTTACGTTGTGTGCAAAATGCACATAACCTTCAGGAAGGGTTGCTTTGCAGCCGTTCTGGCTCCTGATCCCACATGAGCAATGGAAGCAGCGTCTTATTTGGATAAACACTAATGTGCATACTTTTTTTTACGAATTAGAGAACAAATTAAAGGGTCAATTCTCTAATCTCTCGTCCATAGATTACTTTTCACGGGGTTGAAATCCAGTTATCATTGCTTCATTTCAAGTGGTCCTTGTATGTGGTCACGTGAACGTTTGGATATCAACAGATTCCAAACTCCAAGCCAAAAAATAAGTAATAAATAAATAAATCCCAAGCTTCGAGAATGACAATAGATTCAGTACAACTATAATGACTCGTAAATAGAACACTAATACTTCAAAAAGTCTATTTAAGAATAACTCATATAGCTAGAATGCTTAATAGTCTCGAGAGTAGGGGCGGGCGCAAGTCGAGTACTCGCCCAATCCACCATTTTGCTAACTTGACTCACACTATGCGGGTAAGTTATTTTTTGACTCTTACCTGCCCCGCATATCAGCGGGTACGCGTTGAGATAGAGTGGGGTCAACGGGTACTCGTTCCATCCCACTTATCATTTAATTTTTTTTTAAAAATAATTTATACTAATTTAATTTTATATTTTACACATTCATCTAAAATTTAATAAATATTTTTTTTCAAAATATGTCTCCCACTAAGAACCAAGTATATGAAGAGAATACAAAATAAACGAAAAAATTAAAAGAATTCAAAATCAATAAAAATTTGAAATAAGTAGCACATGTTTGTAAATATATGTTCCATATTAATTAAACTCTTTTCTACAAAATATAATATCATGATCTCTACAAATGAATCTTGTAAATAAACTATAGTATCTCATATTTATAATGCAATTTGTTCAATGAAATTACATATTTAGCCATAAATTATTATTTTATTGTATGTATATAAAAAAATAAAAATTATATATATGCAGGGCAGGTCGGGTACCTACGAATTTTTTTAATTACGTGACCCTAATCTGCCCCGCATTTTAGCGGATACTCGATTCCCTTTTGACCTAATCAAATAATATAAATCAGGTATCCTAATTTTTGCATTAGGTCGGATCGGATATGTGTGGATTTTCGGATCAGCGGATAATTTTGCCCCACCCCTACTCAAGAGGGATAATAGGTTCGCTGGGGACGAGGGGGCCTGGACGGTTGTCTCTGACAACCGTCCCAAGCAGTTCACGACTTGGATGAGGTCTCAAAAATTTGTGCGGCTCAGATCACGTCTTGTAACTCGATTTTCACTCCGTGTGGGACCCACAAAAATATTGTTCTAATGTTACTCGCTGTTGTTCTATTGTTACACCTTGTTCAGATGATGTTACATCATGTACAAATGATGTTATACCTTCCGGAGCGATTGTTCTGACAACCGCTCCAGCCCCGCGTCCGTTGGCTCGAAAGCAGTCAGTTAGTCTGGTGTAAGGTCACCTATAGGAGGCTTGCAGGGCTCCCGAGGCGTCTGGCTACCCGCACGCCTATAAAGAATTTTTTTAAAACTTTCTTCTTGTTGAAATTCTATTTTTCTTCCCAATTTACCATCTTTTTAGATCAGTAAAACGAATTATGCCAATGGATATAGAACAAAAAAATCTCTATTTTATCTCAACAAGTTACAGTATAGGTATGGGTTATTCCATACATGACATGTACTTCCTTTCCTGAACGTAACCTACACTAAACTTCTCATGAATAAATTTTGTAACTGTAGTGGACTCTTGTCCCTCCCAGTAATAAACTTTATATATGCAAATTGTTTACCTCGTAGATTCGTAATTGGAACTATATAAGGATTTCGTTATGTTGTAAACAAGCAAAAAGTTTCAGTGTAACACAATAGCCATGCTAAAATTCTATCAAACTTCAAGAACAAAGTATATGTCACTGCAATTCAACTGCAAATATGAACAAAATATATCAAATTTCCAAGTTTGTCCTTCAACTTTTCTGTTAAACCTAATTTTGACTCTCAACTTTTATTTTGGCCAAATTAGTCCTTAATTTTAATATGTGATAATTTTAGAAACCTCCCCCAAGTTTTTCATAATATCACTCAGCTAATCTGAGGTTTTTAAAATCCCACTTACTTTGGATTAACATTCTTGTAATATTTTAACCCCTTTGGAGGAAATACAAGAAATATAAAACTTTTGTTCCAATACTACCCTTATGTTATTTTACTTATGGAATTTATAACAAAATAAAAAATAATATAAAGTTAAATTTTTATAAGGTATAAATTTCTTAACATAAATTATTTATTTTAGCTGTATTGGAACAAAAGAAAAATTCACACACATGAAAAGATTATTTGAGTTTTCATTACAACTTAAACTACACCATGAATTAAAACATATTTCTCCAAAAATATATTGACTTCCTAAAATTAATTGTTGCATGAAATTTTTTTAAGGTGTTAATTACTCTCCAAAATCGTCCTAAGTGATTGATCTTGATTAGATTTAATTTATTTACGTCCTTTGCTATCCCACCATGAGCCCAATATAAAGAAATATGGACCAATATCAGTTAGCAATTTGTTTTTTAATTTACATTTTTTGCTTTTAAAATTTTATTTTGTTTTGACTTTTTGGTTAAATAGTTATTAAGAGCAAGGGTGATATTGTCAATTTATGAACTTTAATAGAAATATTTAGTCTTGTAAAATTGACAAAGGAGGTAAGTGAGATTTTAAAAATTTAAGAGACGTTGAATGATATGATGACAAACCTCCATCCTCAGGGAAAGTTTTTGAAATTATAGCTTTTATTATTGTATCATATTTTATTCTTTTACGGTTGCAGTGCCAATCAAAACATTTTTGGGACAAAATCACTAGCATCACAAAAAGTGCTTTCTTTTTTTTTAATAAAATTTTTAAAAAAAGTGAATGAAACATTTTGTTCTCTAGCCTTTCTAACAGAACTTTTTTTTTTTTCCTTTGTTTTAAAATAGGGCTGGAAGTAGTCACAAAATTGCCCTTAGTTGGTGATTTTTTTTTTTTTTTTGGCAGGGGAATTGATATAATTGATGGCGCCAATCATAAAATTTGAGTTTAGGACTAAATTTGTCAAAATAAAAGTTGAGGGTGGATTTTTTTTCAAAGAAAAAAAAAGAAGTTGAATTACAAGATTGGCCAATTTTCGCTTTGACATTTCCAAATAGGTTTCAAATTTGATTTTTTCCGTAATTTGCAGTGGATGGATTCCATATGGGTTTCGAGTTCCTTTTTGTTTTTGGGCTCGAACTTGTTATTGTCTGTGGATTGGAGTTAATCTATGAATACCTGAAAACCAGTGCGTGGGGTCCATCTCTTTGATTCCATTGCCAGCTTGAGGATTACTCTGACCATTTACTTTTGGGCCCATCCAAACTAGCGAAGAGATGAGGACAGCGCTGTGCGGAAGGAAGACTGTTGAAGAGAGAAACAAAAAGCTGCAACTTTTGGTGCCATCAAACAGACGGCGAATCGAAGCCCCGCTTGAACGAAATTTTAGCCAAGACATCCTTGCAGCAACCACACTCTACCCATGCATCGGTTCTAAATTTCGGATTTTCGATTTATTTATGGGGTAATTTTATCCTTCCTGATCTGCTTCCATAGTTGCAATCTTTGGGGTACAAATCCTGGTTGATCTACTCTCTTGGGTACAAATTCTAGTTGATCTACTATCTACTCACTTCAATTGATGTGTTAAAAGGTATCTAACCAAAACGTTTTAGAGGATGTAACTGTGTCTGTGCAAATCTTGGTTTGTGTGGGTATCCCTGCCTCGAACCATAAATTTGAGTTCAATCTTTGTAGTTTTGTTTGATAGTTTTTTTTTATTTCCAGAAACGGTATAAATTTGGATTTGGATTTGTATGTTTGCTTGCTTGCTTTGCTTTCAATTGATTCCCGATCCTTCTGCAAAATAAATACATAAAAATAAAAATAAAATTTGGCCTACACCTACCAAAAAAAAAAAGGGAAAATTTCCAGATCCTACCTGGTTTTGAGTTTCCTTTTCGTCATTGGATTTGCTCCATCTGTGGATTGGAGTTTTCTACAAAAGCTTACACCCGGCCAGGCATTGGCCACCATTTATTTCTGTTTTGTTTCCTCTCCTTTAGCTGATTCTTACGTCTGTCTTTTTTTAGATTATCCAGTCTGTTCATCAAGCACGATGGATTTACCTGGTGAAATGTGGTTAGATATTCTACTGCACTTGCCGGTGAAATCGCTCCTGCAATTGAAATCCGTCTGTAAATCATGGTGTGCTTTGATCGACAGCCCTCAATTCAAAGCTATTTATCTTAGCCGTGCTAAAAACTATGCTCTTCTTCTCAAGCGACCGCCCCTGAAGAATACCAATCGCTCTGCTTCTTACTATATCCATTCCAATCTGGAACCGGTTCGTGATGCCACCAAGCCTGATCTGCAGCACATGCCATTCTCACGTCACGCTAATTTTTTTGGTGACACTGTTATGCTTATCTGTGATTGCAACGGTCTAATTTTCCTAGAAGATGATAACGGCATGTACTTGCTAAATCCAGCACTTCAGGAAGTCAGGATTCTTCCTCCCCTGCCAAGGTCGTCGTTCATTGGATGTTACCTTGGACTTGGTTATGATTCTAACGCCAATGATTACAAAGTTGTTATATTGGGTGAGAATCAAACTGCACAGATGGCGAACGTGTACAGCCTGAATAGCGACTCATGGAGAGAGATAGTCGCCCAATTTCCAACTTGTGTGCTAGACGAGCGAATTTTCCCTGTATACTTCAATGGATGCATGCACTGGAGTGCATGCACGGTCGAATTCGATCCTACAAGTCCTAGAGTAGCAAGGAGGAGGAGAAGGGTAGTGCTCTTTTCGTTCGACATGAGCACTGAAGTAGTCAAAGAGATTGCGCTGCCTGATTCTTTCAGGGGCGAAAACATTCGTCCTCCTCGTCTTGGTGTTCTGAGAGAATCCCTTGCACTAATCTATCGTCGGTATGTTGGACTGGAAGATCGTATTGATGTATGGGTGATGAAAGAGTATGGTGTTAAGGAGACTTGGACAAAAATGTATTCAATCGGACCTGGATTTGACAACGTGTTCTGTCTGTGCTTTTGGAAGGATGAACTCCTTCTGCAGAGGTGTGTTGGAGGACAGTTGATTTTGACTTTGATTTCACTTGCAGCAGGCCATAAATTCCGAACGTTTGATGGGTATGGTGAGTATGACGACTCTGTAGTCGCCATAGTTTACAAGGAAAGCTGGATTTCAGTTAAGAGGTGTCACGAGTGTTTAGGTTTTGTGCAAAAGAGAAACAAGTACTTCCTACCCTGAGCACATCTCATTTGCTTGCAAAAGAGAAGAAGAGAAGTTCCCATCCTCACTGCATTTAAATGAACTCTCCATTGTAGATTATATAGGAGGGGGAATTTTCCTAGTTTTTTTTTTCAAATATTATCTTTTTTTAAGGCTTTGGCATGGCACATATAGATATGGACAAGAACAGGGTAAAATTTTATGTTTACAGTCATCTCTGTTTTATGTCTAAGTGGAAGCGTAATGACTTTTTATTCTTCTGTTTTATGTTGCGGCTTTGTTTTGCCGTGTTTTGTCTTGCAGATATGTGAACAAATCCATGTTGTGGCATATAAAGCTTTCTGTATTTCTCTTGAATGTCGAACATGTTTATTAGAAATTTCGTTCCATTTCTTTGTCCCGCTATTCCGTCAGTTTTTATCGTTTTATTTAATCTTCAGAGAGTTACGGATGATGTTACAGTATCTGCTAAATCAAGATTCAAACTGAATAGGGCAATCCTGGAAGCAATACCTTAAAGAAACTGTCTATTTTTGTTTCTTTTTCTAATTGTTTTTTTAATTTTAGATCATCACCGAAATGGGCTGCTCCAGTCATGATTTTTGGGTTGTTTGGGAGGCAGGTTAACTGATTGGAAACTGAAGGCCTGATTGATGTAGACTCTTCAGTCACTAAACTTGCTCTACATGGTTGGGGTGGGGCCACCTGAGGGCGTGATTGATATAATGCTGTTTGATTCTCGTCTTCAAGGGCAATAGTATTGGCATATTAAACGCAGCTTTAATTGCCGTAAGCTTATAAAAAGAGCGCGGAAGGGCCTTTCCTCTGCGGTCCACCGAATGAACGGTGCAGATAATGCTCACAACATGTTCGACGAAATTCCGAAACTTTATCTTATTTTCATGACTAAAGAGGCTTTGAGATTCTTCGCTTATAGTCTTCAAAGATTCAAAGCCTCAAGAAAGTTTCCGGACCGCCATGACTTCAACAAGTCTCTCCACAGCCTCACACGGTCCAACTGCGGCGACCTCTCATTGAAACTCCTCGTCACCTTTATTTCAAAAGGCTACTTTCCTCATGTCTCAGCCTTTAACTCTGTCATTTCATACTTCTGCAATCTGGGATTTCCTGGTTCTGCTCAAAAGTTGATAAATTTGATGCCAAAACTTGGTTGTTTGCCTGATATAGTTAGTTACAATTCTCTGATTGATGGGTACTTGAGAAATGCTGATGTTGGTGATGCTTATTTTATGATGAGGAAAGTTTGTAGTGGGCTGATGAATGTTAGGCCTGATTTGGTTACACTTTTAACGCAACGTTTAATGGGTTTTGTAAGGTTGGAACGGTTGAAGAGTTGCTTGCGTATATGAGTTTGATGTGGAAAGTTTGTGTACCAAATGTTGTAACTTATGGTATACTTGTTGACATGTATTGTAAAATGAATAACGTTAATATGGCCTATAGGGTGTCTAAGGATATGAAGAGTAGTGGGGTTTTCCCAAATTTACAAATCTTTACTTCTTTGATTGATGGGATATTGTAAGGATGGTGAATTGGAAGTTGCATTGGGATTATACTTGGATATGCGCAGGAATTCAGTTTTTCCAAATGTGGTTACTTATTCAGCTCTAATTGATGGTTTTTGTAAACGGGGGATGCTGGAAAAGGCTGCTTATTTGTTTTCGAGGATGTTGGAAGATGGGGTTGAACCTAATATTGTTGTATATACTAGTATGATTGATGGGGAATTCAAGAAAAAGAATGTAGATAATGCTCTGAAGTACTTGAGCAGAATGCATGATCAGGGTATTAGGCATGATGTCACTGCTTATGGGGCTATTGTATCTGGGCTATGCAATATGAATAGGCTGGATAGTGCAGTTGAAGTTAAAAAAGCTATGATGGATTACGGAGTGGCACCTGATGGTGTCATATTTGCTACTCTTATGCATGCTTATTTCAAGGCTGGAAATGTGGAAGCAGCAATGAATGAATACGAGGAATCGCTGGCTCGAGGTTTTCAACCCGATGTTGTTACTCTTACATCCTTAATAGATGGCCTCTGCAAGAATGGGCTTCTTGACGAAGCAAAACTGCATTTTAGCAAAGAAAATGCTGATGAAATTTCATACAATGTCCTAATTCATGGCATGTGCAAAGAGGGGGAATTGAGCCAAGTTGAGATGGTCTATAGAGAAATGACCGACGCTGGATTTGTTCCTAATAAGTATTTTTACACTACTTGGATTGCAGGGCTTTGCAAGCAAGGAAACCTTGTAGAAGCATTCAGGCTTCAGAAACAGATGGTTAAAGAGGGTATTCCGCCTAATTTGTTTGCATACAGTTCCTTGATTTTTGGATTAACCAACAAAGGATTCATGATTGAAGCAAAACAAGTGTTTGATGACATGTTGAAAAAGGGAATAAGTCCTAATCATGTAGTTTATGATATATTAATTAGAGGATATGTTACGGAGGGCAATCAACCTGCTATTTCATGTTTAATTGATGAGATGAGAATCAGAGGACTGCTCTCAGATGATGAATGCAATCAGAAGTACATGTTACATGATTGCAGATAGCAGTTGATTGGAATTCTGTCAAGAAAGGTATAATCTTGAGCCAAATGTTGTGCTGAACCAACTACAAAGCCTGTAATGCTTGAGACTCTGTTTTGACGGTGCTTGCTTGCTTGAAGCATGTTTGCTGCTCATTTAAGACGAGAGAAAGTGTAAATCAGTGGGTTGCAAATACTAGAACCGCATCCAAAGCAATTGGAGTACTAGTGGATTGTTTCTGTACATTAGACTAGTAGAAATCCTTCCTTACCATGAATGAAAATATATGGCCATTTTTTGGCGACTTGATTATGGGAAAGAACTTCAATTTAAAACAATTAAATTGCAACTTAGAACAGTTTGTCTGACTTGTAGACTTTTTTCGATCAATAATTATTCTAAGTGGAAAATTAATTTTCACTAAAAAGTACTAGTATATTACTGCATAAAACAATAGTCAACTTGTAAAATTTTCCAATTATATTGGTTTTAATTAGAACTCCTATGTGGTGAGTGCGTAGTTATCCAGTATAATTAATATTATGAGCTATGAGCTTATTTTTCAATGTTAAAGAGCAATTTTGGAGATATTTTCACAAGTGGAGAAGAGCAATTTTGAAGCGGGAAATTGACTTTAATTAAAATACTACTACACTAAAATAAAAATCAATTAGATTACTCGTAACTTTTCCAATTATATTAATAGATTAGGACAATAAAAGTTTAGTTTTCACCTGCTATATATTAAATAGAGAAAATACTTTTAAATTTAAGATATTCGAATCACAATCTAAAACAGTTGCATGATCAATATAAAGTGGAACAGAATACGTTGATGCAAAGTACTAGAATCACAAATCTAAAACCAATTCGCCTACAATTTCTTTTGCTTGGTTTTGTGATTGGGTGCATGGCAGTATGGCTCATGAATTTTAGCTGTTTCAAATTCATTCTGGTTTTCCAATAGGTGGTTAAGTAGAACTTCAGTTGGTTTTGGCCTTTTGCTTCTAAGTTTTGCAGAACTCTGCTGGTGTTGCAAGAGCAAGAATAAACCGCCGTAGAATGGCGATTGAATGCCTCGTTTTAGGTACTTTTCTGACTCAACCTGCAGTCATGTGAATGACCGTTAGTATAATGGTTCCAGGCGCTGTTATAGATTTGTACAGAACTCGTTTGATAAAATGCCAATGAGGAAAAAAGTGATCCTTAATGGTTGTTGATGTTATGAAGTTTTGTGGGTTTATATAGTCTGAATTTGGTTTTTGTGATGATGATCAGGGGCAGGGCAAGAGGTGGGAAAAAGCTGCGTGGTGGTGACTATAAACGGCAAGAGAATAATGTTTGATTGTGGGATGCATATGGGATATCTGGATGATCGTCGATATCCTGACTTCTCACTGATCCCTCGCAATGCTGCTGAAGATTTTACTAGCTCCCTCAGTTGCATCATTATCACACATTTGTATGATTTACTTGATTAGTCCTGGGTTTTTGTGTGTGAGTTGCTGGTTAGTGAATAACTGAATTTGGGTTATGCAGCCACTTGGATCATATTGGTGCACTTCCTTATTTCACTGAAGTATGTGGATATAAGGGACCCATTTACATGACGGTAATTTTCTCATTCGTTTTGGGAATCCTTATTGAAACCAATGAAGTAATTATTAGAGTTCAAACTTTGTGTAAAACAAGAAAAGAGTTTACTGGTTATGTGGTTCTTTTTAAAGTTAATGAACCAGGGGTTTTTTTTAGAACCATGTTGATGCGAGGAATGTTATTACGTCGATATTTGTGACATTGGATATCAAGTCTGGAATTTTAGATTTCTTGGGATAATTTTCAGTATCCTACAAAAGCTTTGGCTCCGCTGATGCTGGAGGACTATCGTAAAGTGATGGTTGACAGAAGGGGAGAGGAAGAACAGTTTAGCTCCAAGGATATTGTGGAGTGCATGAAGAGAGGTGGATGTCTTCCTCTTTTCTTGCGATTCTTCTTATCTTGTATGCTTTTAATTCATACGGTCATTGGAAGTGGTTAATAAGTGGAAGCAGCAACATTCTTATGTGTCTACAGAGTGCCAATAAAAGTACATTTTCTTTCTGGTAGTCGTTATTGTGCATGTGGTTCTGTCTTCTTGACCCAATCCTTGTTGGTAAACTTCATGTGTGACATTTGAGAGATTGATTGCTAAGAGAACTTGTGATTGTTGTCAGCTACAATACTTGATTGAAAAGTATTCAGCTTTCCTCTTCCACTCCATCAGTCCTTCAATAATGGTTTTGTTCTCTAATTTTTGTGGATAGTTAGAGGTCCTGTAACTGTAGTCCAGCCAATTTTTCAAATGCATTTGCTAATTGTCAAAGCTAAACAAGGAGGTCTTGTGCAAATGCAAACGCATGAAAAATGATTAGTTTCTTGTTGCCTTCTGCAGTAACTGCCGTCGATTTGAAGCAGACTGTGCAAGTTGATAAGGACCTTCAGATTCGTGCATATTATGCAGGACATGTAAGGTTCTCATTATTCTTGGCTTGTATACAACACTTTATGTAGTTTTTATTTCTGTTATACAACTTTCTAATCCCATTCAAAAATGCCTGTATTTTTTTACAAATTTTGCTTTGTCTTTCATGGTTCTAAGTCTGTTCTCATTTTTTTTCTTTTCTAAGTGTGCTTGTTAATGCTTATATCAATTTTATTGTATTTCCAGCTGTCATGAATTTTCTTAACTAATAGAATGCAAAATGATTGTTTCACTATTTTGGTACATGGATGCATGTATATTTCTAAATTTAGTAGATTGTCTTTCTTGCATAGTGATTATGACTGCTCAATAGTCAGTGTAGAATTATTTTTGATGCTTTGGCGTTTGCTACAGTAAATTGTTTGTATAATAGTCTAGATGCTCTAGGTTCTTGGAGCTGCAATGTTCTATGCAAAGGTTGGAGATGCTGCCATGGTGTACACTGGGGATTATAATATGACAGCAGATAGACATCTTGGAGCTGCTCAAATTGATCGACTGCATTTGGACCTTGTCATAACAGAGTAAGGGAGCCATTCTTTCTTATGTGTGCATATACATAATTCATCATGTTAGAGATATTCATTAATAATTTCTCTTTAAATGTATTTACACATTATTTGTTCTTAGGTCGGGTTCAAGAGTGTCAATGGAAGTACAGTCTGCTGTTTTAATATCTGATTGTGAGAGGCAGAAAATTTACTCCCTTAGACCCATTTTTTTTGTGTCAGTTTCCCTTCCGAGGTGTCTTTATCCTGAACGACCACTTCAAAAGTGGAAGTGTTTCTTGTGATTTTACGCTTTCATGCAAATTTGATACATACAACCAATAAATGGTAGAAAAGGGAACAACAAATTCTAGGAGAACCAAAGATAAATAGATTTTTGATTTTATCTTAGAATAAATGGAGTAAAATGGTTCATTCTTTGTTACACTTAATGCAAGTACTATCATTATGTCATTAAGTCAATGGACCTAAAATTTCATGTTTTCGTTTTTGGACTTTTTTCTGCATAATTTTAAGAATTGAAACGATAGTGAATATGACTTACTAGCTTTACTCATAGAGGCCAGGTTGGACGTTCAAGATGGTAGAAATTACTTGCATCTGTTTCATCCTGCATCAGGAGGTGAAATCTTGAACTGGAATACAAGATGGAGAGAACAGTTCCTAATGGTATTTTAGAAGATTTTGACTGAGGAAAAATATGCTACCTATGTTAAATGGAATTTATAGGAAACTGTATAAACATATTTTTGCTGTTAATCACATGGACTGTGGGACCAAAATCATGGTACGTATGCAATTGAATTTTTCAAGACTAGGGAGTATGGTTGCATGCATGTCATTAGATTTTCAAAGACCACTTTCATCTTTTAAACATTGGAGATGTTAATTTACGAAAAATGCACAATGGAGCAATTTCCCTACAGTTTCAATATTTATAAGAGATATTTATAAGAGATTGTTAATTCATAGGTTTTTAGTTGGATTGCATTTGACATTTAGACGGAAGAATTTACTCTTGTTTTGAGTTCCTTAATTTGACTAGTTGATGAGTATTAATCACATAAATTTGCATAGAGCTTTGAGTTCTTTAAGCTGACTCTATGGGTAACAGATTTGTTATTTACTAGGATGATCACTGACCCTGTTATTCAAACTTGTGCTAATGATTTTCTTTCTATGATTTTGCCTCATTACTTTTAGTGACTTTTGTTGTTTGTCAATACTTGAATAGCACTTCTATTAACAATTTGAGATGTTCAAGCTGGTGTAAGGATGTGCATTCTCTTGGTGAAAACGAGTTATTTTCTGAATCTGACAAAGGTTAATAAAATTTATTAGCTAGTGCCTTATGGGCTAAAGTTCTTGCAGGTCAACTTATGCAACAACACTCCGGGAATCAAAGTATGTTCGGGAGCGGGAGTTTCTAAAAGCTGTATGACCCTCCACTTTGTAATTCTATTTGTCACTTGAATTTCCTGTATGCTGCAGTTTCATTCTTTCTTAAATTGTGTTTCTTTGTTTCACCATTGACATTCAGTGAGATTTCTACTATTATGTATGTCTGTTCCTTATTGACATGCTACTAGTATAGAATTATGCTCGCAGAAGTTCAGTGTTTCAGTTTTGACAATTTATACTTCAGCTATTAACTTTCACCTCTAAATATTTTTTATTTTCACCTACAATACTGATTCAGCTCCTCCTACGGGAATAATATTTTTGGTTTCAACTCTGCAGAGTCTGGGAGAAAAAAACTTGTCTTGGTTGCCACAGATTTTGGAAAAATTGTTGACCACTTTTTACAAGAGGCAGTGGTGGAATGTGGCAACCCTTGTTCATGCATGCAATTTCTACTGCTGTAGATTTTTTTCTGTCAATGAAGATGGTTTATTGAATGATGAATCTAATGGTTATTTGTTTTGAAACTTTTTTCTTTAACATAATTGAAAAAGATTGTTATTCTTGATCCTGTCTCGGCAACTTCTTTTTCTGGTGATAGGAACCTTGATTTGGGCACATAATTCAAGTAATTAAATTAAGATCACTGTAAATCAAATTTGCATGTCTCACTCTTCCTATGGAATCAGAAAAGAGGAAGTTAAAAATTGCCTGGATGAGGAAACTGTATTTAACTGTGTTGTAAATACTACTTCAAATGTACATGAAAAACAATTTGCATTATGTACAATTCACGTATTATCTGATGTTTCATTCCCTAGAAATAGACATGCAATGCAATCATTTTCTGGTTTAATCTTCAACTATGTCTATTTTGATTTTAACAGGTTCACAACTGTGTTGCTTGTGGAGGAAAGGTGCTGATTCCTTCATTTGCTTTAGGAAGAGCACAGGTTGGTAAAACATTTTAGGCTGAGATCATTCATCTCTCATGCTTTGGAGTAAAAATTATTCCTCAGCTTGTAGCATTCTTTGCTTGGCACATGCCTGGACATGGATGTTAAAGATTCAATTTGCTTAAACTCGCCCAAGTCTCAACATATTAACATCTAATTCTAGAATCACCCTACTTGTGTTAACACTTGAGGCCCATAATTTCTATTTGGGTAGATTATTTTGAATAGGGATATTGATTAAGTCCCAGATCATGTTGGAATATCTTCATCATTTAATGAATAAAGTGAAATAAAACTATAAAACAGAGATGCAAAATAAGACACTGAACATGTAGCAAGCAGAGTCGAGGAATCTATCAACTAATGGCACTTTCTAAGGAATAACAACTGCTGAGACTACTCTCCTGAAAACTTCTAAACTGCTGAATGCATTCACAATAATAAGTCGTGGTAGGAGTGTCCAGCATGTAGCCCTCCTACATATGATGGATGACATGGATAGATATGCCTTTTGATCTCAATGGGAACTTGCAAGTCTGATAAAAATCACATTGACATAAAGGATCTTAAACTGTCCCAATTGATGAATCAACAATATTGAAAGCTGATAGCAACTGATGGCTTAAGATGTGTTGGGAAAGGGACACCCATTTGTGGTTGCTTTATTCCTTGTGAACTGACAAACTCAAGTACTGACTGTGATACCGTTACTGTTATGATCAGAAGCCATAAAGGGCTTTTTGAAGTCTTTAACCACTCAAAATGCTTGGAAGCTAACTCCTTTGTAGGTTGTGATTTATGGAATCTGTTAAGCTTTGTATTATCCTGATTTATGAAAGAGTCATTCTTGTTCTGTTAAGCTTTGTGTTTTCCAAATTGCCAGGATGCGCATCAGTACTGCTTTGAGACATTTAACCAAAATTTCAGCTTTGATATCATTTTATGCTATGCAGCTACTTTGACATATGGTCTCTCCTTTCTTGGCAATGCAATATAGGGAAGGTTTGTGCCTATGGGGGTTGCATGATTTGGCTGTTGTCCTAGTAGGTTGAAGGTTGGGAAAGCAAAATCCAAGATTGCTCTCAATTTCATTTCACCTAACAACATGTATTTAGCAGACCAAGTTTCACATTAATTATCACTTCCTGCATCAATTAATTAGAAACTCTGGCACCCCTCATAGGTTTCAATTTTCTTACCCACTGGAAGTTTACTTGTTGAATTGCCTTCTCTTAGCATTCTAGAAGCTGCTTCATGGAACTGAGCAAATTGTATGACCTGTACAATGTTGTATTTGGTTTGAAGTGTATATGTTTATTTTGGATGCTTTCCTTTGTTTCATCACTGCAAAGCTTTTGTTCTTGGAACATGTTTTGAATTACTTTATTCTGACTTACCAACTGCCAACCTTTCTTCTTACAAATTTGCCATTGCTAAATAGGAGCTGTGTATGCTATTGGATGACTATTGGGAGCGCATGAATCTTAAGATTCCTATCTATTTCTCCGCAGGTTTGCTTAAATGAAGTTCTTTGTATTGATACTGGGGCATTTAACTTGTGGCTTTTAATATCTCTCTTGGACTGGATGTCTACAGAACATACATGAAATTTGTTTCTCAAGATTGTCTGAGCTTATGCTTGCCAAAACTGATTTAAGCTAGTTATATTTGGTCTGCCAGTTGTCTTTGCACTCTATATTGACCCAAAAAGGGGGAAAAAAATCTGTGAGTAGTTGACAGACTACCTCATGCTTGACAACTCAGGAGCCACTTGATAAGAGGGTTTGGGAATTAGGATTTGGAATCATTACCATATTTATTAATAGGTATGGATTTTGAAAACTGGAGAAATCTAAAATTTTGGAAATTTTGTTGATTCTCCAATCCTGACTGCATAGGGAGGTTTTGTTTGATTACCAATTTGAATCCTAAAAATAGAAAAATCCAAAAAGGTGATAATTTTCTGTCTTCTTTAGTCTCTTCCCTTTCCTTTATCACCCTTCCCATACTTCTCTTCCCCTGCCACAACTGCTTCTCTGCCTCCATCGATCCCTAACAGTGCATCCTTCCTTGCCCCCAAGGTCTGACCTCCTTTCTTGCTCAGCTTCTCCTTAAGCCAAACTCTGGTTCTTTTTCTGGTTCAACAAATCAACAGGGAAGAGATTTTAAGAAATCCTATTTACAAACAGCAATTAGCAACCATTGAGTGACGATGAGATTGGGATTGATTTTGACAACAAAACCATAGACTTTTCCCATTCTTGAATCACATAAGATGATGAACATTCTAACATTTTGAATTTCTAGTTTCAATTTAGATCTACTTTTGATTCAAAAATCTTGGAAATCTTGAGACTGAATACAAACTTATGATCTTAGGAGTAGTAATTGGTTTTGAGTTTCTCTTGACCTCGAAGATTTTGCTTGTAGTATGTGCAGGGAGAGGAAAAAAGGAAAGAAAAAAAAGAACAATTAAAAAACATATAGACAAAAGCCAGTGGTATGCTACCTAAATGTTTGGGTAAATAGAACAAAGCACAATCCGTTCATAAGGAATGGTAAATTTGACTATTTTCATGCATTGTGGTCCATTTCTCCATTTTACTCTCTAGTGAGCAAAAGTAGGAAACTAAGTGCCAAGTTATGCGCAATGATTGATATTTAAATTAGTTATTTGAAATACCAATATCTTTGTACAGGTGCAAATGTTAAAAAGATGAATTGATATCCTCTAGATATCATCCATAAATGTATGCATTAACTCGAGAATAGAACAAAATAACTAGAGATTATATCACATATTGATACAGTAACAGGCTAAGTGGGCATTGGATTTTGTTAATTTCTGGCTGTTATGTGATCTTTTTTATGTTGTGGTTCATTGAAGAGGAAAGTGTTCATATTGACATTCTTCTACTCACCATCATCCATACACTAGTCAACCCAGAGAAATTAGTAGAAGCTAATTCTGTCAAACTTCTGGATGAGATGATTTAGAAGTTCTACAATCATTGTCGCACGCGATGGCACAAGTATGGTTGGTTTCCTTATCTACAGATATTCTTGTTCTTGTTGATATGACCAAGGATGTATGTGGGGTTTTTATCTTTCTTCCATGTTAATAGGATTACTACCAGTTAAATTTATTATTATGAAAGAGGAGCTAGGACAAAAACAAAAGAAAAGAAAGGTGCATATTGACATAGCTGTATCAGTGTATTATGTGTGTGTTTGTGTCACACGTGTACTTACGAAATTAATTTAATAAGACATTAGATTTCCATAATGCCTCCAAGGATGTTAAAAGTATTGAGATATTTATTGGTTGCATGTGATGATTTTCCTTCCAGTTAAATTTAATGTTATCAAAGAGGAGCTAGGACAAAAACAAAAGAAAAGGAAGGTGCATATTGACATAGCTGTGTTAGTATATTATGTGTGTGTTTGTGTCACATGTGTACTTACGAATTTAATATAATAAGACATAAGATTTCCACAATGCCTCCAAGGATGTGCCATTCAAAAGGAATGAAGATATCAATCCAACAAAAGCTAGTCATTCTGGAATGAGTCCTGAAAATGCCAAACTGATAGGATTACTTCCAGTTAAATTTAGTGTTATGAAAAAGGAGCTAGGACAAAAACAAAAGAAAAGGAAGGTGCATATTGACATAGCTGTGTCAGTATATTATGTGTGTGTTTGTGTCACATGTGCACTTGCGAATTTAATATAATAAGACATAAGATTTCCACAATGCCTCCAGGATGTTAAAATTATTGAGATATTTATTAGTTGCATGTGATGATTTTCCTTCTTCATCCAACTTAGTTGAACATGAAATTCTCATAATGGAATAGTTTTCTATCTTTTCCACGTTAAGACCTGGGCACTTCAAGTTAGTTGCTCTCCTTAAAGTAGAAGTTGAAGATTTTCCTAAGTTGTTGCTTAACCTAATTAGGAATTCCTCCTTCAGAGCTCAATCATTTGGCATGTTTTCTAGCAAAATGAAACAGCCAGTGACACAATGTTAGTCTCTGTTGTCTATGATCTTTTGCCTTCTTGTGCGATTTCCCTTGCTAGCATTGCAGTATTTGAGATCAGCAACCTAATAGTTACTGTCTTAGGAAGCTAGTGTATGAGCCATTTATTTATTTCTACTTTTTACTTCAATTATGTAGCAATTGCATGTAAAAGGTTTTTCCTTAATGAAGTATTTTTCTCAGGAAGAGGGATTAAATCAATGTATAAACTATACCTTGTTAATTTGTTTGGGCGGGCATCTTTGTGGTTAATGTTTGTGGCTAAGAAATCATCTTTTATGGTATCCCTCCACCCCTCTTTTTCTGATTACAAAGAACATTTATTTTCAGGTTTGACTATTCAAGCCAATGTATACTATAAAACTCTGATCAACTGGACAAGCCAAAAGGTGAAAGATTCGTATGCTACACGCAATCCTTTCAATTTTAGAAATGGTACTTCCACTACTGCTTGTGATTCATTTTGGAAAGAGAAAATTATTATTTCCAAACAGTTTCTAGGCAGTGAATCTTTCTTTGTAGTCTTTTCTAGACTTCAGTTTTGGGGATGTAGAATAATGGTCCCTCTCTTTGTTTCAAAGACTTGGACCCATAAATTATAATGCTTTGCTGAATATGATTTTATGCTCATATCTATAAATTTAGTAGTGTTTGTGATGTCAAATTTAGAAATAAAGGGTTTTGTTGCAGTTTGATATTTAAAAGGTGTAGGGTTTCATTTGGATTACTAATAACCCTCAGGGAAATAATTTAGGTTAATTGAATAGCTAAGCTTTTATTTTATCTCAAAGAAATATGGTCAACATAATTCTCAATTGTTCTGCAATTTTACTATCTTATAAGATATTTGGCTTGCTGAGCCATTCGGATTGCTCCTACTTCATGCTTCTGAGGTGTATTTTTCCAGTAAAGGAGGACTTCTGGTGGCGTAGTCTCTAAAAATAGCTGCTCAATCGATTTTTGTAATTATTTTTAGCTCTCCAAATTTTGCCCATATTGATTGCACTGCACTAGCATCTCATATATGCATTGATCCTACTGAAGGTGTTGATTATTTTCTTGAATTTGGATTTTACAGTCTGCAAGTTTGAGTGCTCCTTGATAAATGCTCCCGGGCCTTGTGTCCTCTTTGCTACTCCAGGAATGATAAGTGGTGGATTTTCACTTGAAGTTTTCAAGCAATGGGCTCCAGATGAAGTGAATCTCATCACACTGCCAGGGTATGCTCTGTTCCCCCCATATCAAAACTAATACACAGCTGCTTGTTGCTATTTTAAATGATTGGGAAGGCTGGCATAAATGATTATAAGAATAATGTTCACAACTTTAGAAAGCTCCTGTAGAGTGAGCAAATGTTCCTTTTTTAAAATCCTAGATTAAGAGCAATCTTGTTTCTAATCACTATCCATTTAACCTTTTAAATCACTTCTATCGAGTTCTGTGTTGTTTCATTGTTTTCATCAAAATGCAATGGATTGACTTAGAATTCTGTCCTGTATTATTCTCAAGGCATTTTAAAGTATCCTTGGCTTTTTCTTGCTTGCATTAGATGTTGCATTTTACAAAGACAAATTTTAAACAGTAACATTTGCACTTTGACTTGAACTCTGGCATAATTTGAGAAGTTAAGATCTTTTCAGTTTAGCAAAGTGGAGGGCAAAGTGCAAAGAAATATTTATGTAGTATAAATATTTAAGATGCTTCATATTTTTGAAGAATAGACTTAGTTACTTGTAAGTCAATTTCGAACAACCAAGTGCCCCTTTCCCTTTCTTTATTTATTTTAGGTGTTGTAGCATTACTTTCTTAATAATGCCACCTTATTTTTGAGATTATAAACACAGGCAAGTACAAGGATGGACAGAGAGGAGAGAGAGTGGCCTGGATGCATGTTGAACAAAATATTAACTTTGACCGACAAAAAGCGATGCTTAGAGTGATACAATGTCTCAACTTAATCATACCCAGTATATGTGGTGCTTTTATTTTGTAAGAACCATTGTGATGCATTTTCTTTTGTTGGATTGTTGCCAGGTATTGTGTGGCTGGGACAGTTGGACACCGGTTGATGTCAGCTAAAACACCAACCCAAGTTAATATAGATCAAAACACCCAAATTGATGTGCGATGCCAGGTTATTATCCCCTTTTTGATGCTTGCTCTTCTTTTGATAACATATATATGACAAGGTTCTCTTTCAATACTTTAATGAGTGGATCCTTTTCTGCTGAGATTGATTACTGGTTTTGAATAGATAAATCATTTTGATTTTGATGTCAATTAAGCTCAATCTGCTACATTCCATTGTGAGTTTCCGTAGAAGTTTATTAAATCTGAATGCACTTGTGGGATTTCGTGCTCCATTGTGTATGTGAAATTTAAGGGTGAAGTTTATGTTTCTTAATTATCTATGTTCCAACCAACGAAAGACCCACAAACTTAGAAGAATCAGACATAACTGGTCATTGATGTAGCAATTTATTTTCTTTGCCAATTAAACTTGGTGCTTTTCAAACATCTAAATATGAAAATGTTTGTAACCTTGTTGCTTTATGTTGGTCCCTGTGTCTTCGCCACCTACTATACCAGTCATCCCAAAGTTTGACTCCTGATTATCTTCTGTCTGAAGATACTGTAGAAAATATTAACCGTAATTTTCTTCACCGAACTTCATCCATTATTCTAGGGACAGCCAGCCAAGGAAATGAGCTTCTTTGTCCAATAGTTGCATTGAGCTCTGTTGAAAGCATTTTGGTTGTTGTTCAGAAACCATGAACAGCACAATGTATCAATCACATCTTACGTGCATCAGAAAGTTAATGAATCAAATGATAGAGACCAGTGCTCAAGTTTTCGAAGAAGCATGAATGTTTTAGCACAAGATGTTTCTTTGCTAATATTGTATAGATAAAGCAATTTCTGTATACAAGATAGCCAACGTCTTTGCTGCAATTTCCAGATTCATCAGTTGTCTTTCAGTCCTCATACTGATGCCAAGGGAATTATGGATCTCATCAAATTTCTGTCACCAAAGCATGTGATTCTTGTACATGGTGAAAAGCCGAAGATGGAATCCCTCAAAGGTAAAATTGAGTCTGACTTTGATATGCAATGCCATGTTCCTGCAAATAACGAGACTGTGAGCATCCCTTCTACTCACTATGTGAAAGCTGATGCATCAAGCGCTTTCCTTAAAAGCACATGGAGTCCAAACTTCAAGTTTGTCACAGAAAGATCAAGAGGGAATCTTATTACAGATGATATGGACATGATTTCTAAGCCTGTGCTACGGGTACGTGATGACAGAGTAGCTGAAGGCATACTAACCACGGGGAAACACCAGAACCCAAAGATTGTACACCTGAAAGAGCTTGTACATACATCAGGACTGGAAACTCATGATGTCCAGTTTGCCCTTTGTTTTCCAGTGCGAATCACCAAAATGGATGAGCAACAACAACTGAATCCTGTGTCACAAGAATCTCTGCCTTTTCTGCACCAACTATTTCTGAAGCTTAGTAACAATTTTTCTGAAGCAACCATCCAGGAATCGGACCAGAATCTTCAAATTGAATCATTTATTGTCTCCGTGTGTTCCAAGGAAAAATGCCCTCACAGGATGAATGATGGTCCTGATTATACATATGAAGCAGTTCATTTTTGTTGCACGTGGTCGGGAGCAGATGAGAAGCTTGCTCGGAATGTTATTTCATTTATGAAGAACCTGGTGTTGAACAAGTGCTGAAGGTGCTAAGTTTTAATACCATCTCCAAGGACGGCTTTGGATCTGGCTTCATCAGTCCAGATGTTACACCTTGTATAGTTGGTTGATAGTGTAAGATCAAGCCTATCATGCTCAATCCACTGGTGAAACATTCAGCGGCTATGTCATACGTGTTAACACACGTTTCAGAATAGAAGAATTTCCATTCAGTTTGTGCTTTGACTAAAGCTTTAATAAACATGAACTGCTAATCGAGGTTGCTAACGTCGAGTCTTATTGGAAATTTCTATCGATTGGTTGAAGGATATGAAAGAGAACGTAGTTTTGGAAGGAATGATACCTGTTGGGATTGGATTCAAAGGATTAGTGAAGCGTTCAAAACAACAGAACAAGGCTCTCTTAAAAACCAAAAAAAAAAGAATCTATTCGAGGGGAAAATGAGAGATATTTTGTTTCATTACAGAAATTAAGTGTTTAAAAGAAAGCACAATCAGGAACCGCATGCAGTCGACTTGAACTATATAGAAGCCTATACAATTCAGCACTATGGCCGATTGTTTTCTTTCTGATTGAGGCCTGAGGGAGTCTATTCTGTACCTTAAGGATACATGGTAAATGCTTACATAAGGAGGGTATTTTTAAAAAAAAATTTCTATTTGGTACCCTAAAGACACGTGATGAACACATAAAATAGAGGGGTGGACCTATCTTTTTTTTTTTTTTTTTGTCTAGAAACGATAATTGATTATATTAGCTTGTGTAAGAAATATACACTTAATGAGCAAAGGGTCAAATTGAACTATACAAGTGTTTGCGACACTGAAGATTTAACCATTCCTCATCAAAAGATATGCTTAGCACATAAAGACTGAGATTACCTATGCTATTCCTAACTTCCTCCCTAACTAATACAAATGAGCATTCCACAAACATTGAACTTAGATCATGAATGTCCTCTAGATGAGGATAAAGTCGAATATCAGTAGCCTTTTTGGCTTCTATCAGCCTCAAAAGCTGTCGTTGTGTGATTGCTATTTGAATTCTCCTCTATTGTTGCTCCCTTGCCTTTATCATTGCTAATTTGATGGCAGCTACATTATCCATTAGATTGTTCCCTGTGCTACATTCCTTTACTGCCCACTTAGCTAGCAGTTGATCATTTTCCTTCATTGCAACAATGCCTATTCCCATCTGTTTTTTTTTTCCTTGATTTTCAATAGCTAGGCAAATGGTTATCAATAATGTTCAAATATTATCATTCATCCATGAATTGAGAAAATTTTTGCTTTTAAAATTTAAACTTTTCGTAACAACTAAAAACTTGACCCACCTCTTGTAAGGCACAACATAGAAGAAACCATGCTAGTATTGAACAAAGCTCCAAAGATGCTATTTCACTCTTCAAGAATTTAATGGATTCATCGTCAACTTTTGTAGGATATCAAGAACCATGCAACGCTAATCTTGCAGTTGTTCCGTTGTAGTTATGCTACTATGGGATATTATCATCCCTTTCAAAAGGTTTCTCCTCATTTAGATTAGGCTATCCAGCCTCATACGATCATGATAGAACTGTAGTGAAATTTGGAACTATTGCATTTTGATTGATTTTAACATTTTAGTGGTACGGGTGACTATTGAGGATTATCAGTGGATAATCTTCAGTCACTCCTGATTTCAGTTAGCTACACTTATCACAATAAATATGGCCTAGACCCCGAATTCTGATGGCACAAAAATACACACACACACACACACAAATAGCATATTTGTCATTTTTCCACTACTTAATTTTCATTGATGCAGTCAAAAGAAGGTGTAGAATTCTAGTATATAAATAAAAGATTTTCAGCTCTGAATATTAAATAGGTTATTTCTGAATAGGTAGTCGAGCTAACCTAATGAAGTCTCTTCTTTAGCGAGGTGACCTTGGGTAATATCTCACTTGGCCGAAATGAGAGAAGGGGGTTTTTCCCTATGATACCTCGGACGATCAAGTCAGTTTGGTAGGAAATATCTGTGAATCGATGATCAGTGCATGAACCATTTCTGAAGTGTACCCTTGGCTAGAGTTTCTCTTAATTATTTCCTTTAATTAATTATTTTTCGCATTTAATTTATTTAGTTAGCATTTAATCCAAGAACCCCCCCATACTTTGAACTCTAGAAGAAACTAATTATCCCCAGTTCCTGTGGATTCGACCCTACTCACCGCTATATGCAAAATCTGTATTTTTCTCGAGTAGGTATTTATTATTGCACAGGTTCGGCACCTGTCAATTTTTGGCGCCGTTGCCGGGGACTGGTGCCTGTTTAATTTGTTTCTTTTCGAGTTCATTTTATTTTTATTTTTAATTTTTTTTATATAGCTTATGGCTTCTAACACTCCGTATTTTGGTGATATAATGGATTTTGTTTCCGGGGAAGGCGATGAGACTAGTTTTTTTGCTAAGTTCGCACATGCAGAGGCAGTAAACTCTATTAGAAAAAGAATGGCTGATGCAACCTGTAAAATTTGTTATGCCAGGGATCATTCAACCAGTATGTGCCCCGAGTATCAAGATAATCTGAGTGTCCCACTCAATAGTTATGGAGATTTGTCACCCTGGTCTCAAACGTGGTATAACTCTAATCCAAACGGGTATGATCAAGAATGGTGGGATAACTCCAGTTATGATTATACAACAGGGCCAATGAATTTTCAGCAGTATGAGTCTCCAGAATCATCATCTATGTCAGGTATGTCTCTTGAAGAAATGGTTGAATCATTAGCTACTAATATATATCAATTTCATCAGGAGACACAAGTGAGTAGGCGTAACCTAGCAGATCAAATGGAACAATTGACATCCAGGATAGAGCGATTAGCTTCTCACCTTGAAGAATTGCCCTCACAAATCAACATTAGCCTTGAGGAAGATGAGAGTGCAATTATCCGGTCAAATGATATGGAACTGCAAGAGCTTCAAAGAGACGAATCTAAAGATGCAGTTGAAAAGGAAGTTAATGTGCAGAAAATGAGCCCCCAATATCAACCCGTCCAAGTGAATGAATCCAGTGAACGATCTCCAAATGCGGTGACATCTTCTCCACTCCTTAATCAATACTTTCCTGACTCCTATTCTTTAACTCCTGTTACTGAAATTGATTTTATTATACCAGAAAATTTAAAATTTCATGACAGGAATAAGTTAAGAGTGGAGATGGCAAAATATCTTGAACCAATAAATGCAAGTGAGGGAGAAGTGAGTGGAGAATGCAGATCATTGTTGACTTGTTTAGCACCATTTACTAGTCCATGGAAGCTCGCAATTCGTGTGCTCAAGGATTACTCCATCTATGAGAGTTACCAGGATCACATTGAAGATGAAACACTGAAGCGAGCCACAAGATTTTATCCTCCGTAAACAAGCATAGCATGTCTAGCCAAAGACATTAAAGAAAGGCGCTGCTTGGGAGGCAACCCAAGGCTCTTTATTTTAGTTTTCTTATGTTTTTGGAGTTTTTGTTAAGTGTTAGTTGCATTTAGTGATTTGTTGTTTGGTGGCAGGGAATTAGCGGTTAGGCGTGCCCACGCCAAGTGGTCACGCCTGAGAAAAAGGAATTTTCGCTCAGGTTCTGCGAACTCCATAGTAGTTAGACGTGCCCACGCCAGATGGTCACGCCTGACGGAGGAAATTTTCGTTCAGGATCTGCGGATTCTATAGCAGTTAGACGTGCCCACGCCAGGTGGTCACGCTTGAGGGAAAGGAATTTTCGTTCAGGATCTGCGGGCTCTATAGCAATTAGACGTGCCCACGCCTAGGCCAGAGGTTCCTTATTCTGAAAAAAAAAAAGAGATAAATTTTTTACAAAAGCAATTTCAATTTTTGGAGAATTTCGGTAAGACTAGTTAAAAAAAAAAACCATTTTATTTTCTTTTTCTTCTTTTCTTCTTTCTTTTCTTCTTTCTTTTCTTCTTTCTTTTCTTTCTTCCTTCTTCCCCGCTGCCCCTGCTTTCCCCTTTTCTCTTGTTCCTTCAACCAGAGCCGCCGGCGATGAGCGCCTGCCCGAGCTCTGCGACAGCCGCACCACCACCGCCACTCCAGCTTTCCTCCTGTTTTGTCTGCTACCCTCCTCCGCCACTGCTGTCGGCTATCTCCACCAGCGGTCAACCTCCTACTTCCTCCCTCGCGCGCAGCTTTCGCCCATAACCAGACCACCTCACGGTCCACTTCGCTGAGGAGCCGCGCCGCCGCCTGCTCGAGCTCCACAACCACCGCTACCAGTCATCACTGTCGCACGCTGCCAGCGCCGCAGCCCAGCCCGCGGGCCTGTTGCCTTCCACCAGCTCAGGGTCGCCCCCACCTCAGCCACGCCAACATCCCAACCTCCCTGGTGCCAGGTTTTTCTTAAATAATTTTCTGGTCCCCGATTCCAATTTCTTGATGTTGATGGGATCTTGATGGTTACGATTTCATTGAGTAAATTTGTTGGATAACGCAGGAGATGATTTGAGCATTTTCTGGGTTCATTTAGAACTGAATTGAGGTTAATTGTTGCTCGATTGTTGGCCGTTTGATTTATCGTTTGCCCTGTGACTCACCAGTGGTACTGGTTGATTAATTTTAAAGTTTAAGTTCTTGCGGTTGAGTTGCTGCCATTGAATTTAATTCTTTCCTGTCTGGGCACCAGTGGTACGGGTTGGGGTATTATAACTACATTTGTTGATACTTGGTTCTAGTTGGTGGGCTACTTGATTGAAAACTGCCAAACATTTTGTTTTAGTTGTAGTCCAAATTCTGAACTGCTATTTCTGGTTTTGACTGTTTCTTGGCTTATTTGCTAATTTCGGTTGGTTGAGTTGTGTATTTTCTTGTCCAATTGGAGCCATTTGGACAGATTTTGGATGGGCAAATTTTGTCGCTCTCTGTTGATCTTTGGGAGGCATTTCTGACCGTATTCTACGTATTCAAATTGGTCGAATTCACTGCTTTGTTGAGGTTATTTTTGGTATCACTTGAGTTCTACTTTGCTGATTTCTGTCTTGCGTCCCTTGAAGTGCCTTTGGTTGGATATTTTCTTCATTTGTTTGTTGAATTGGAAGGCTACTGAGCCACTTCCATTGCTTATTGCTGTTGGTGGTGTCTAATTGACTTGCTGGGAGTATTTTACCTTTTGATTTCAATTGCTAAATCTTTAGAGCATTTGTTGCGATTTTGGACTACATTGTTCCTGCATTTGACCCAATTGGAGCCACCAGTGAGTATTTGCTGGTTTGATGTTCTCTGTTGCACTCTAGTTCGCCTGGATCAAGACGCACGTCGAAGCTCTCCTTCCCTCTACAATCTTTCACTGCCGCGCACTACCGTAGCACCATTTTCACTCCACCGTTCCCACCTATTCCATAGCCGCCCGAGACCTTCCACCACGTATTCAGGGAAGTCCCGTTGCCCTTCGCCTTGCTATTACTGTTTATTTGTCACATTGAGGGCAATGTGTGATTTAGGTGTGGGGGGGTAGTATATTGGCTTTTTATTGAATAAGTGCAAGTGTAGGCATTTTTGTTGGAATTTTTTGTTTGACTTTGTCGAATTTTGTCCAATTTATGCCTATCTTTGTGCTTATTTGTGATTGTTCCTAATAAACGATGGTTAGATGTCTCAAATTTTTCTATTGCTAAGATTTTACACTTTAAGGTGTTGAGTATGACATGGTTGATTTTAAGGGTATCTCTTTGGTGAATATTTGAGGTTTTGTGACTTTTGCACTTTTTGGTTAATTTTTCTAAGTATTGTAAATATTTGTCTAGCATTTTTTGTGCAAATTGGTTCAGCTATTAATCTTAGTTCTCCATGCTTAAGAAATGAAGCGGGTTTGTGTGGTATTTAATTTTATTTTTGGTGCTTATTTATGAATAGTATTAGGCTATACTCCGCTAGTATCGTTGCCTAGTAACCGGGAGTCTTCACCACAAATATCGACTTTCGCGTCAAAACGCGACGATAGTTATGAGTATGTGGTTTTTAAGCGATGATGGCTGAATAACCGGGCTCCTTCATATGGCCAATGTCGGAGCTCGCGCCAAAACGCTTGAATGGCTAAAAACTAAGCGTTCCCCCTAAAAAAAAAAAATATCATCATTCATGTGTGGGGATATTCTAGAAAAAATATGTGCTAATAGTGAAAAATATGGAAGTGTGTGAATGAGTTGTTAGCCCGCTGATTCATGAATTTTAATGTTGAGATTTTGCTTAATAGTCGAACCATTTGCTTATGGATGCTGGTTAAATATTTTATATTCTTAGATTAGTTAGTCATAAATTGAAAGAGTCCTTGATCTTGAAAGCTAATTGGAGGGATATTTCTTGCAAATTGCCACTAATACTTGACATGTATTTTAATTGTATTTTGGCAATAGACGATTTGAGCAATACCATTGTTTGAATTTGATTAATTGATTTATGTTCTTATGCTTGAGGACAAGCATGGTTTAGGTGTGGGGGAAATTGATAGGTCATAATTTGTTGTTAAATTTATAATTATTCTCCCCCTGATTTTAGCCAAATATTATTTTAATCGTCGAATTCTACTTATATTTGGTATTTTGTGCTTATTTCAGGAGAAAGAATGAAAAGTGCTTAAAATCAAATTTCAGAGAACTTCTTGATGAGTAGGTGTGCCCACGCCTAACTCCAGCCTTCTTGGCCGGACTTTCGGGATTATGTGCACGTGGAAAGCTTCCTAGAATGAGTGGAATAGCTGACTTTAAATCAGGAAATCACAAGACTCGTGGCCCGCAGAGGTGTAGAGGATAAAAACTCTAATCCTACAAAACGTCAAGGACTTGGAAGCTTACTTTTCTTTTCAGCGGCCAATAGGAACAAAGCCAGAATCACGTATGAATTAGACTAGCTGGAGTTTCCTTTTTCTAGGGGTCAGACGTCTTCTTTTAAGGGGACAATTTCCTATCTTTTTTGAGGCGGACGGCTGAGCCGACTTTTTATATTCCTTCCTTGGCCGATTTGGCCAGGGAGAATTTTGTAAGCTTCAGATTGGTTTTTCGCATGGTTGTTCTCCATTAATGGAGGACTAACCTCCGACTGCTAGTCAAGGGGGCAACTGAAGATTTGGTTTAACAATTACTGTGAGATCTAATTTATTTTAATTGCTTCCTCCATTTATTGGTATTCATATGTTTCCTGCCTTTAACCGTTATAGCTCGTGTGAATGATTGAATAGATGCGCATTATTTAATTATTCACATAGACTATTTTGCTAAATAGGGATAATTGAATCCGTAATTGTTCGTTATCTCTATCCCAGTAGCAACTGGCGTAATTGGATTTATGTCAGGGGAACATATGATCTAATTTAAACAAACCCTCGTAGCGTGTTTGTTAGTTAGGATTGGGTCTTTCTAATTATTAATGCAATCTAGAAATTAAATCCTACGGTCGTACCTAGGGTTGTTTTTTGGTTAGAGAAATAGTTAACGGTCGTACCTTAGCTATCGATAAATTAAGGAAGGGTTGGTTGTTTAGCGCGTGCGAGACAACTATAACTGGTCTATTAATAAATGTGGAATTATCTGTGAATCGATGATCAGTGCATGAACCATTTCTGAAGTGTACCCTTGGCTAGAGTTTCTCTTAATTATTTCCTTTAATTAATTATTTTTCGCATTTAATTTATTTAGTTAGCATTTAATCCAAGAACCCTCCCATACTTTGAACTCTAGAAGAAACTAATTATCCCCAATCCCTGTGGATTCGACCCTACTCACCGATATATGCAAAATCTGTATTTTTCTCGAGTAGGTATTTATTATTGCACAGGTTCGGCACCTGTCATCTACTTTCTCTGTCATGTAGGCACGTGGTTTTTCAATAAAAAGTAATCATGTGGCTTCCCATTAACTGATAGTTATTGATAACCCGTCACTCGTAATATTTAGGGATGAACTGGCTTTGATAACATCTGCGCAGTGGTGAGGTGGGGTGATTAATAATGTACGGGAGTTCGATATTGCGTTAGGGACCCGAGTCGACATCACCTCGGGCCGAGGTGATGGAAACCACCAAATTAGAGTTACCGAGCCAAGGTAACCGTCCTCAAGCACCTTGTCAATCTTGTAAACCTGCGACTTAAACCCTAACAATAAAATGCTCAATGCCAATGAAGGCTACCTCAAATGAAGCCTTCCAAGGGTTCTTGCATTACTCAGTACCCAGACAAGGATTCTTGCATGTCTCCTAAGACCTTTAAGACAACCGCGGGTTGTAGCTGAATTCGTATAAATTTCTACAGTCACGTAGGTTTCTATACCTTTTGCAGATTTATTTAGCATCTGAGTACTGAGATTTAGAAGTTGATCACACTACGGCTTATAAAGTCCATCCTCACATATTTTCGCATTTGTCACAAGATCTTCAAAAATATCTCTTAAACGTTCTGTTTTAACCACCTCCTTCATGGGATGGGTATGAGGCTCAGATCTTTTCTCGAATAACAAATTTATGCGAGCATTGAGATCTGTTCTGTCCTCAAATTCCCTCTCCAAGAGTCTGTTTTCATATTCATTAAAATCGATACCCGCTTTTTTATCAAAAAAAAATAAGCGAGACCCGTGCCCATAATCAATACCCAATCTCCTCTTGCCAAAGACTGCTCCAGTCTTGTTGTCGAGACTAAAAGGTACTGAAATATTTTAGAGTCATTGGCATTTTCATGAATAATACAATTTGAGATTCTTGGCATGCCAAGTTCTGAGCACAAGAGTGCCATTTCGGTATGCCAATTTGCAATAGCCGCTTCAGTTAGATTCAACAATTCAGTAAGACCTCTCCGACTTCGGAGCTAGCTTACCTTGAGGTTCAATTCGACTAACCAAGTTTTTTCTTAGAACTAAATCTCATGGGTTGAATGGAAGATGTTTAACACCGACATTGTAATAGCTGGCTAAGATATTCGGGTACAAAACTATCCGAGTTGCTGCAACGTCTTTCTTTTTTTCAATCAAGTCGATGTTCATCCTCCTTTCTTCTTCATTTGCTTCGGCAGCATATGCTGTCATCCGAGGGTTTGGAATAAGGATCTCGACAGGAATTATCGTCTCGGACCTATAAGTTAAGGAGAACGGGGTTTCTTGCATTACCGATCTCGGCGTAGTTCGATAAGACCAAAGCACACTAGGGAGCTCGTCTACGCAGGATGATCCAATTTGGTGTAATCGGGTCTTGAAACCATGTATGAGTGTTCGGTTGAAGTTCTCAACTTGTCTATTGACTTGGGGATGACCTATCGAAGTGAAGCGCTAATTGATTCCGAGGTTTTTACACCACCCTTTGAATGGATTTTCAACGAACTATTTCCTGTTATTTGAGATGATTACCTGTGATATTCCGAAACGGCAAATTATATATTTTCAAAAGAATTTTTGAATAGTAAGGCCAGTTATACTTCTTAGTGGCTCGGTTTCGATCAACTTTGTGAAGTAATCAATAGCTGCTACTAACATAATTTCTCACGGTCTTAGGAAAATGACCGATAATATCTATTCTTTATTGCTCGAAGGACCAAGGTGAGGTAATGGGGATAGGGCTGCAAACGAATCGAGCTCGCGGCTCGAGTCAAGCTCGAGTCGAGCTCGAACCGGCTCGAGTTAAACTCGAGCTCAGAATATTAAACCCGTTAGCTCTCGAGCCGGCTCGCGAGTTTGGGTATATATATATATATTTTTTTTTATTTTTATTTAATAATAAAATTACGTATATTATATATATATTTTTTATTTTCATAGTAAAATTACGTATATATCCTTAATATTTTATTATTTATTAAGAAAAAAATATTATTTTATTTATTTTTTTAAAAAAATAATTAATTTTTAATTTTTTTTCGAGCTCGAGCTCGGCTCGACTTGATTCGAGTCGAGCTCGAGCTCGAAATTTGCCGGCTCGTCGAGCTTGATAAAATTTAGTCGAGACTCGGCTCGATTAGCTCAAAATTCGACTCGACTTGACTCATTTGCAACCCTAGATGGGGACAATGAAATTGGTAGGATGATGATGTTCAGGGGCATGGTGCTGACACGAAAAACAGCTAAGAACTAGGATCTGGGTATCTTGCTGTATTGTAGGCCAAAAATATCCGAGGAGCAGGTGTTTTTTAGTCAACATTCGATGGCCGACGTGGGCCCCGCACAATCTCTCATATATTTCACAGAGGAGTCGTTCTCCTTTCTTAGTTGTGACACAATGTAGCCATGGTTAGAGATAAGATCGTTTATACAATTTGCTTTCCCGAAATGTATACTGAGCAGCCTTGCGTTGAATTTTTCCTCGCTTCAACTCGGTCCTTGGGAAGGATTCCCTGGTCTAAGAACCTGATGAGGGGATTCATCCATGTATCTCTTGAGTGCACAGGATAGATCTTTTCTTCCAAATACTCTGACTCGGTAAGGACCTCCATAAGAATCATTTTATTAAGTGTTAAAAATGAAGTGGAGGCCAATCCAGACCAAGAATCAGCTCGCCTGTTCTGTGACCGAAGTATTCTTTGAATTTGGAATAACTGAAAGTAAGCAGTGAATTGGTGAACTTTAGAGAGGTACCGTTGCATGGTCTCCTCTCTGGCATCATATTCACAAAGAATTTAGTGTACCACGAATTGGGAATCACTGTTAACCTGAATGTACCGAGCACCGAGTCTACGGGGTAATTCTAAGCTCGCGATCAAAGTTTCTTAATTGGTTTCATTATTAGATGTAGAAAAGTTGAAGCGGAGGGCATACGAGCAAATCTCTCTATGAGGATCTTCAAGGAGCAGCCATCGCTGTTAGAAGACCCTTTACATATAATGTCTATTGAAATGGTCCGAAAGAATCAGAGGTGATGTCTTGGCTCACCGAGAATGTGAGCTCGATCAAGAAATCTGTCAAAACTTGGGTTTTGATAACTATCTGAGGCTCATATGAGAGATCGTACTCTCCCAACTCGACAGCCTATGTGGTAAGACGCCCTGAAATCTCGAGACGTAATAGGATCTGTTGAATTAGTTGATCCATCTTTATAGATATGAGATGAGCCAAAAAGTAGGGTTCTAGTTGCCGGGCTGCATGAATTGTGCCCAATACGAACTTTTCCACTTGAGTATACCGAGTTTTCGATTTACATAGAACCCAGCTGATATAGTAGACAGGAATCTGAGTACTTTCATCTCGGATTAATACGGCGCTTACTGCTTCGTCTGCTGCAGACAAGTAAAAATACAACTTTTCTTCGGCCCGTGGTGAAGTGATGGTAGGAAAATGATATAAGTATTCTTTCATTTGGTCAAAAACTTGTCGGCATTCTTTAGTCCAGGAGAATTGGTTCACCTTCTTTAGTACCTTTAAAAAAGGTAACGCCATTCTGACGGATTGAGACAAGAATCGATTCAAACCTACTAGACGACCAATTAATCTCTGAATTTCATGGGGATTCCGAGGAGGTGACATGTCTTGGATGGCTTTCACTTTATAGGGGATAGCCTCTATGCCTCGGTGGGATACCAAGTATTTGATGAACTTTCCTGAGGTAAAGTCGAAAATGCACTTTTTTGGACTTAACATGATCCTGTCACCTCGGAGAATCCCAAAGACCTTTCTCATATCAGAAAGAAAAGATGTAGTTTCGCTTTTGAGGAGGATATCATCAACATAAGTTTCAACATTTCGGCCTATTTGGTTATTGAAGATTTGGTTTACCAGCCGTTAGTATGTCGCCCTGGTATTCTTCAACTTAAAGGGCATGGGGAGTGTAGCAATAGATTCATTGATCGGTGTAGAATGTCATTTTTTTTTTCTGATCCTCCTTGCTCATCCCTATCTGCTGATACCCTTTGAAGGCATTAAGGAAATAGAAAATCTTATATCCCATTATCGAGTTGACCAGAGCGTCAATCATGTGCAATGGATAGCAGTTTTTAAGGCAAATTTTGTTGAGATCAGTGAAATTGACACACATTCTTCACTCACCTGTATCTTTCTTAACCATTTTGATCATTTTGGCCGGCAAAAGTTTATCAACTTCCTCTGAGATTACCTTACTACGCTCTAGATCGAAGTGCCTCCTTTTTTGCTTAACAGGACGGGCAAGTGGATCGACGTTAAACTTGTGTATCATGAGCTCAGGAAGCACTCTCACAACCTCATCGGCAGTCCACGTGAAAACATCTCGGTGTTTTTTGAGAAGATTGGTTATCTTTTCTTTGAGGTGCATAGGTAAGCTCGTCCCAACTCGGACAACTTGATGTGATTTCAGAACATCTAAGGTGACTTCTTCAACTTCATCCCCGATCTCCTTTAGTTATTTTTTAAAAGAGCGTTACTACATGCTATTAAAAAATAAAGGGATAGAGTAGGGAAAAGAAGAAGGTAGAAAAGGATAATTGTCATTGATGGTTAAGTATTACAAGGGAATTCAAAAGAAGAATTTCTAAAAATACAAGGGCTTGAGGTCAGGGATGCTTCTAAGCATCTCCCACCTCGGTGGCCCCCGCACTCTCTCCTTCTCCTATAGTTCCTCCTACATCAATTGTGTCTAGTTCACCACCTTCTGGATTCAACTCGAACTCGGAGAGTCATTGGTTGAATTCCTCCCGCACCTTAGTTAGGTCCTGTCCAACTTGGATGTTCTCAGTAATCCAGTCACAAAGTTCTTTGGCATCCTCATTGTAGCTATTCTTTTTCTTAAAAGAATCCAGATTCTCCTGAGATAGAAGTGGCCCCACCTCGTTCACTGCTGAGGTGTACTTGAACATGAAGTTGGGTAAAATCAGCTCGCCCAAGTCTTTGATGAAGGTTTCGGACTTCCTAAAGACCTCTACTACAGAAATACCTGCCTTCTCAAGCGCTTTGTAATATGATTGCTCATCATCACGACGTCTTTTTTATTCTTCTTCCAAGGCCGATTAAAGAGAATTGATGGTGGTTTCGGTCTGATCTTTTCTCGGTCGCATATCTCGCGAAGCCGAGTCTGATCATGCTCAGTTAATGCCAACTTTTTCTCCAACAGGGAGATCTTGTCTTGCAGCTCGGCGGATTGTTGCTTCTTGAGTAAATAAGCATATCACCGATGCAGCTCAGTAGTAAAATCCGAAGTGCAGGCCTACGCTACCATCGAACTATGTGGCAACTCGATAGGAGTCAGTTTCTTGACATAGTTCACGTTCCGGGCCAAGGTGGAATGCACCAGAAGTTCATGAGCCACGCGGGGATCCAAACATCTGTCGTTGACGTTGAGATCCCAATCAAGACATCAGTCCTCATCGGGGTGTCTAGTATCGTCCTCAGTGGATCGGAAGAAAATAAAGTAGTAATTTCACAAGAAAGATCCTAAAACTGGTGCTTCAAAAGACTAAGGTGGTTTGTCTCGACCAAGAGGAAGCGAGACAATAGTTACACCTCGGGTAGCAATCCCTTTTGGGACAGTTGAGCTTTTAGAAACCTTCCCAGTCGCGGTAATGGCTAAAGTACCGACCACTGTCCAAATACCAACGATAGGACCCGAGACACTCTTCTTCTTGGGCATCCCAAATATCTCTCTTGTTGCCTTTCTCTTCGGCCTTAGCCACAGTTACTGATCCCGTGGTGATCAAGTCGAATACTTTCACCATTGCACAAGAGAGATACATTACTATTTAGAATAGTCGAGACTTAATATAAAAGTTATGAAGGAAAAATTACAATACTTCTTAAGTCTAGAAGAAAAGTAGGAAATTCTGTCGGGATTAATTAGAGTTCGGTTGATTTCTCTGTTAACTAATATTACTTCAGGATAGAATCAACTGTTGATCCTGAAGTCCGATCCCATAATCTTTTGAAAACTCATCTCCTCTACTTCGCCTGGAGAAGGGTCGATTAGAGCGTCATGAGACCTCTACCAAAAATCTCGGGAAAAGTCCCCAACCGAGACGAAAATGAAATTATGCTTCCAACTCTTTATTGAAGAAGTAGCATCTACTACCAGTTTGGGGAAGCTTTTATTTCGGTTAGCGAAATAAAATCAATCCTTGTCACTTCCGCTGTTCTTGATAGTGTAGCATCGGCGGAAGAGATTGACGGTTGGGATCACTCCTTGTTCTTGGCACAACATCTCGAATCTAATAAGGATTCGGACAGCATTTGGGACCAGTTAGGTGACCCTTATCCCCTAACACATGAGGTTATTTCGAAAGAATCTCATAGCGGGCATACTCAGTCTGGCCTCCAAATGCTCCACATAAATTGCAACCCTGCATGCCCTGGCAGTTCAGCTGGTTGAGTCGGTCCGGATGGGTAGATGCTATATTCTCGCCTGAACCGGTACTTTCGGATTATCGCATTCGCCTCAACCAAGCTTATTCTACTCTTGAATGCAGGAAATGGACTGAAGTCTATGGCGGTCAGGTCTGGTGAGGCTGGCTCTAACACTTCCTCATCTAAAGGTACTTCGGTTCTAAGGGAGTTGTCATATAACACCTCGGACTCCCCTCGATTTGCTTCTTGTGACACTTCGGATTCCTGGGACACCTTGACTGCCTCCTTTTTGGGACTGGACGAGGTGCCCTCTTCCTCCTCGGACGGGTCGAGCCTATCTGTTTCGTGGTAGTCTGGTCTCACCGTCTTTTTGTGCTTGTGCGCTACTCGAGCTATGTATGAACAAGAACGAGAGAGATGACTTACTCTTTTCTAAAAAGGATTGACGTCAACTGGCACAAAGAAAATCTCGGATGACTGCTCTTGTATCTGCTTTAACCTCTTACTACTAGAATGGTGAACGGTGAAAAAAATCCCCTATATTATATGGTGTAAAGGAAGACGGAAGTAGGGATGGCAATGAGGGCGGGTGACCGTGCGCAAGGCGAATGGGGAGGGGGTTGGCGCGGGGGATGGGGCGGGGGCGGGGGGGAATTTTTTTCCCTCGCTTAGAAACGGGGCGCCACCCGCTTTAAAAAAATAAATATATAAAAAATATATATATGTATATAATTATATATATAATATATAATTTAATTAATTACAAACTTATGATAATGCTATTATTAGTTATATGTATTATATAATGCCTATAGTATATATAATATAATTGATATTATTAATTATCCTAATAATTATATATGTGTACTAATACAAATTATTAATTGATTATACTAAATTTACTAATACATTTATACTAAATTCCTAATTACACTTAATACAATAATATTTTTTCTTAAAAAAAACACAAGTACAATAATGAATTAGTGATTGTATTTGTGCCAAAAGTGAAAACTTGACTATTTTAGTTATATTTATTTCATCATGTTGGATTGTATTCAAATAATTTTTGTTTGATTGATTTTATAAGTTTCAATTATAAAATTACAATGAATAATAATTTGATGATGTGTTGATATTTTAATACTTGATTATTTGCTAAAATTTAAATATAATAAAATTATATAATAAATTTTTATTAGTCCCGCGAAAGCACCTGCGGGGGAAGCAGGGCGGGTGGGGATGGGACGGGGGACGAGTGATGGGGCAGGGGCGGGGGATAAGGGAGGGGTCCCCCGCCCCAACCCCGCCCCGTTGCCATCCTTAGAAGGGCTGCAACTTTAAATTTCAAAAAAAGTGCCACTCTCTCCTCATTAATGCACAGCTGTTTTTCTGATAGACTGCTTCACACTTCCCCCCCCCCCACGATCTCACATTGTGTCAATCACTTTGGTACCCATCCTATCAACCCACATTCCTTCGATTTATGGGCCCACGTTTGACACGTCATTATGGCCGAACGTGACTTACGGTTACTTGCCATAGAACCCTCGGAATGTGAAGACTGTTAGGTTCCTCATTCCCGAGACTTGGGAGGCTTATTGAGAACGGTTACCTCAGCTCGGCAACTCTGAACTAAAAACCCGAGCCTTCGGTGGTTTCCATCACATCGGCCCGAGGTGATGTCGATTCGGGTCCCTAACGCAATACCGAACTCCCATACACTATTAATCGTCCCACCTCACCGCTACACGGATGTTGTCAGAGTCAGTTCATCCCTTAATATTGCGAGTAATGGGTTATCAATAACTATCGCTTTATTAGGAAGTCACATGGTTACTCTTTATTGGAAAACCACATGCCTGCATGACAGAGAAAGTAGACCACTGCTACTTGTCAGTATAAAACAGTATGTGCAAATTATGAGGCCCTAGGGATTTGAATCCACTGTCCTTCCCTCCATCCGATATCTTATAAATATCGTATTCCTCCTCCAAGACAAGTAAGAATCCTGTTACATTCAAATACATTATTATTAATATTTCCTACCAAACTGACTTGATCGTCGGAGGTATCCCAAGAGAAAAAACCCCTCATCTCATTTCGGCCGGGTGAGATATTGCTCAAGGTTACCTAACTAAAGACGAGAGTTTATTAGGTCAGCTCGGCCACCTATCCAGAAACAACCTTTTCAAACATCAATTGCAATATTTTGGGAGGAATAGAAAAAACAGATATTAAATCTTTACAATGAAGCTTTCTGTAGTTGACTCTGCCTATTGACAACTTATTCTGGTGCCCCGGGTAGATTGCTAGACAAGTATTATTATTGTGGCTTGTATGTGCTCTAATCAGAGTAGCAAGCACTAAAGAAATTGTCAAATTAGAAAGTGGGAAATGCATTAATTTGTAATTGATTCCGCATACCTGCCAGAGATGAAAATTTGAAGCTATCAAATAATTGGGCCTACATACTTATTTCTTTCCACATATAAGAAGATCCTGCTTGTATGGAACCAGTTTCTTTAGTCAAGTGTTGAATTCAAAATCTTACGATTATCATGTTTTTTTTATGATACCGATGGCTTATGAGATGGGTGCAGAGGAGAAGTCTTTAGATTTGAAAAATATAAGTGGTTTCTAGTTCAAGCATCCAATCCCCCTTTTCCCAGATATCGTTAATATTTTGATGGCCGGATGAATCGGGCCGAGATGTGCCCGTTGTCGTATCGAAATCTTTTGCATTGGCTCACACAGCCGAACAGGGAGGATTTTTTATATTGTTTTGATATTGCAGAGGAACGGATTTTTCCCATACCGCCGCTGCCAGTACCAGCATCCGTTGAGATGAGTGTAACAGTCCTTGATGATTTTCTTTTTATTTGTGTGGTGTCGGAGGATAGTATCGATATTTGGCAGATGCTTGACTACGGGATGGAAGGTTCTTGGAAGAGAACTCCGATGCTGGACCTTGGCCATGCAATCCATGTCCCCCTCTCCCTTCCGTCCCAGTGCTTCGTTTGCAAGACACTGGGATTTTGCTTTGGTGCTTTTGGCTTACAAATGGCTTCATTCTTACTTCTCAATTTTTGTTATATTCATCAGCTTGGTGTTTATTGTGCTAGTGACATATTTGTGAGTGAATTGGATGCTGGCCTATGTGGTTGCTGTAATTGGGTCCAAATGTGGTTATAAGGCACTAAACATCAGTGTTTACTTGATTAAAAGAGATAGAGGAGTGGCCTTGTCAATGCAGTTATTTTTGGGACTTATAGATATAGGGATTTTCTGGTGTTCATATGCTACTTATTGGTGGAGCTGGGAGGGTTTTCTTTTATGTGATATGTGCTTCAATCTATGTAAGTTTTTGCATTCTCCTCGGCTACTTGGTTGCAAGTGTGGTTCTGTATGTGCATTGCAGCGACTTGCATGGAGGACTGCTGTTCAAGAATACCAACAATTGTCCTCTACTCAACTGAGAAGTTATAGATTCTTGATAAGCCAACTTCCTTTAGTTATTGGCCAATGTTTTGTCCTTTAGAAATGAAACTGCGTAGTATTTGATAATTGATTTTCTCCTTTTTTTTCAATTAATGTTCTATACATTGACAGTATATATACTGTCAGTTTTGAATGAAAAATAATTAATTTAATTTAAATTCTAATTTTTGCACATGTATCATGTATCTAACGGTGACAGTGTATATTAGATTTATTCTCCCTTTTTATTTGGAAATGTCAGCCAAACTTTTGGGACATCTATACAAAATTTGAATTTGAATTTAAATTTAAACTTTTGGGATTATCTAAAGTTTTGAATGAAAAACAACTATACAAAATTTAAATTTGAATTCTAATTTTTGCACATGTATCATGTATCTAACGGTGACAGTGTATATTAGATTTATTCTCCTTTTTATTTGGAAATGTCAGCCAAACTTTTAGGACATCTTGTGTTGTATGTATGAGTGGTTCTTGGGAGAAAGAGGTCATCAAACAATAAAAGCCATTCAACATTGGGAATCCTATTATTGTTGAAGGAAATTGGTCAATCCTGACTTGTCATAATATGAACTGTTGATTACGAATAAAGGCTTATCTTAAGATAGCCAAAAACGTTGTACTTCATTTTCTAGTCCAGCTTATGGCATTACAAGCAAGCCAGTTGCATCAGATAATTGTAGTATTAAATGCCGGTCTGATTTATCAAGATATAAACTTAGTTGAACAATTATTAAATTATGAATAAGTCACTGATCAAAATTAACCAAGAGACTGGATGCCTAAAGGTACCTATTGATGCAACTGCAAACAAAATTTCTTTGATCATTGATTTGGAGTATAATTAGTTGCAAAAAAAAAAAAAAAGTCTACTTTTTGCAGTATAACTGACAATTTTTTGCACAAGAACTTGTCATATTAGAAAGTGACAATTTTTTGCACAAAAATTCTACTTTCTTTGATCAATGTTTTGTCTTTCAGAAAAGTTTGATCATTCATTTCTGTTTGCCATTTCTCGGGAAATTGTTGATAGATTTGTCAGTCAAACTTGTCGGACATCTTGCACTTTGGAAAGCAAAGGTCATAAAGCAATAACTGTTGTTGAAGGAGATTATTCAATATTGACTTGTCCAATGTGAACTGCTGATTTCAAATAAAAGCTTAACGTACCAAAACATTGTGAGTCAAATTCTGATAGCTGCATTTCAATCTGTCCTGTCATTAGCATTTAAATATGACTGGTTCCTCAATCAGGGGTGAACTGTTTTCATATTCTAGTCGTCCAAATGCCTTTAAAATTCTAGGTTAACTTAGATAATACAGACCATTTGCTATGACAAGAACGGCTATGATATAACTTGTCAAAACATCAAACAAGTTAAGTAGCATTTCCAATTTAAAAAAGCAACTTTGCTCTAAAGACTAATCCGTTTGGATTAGTTGTTTTTTGGGGTATTTTTGAAAAATTTTACTGTAACAGAGTTCTTATAGTATATTTTAAAAAATATTTTGAAATATTTAAGAGTAGAAGAGTTTTTAGAATACATTTTGCGATATTTTTTAAACATTAAAAAAAATTAGACAACTTTTTAGAGTACTTTTTAAAAATTTTAATAGTATTTGAAAAACTAGTTTTTGAAAAACTCTTGAATCCAAACACCAACAATATACTTTTGGTTCTATTTTAAATTTTTCTCAGACTTCATCAATTTAACTCACAATAAATTAGTAAAATAATAGAACTCTAGCTGGTTGCTTATTGATCGTTTAGTAATTTATTTTCTCTATCAATCGAACATAATTATCAATTTGTATGGGATGTTAGAAATGAGACCATTTTTGCTGACTTGGGGGCAAAATATTGAATTACCATTTCTTTTTTTCAAAATTTGCAAAATCATACAGATACAACAGACATGAAGAGATCAAGTAACCCTGCCATTCCTGCTTTTTCTCTGCCTTTTTCTTAATAAACAAATGAATCATTTGCACAGCTCTTACCACTGATTAGTTTGTGCTGACTAAAGCTTTGGAAAACATGTACTGCAAATCAAAGTTGCTGACATAAAGTCTCATTGGAAGTCTCAGTTTTGGATTCTTTTTAAATGTTGAAAAGAAAACACATTCAGGGATATGTTGCTGTTGACTTGAACTATTCAATAGCCTATATAATTCTTTTTTTTTTTTGGTGAAAAAATGGCCTATATAATTCTTGATCCTTAGCACCATGGTTGATTGTTTTCTGGCTTGACTTATTTTGCGTTGCCTTTTCCTTCAGTTTTCTTTGTTCTCCTTTGCAAGTCAAGTGCTGATAATACGAAGCGTTCTTTTTCTAAACGGGGCTCTCCAGGTGCAATTTTGTCCAATTGTATAACCTCATAGAATTTTGGCATAAATTGATGCAATTTTGGTATAAAAAATTGGTGTAGAACTCACCCCTATACAAAAAATATATTAGTTTACATTGAAATTGTGCCAGTTTACATAATTAGAGGGAACTGAACAGAACCTCAAATAGAGACGCCCCGACCCCTCAGGGTCCTTTCCTTTTTAAAGCACCGGATAAAAGATGGGATCCATGTATTCTTATTTTTGAAAAGTTTAAATTTACAATGCGAAATTGAGCACAATTGAGGGGTGGTACTAAAATCAAAATTTTTATGATGGGCATTCCTTTTTGTGTGCTTATCCCCATTCCCCTGTCAGTAGGATAAGAATAAGAAAAGGCATATGCTAATATTGAACAAAGCTCTAAAGATGCTAGTTCACTCTTCAAGAATTTAATGGATTCATCAGCCATTGTATCATATCAAGAATCTTGCAACACTAATCCTGCAGTTGTTCCGTAGCTGTGCTACCATGTGGTATTATCATCCCTTCCGAAGGGTTTCTCCTAGCTTAGAGATTATGCTTATCCTACATGATATGGAGATGACAGAAGTGCAGTAAACTCTTTCGCATTTTGGTTGAATTTAAGATTTTAATGGTACGAATGACTGCTGAGGATGATCAGTGGACAATCTTCAGCTAATTTCAGTTAGCTACACCTATCACATTAAACATGGCAGGGAACTCGAATTCTGAAGGCACAATACTGACGACTTATTCTGGTGCCCGGGGGTAGAGTGCTAGACAAGTATTATTGCGGTTTGTATGTGCTCTAATTATAGTAGCAAGCACTGAAGAAATTGTCAAACCAGAAAGTGGGAAATGCATTAATTTGTAATTGATTCAGTGGACGTGCCAGAGACGAAAATTTGAAGCTATCAACTAATTGAGCCTACATCTCATTTTCTTCCACAAAGGAGAAGACCCTGCTTGGTATGAAACCAGTTTCTTTAGTAAAAGTGTTGAATATTACTAATCTACAGAAACCTGACAAATCTTTCTAAGAGTAGCAGTGAACTCAACTATTATCGCTTTTTACTTTATAGTGTGTTTCTTGGCTGTGATTTTCTCGAGCTCTGATCTAATCTTCCATGGCTGCTTCTCTGAAACCATCAGCCTCTGAAAATTCTCTCCGAGTCGAGAAACATAATCAGAGCCAACCTAAATCACTTCCAGGCCCTGGCTGTTCTCTTTTGTTTTCCTCTTTCTCTCTGCTTCATCATCTCTCCAACTATCCAAACAATATTTTCTCACAATCTCTATCCAACTTCATACATTTCACTGAAAATCCAGTCCTGTACCTTCTCTTCAATCTCCTCCATACAATCTCTGTCATCCTCTTCTCCTTATATGCTGTTGCCATTATTTCATACGGCATTTACCTTGCACTCTCTGAAGAACCTCTTGTTATCATTGAATCTAAAAAGTCCATTTTTTACTCTTGCCCGTCATTTATACAGAGCTTATTGTAGGTTCCATTGTGACTTTGATATCTATCCCTTCTATTCTTTTGGCGATTTTGGTTTACAAATGGCTTCATTCTCATGGAGTTGAAAATATTTCCAACTTGAACTCTCACTTCTTGATTTTTGTTATATTCATCGGCTTGGTGTATATTGTGTCAGTGACATATTTTTATTTTCAAGTGAATTGGAAGCTGGCCTGTGTGGTTGAGTCCAAATGGGGTTACGAGGCATTGAAGAGACGTGTTTATTTGAATAAGGGAAATAGAGGAGTGGCTTTGTCAATGCTGTTATAGTGTTATATACTGGACTTACAATTGGAGGGATTTGCTGGTGTTTATATGTTACCTAGTGGTGGAGCCGGGGGCTTTTGTTTTATTTCATATATCATCCATTTATCTTAGTTTAAATCTTCTTGGCCAATGCTTCTTCAAAAACGAAAAAAAAAAAAATTCTTCTTGGCCAAATGGTTGCAAGTGGGGTCCTGTATGTATGTTGCAGGAACTTGCATGAAGGACTGCAATTCAAGAATAAGAAGAAACTGAGAAGCTATAAACTTTTGATGAGCCAACTTTTCCTCTTTGCCAATTTTTTTCCTTTTGAAATGAAATTGTGTAGCACTCGATTATTGATTTCCCTTTTATTTTGTTTTAATTTGGAAATTGTTGATAGAAATATCAACCAAAGTTTTGGGACATCTATTAATTATTTTATGTATGTGTATTTTGGGAGAAAAAGGTCATCAAGCAATAAAAGCCATTCAACGTTAGGAATTCTATTATTGTTGAGGGAGGGAGTTAGCCAATCTTGACTTGTCCAAATATGAACTGCTGATTACGAATAAAAGCTTGTCTTAAGATAGCCAAAAACGTTACTTCCTTTCTTTGAATAGCTTATAGCATTCAAGCAAGCTGGTTGAATCAGATAAATGCGGTATTAAATATTGGTTTTTTTTTTTAATCAAGAAATAAACTTAGTTGAACAATTATTAAATCATAAATAAGTCCTGATCAAAATTAACCAAGAGACTGGATGCCTTAATAGTTACCTACTGATGCAACTGCAAACAAAATTGCTTTGATCATTGATTTGGAGTATAATTAGTTGAAAAAAAAAGTGTCTACTTTTTGCAGTGCAACTGACAATTTTTTGCAGAAGAAATTGTCATATTAGAGAGTAGGAAATGCATTAGTTTGTAATTCATGCAGTTGACTCACCAAAGATGAAAATTCCAAGCTATAAACCAATTGGCCTACATCTCATCTTCATCCAGAAATGGTCAATAAGAAAGCGTGCTTGGTAAGCTGTCATGTTTCTTTAGTCAAATTGGTTGCTTATTATATCAGAAATTCCATCTTCCTAGTCTTAAAAAATTACTAATCACTGTATTCACAAACCTAATGTAGCATTGACTCAAGCTTTTAAATTGTTGTATTTATTGGCTGTGATTTTCTCCCAGCTCTAGTCTCATCCACCATGGCTTCTTCTTCTTCTGAATCCATTAGCCTCTGCAAAATCCTCTCCGAGTCAAGAAGCATAATCAGAGAGCATCCACATCATTTCCGGGTACTCACAATCCTATTTCTTTTCCCTCTTTCTCTCTGCTCCATCATCTATGTAACCATCCAACCAACCTTTTCCCCACACACTCAATCCAACTCCACATACACAACCTACAATCCAATCCTGTACCTTCTCTTCACTCTCCTCTATACAATCTCTGTCACCCTATTCTCCTTATGTGCTGTTGCCAGTATTTCATACAGCACATACCGAGCTATTTATAAAGAACCTCTCAACCTCGTCGAATCTATAAAATCCATTTACAACTCCTTTTGGCCCATGGTTTCGACAATCATTGTTTTAGAGCTCATTTTTGCATCCATATTTATCCCTTTTATGGTTTTGGTGCTCTTGGTTTATAAACGGTTTTATCTTTCTGGAGTTGAGAACATTTCCAGCTTGAGCTCTTACTTCTTGATTGTCATCATATTGATCAGCTTGGTGTTTGTTGCGCTGCTAATCTATTTACAAGTGAATTGGATCTTGGCTTATGTTGTTGTTGTGGTTGAGTCCAAATGGGGTTATGAGCCACTGCAGAGAAGCGTTTCTTTGATCAAGGGAAATAGAGGAGTGGCCTTGTCAATAATGATGTATTTTGGACTTGTAAGTGTAGGGTTTTACTGGTGTTTATATGGTACTGGTTGGTCGAGATGGGGGTTCTTCTTGTTTGCGATACTTGCTTCGATTTGTCAAAGTTTCATTCTCCTTGGGAATTATGTTGCAACTGTGGTTCTGTATGTTCATTGCAGGGACTTGCATGAAGGACTGCCAATCAAGAATGCCAAGAATTGTCCTCTGCTTAAGTGAGAAGTTGCAGGCTCCTGAATCTTGATTTCGTTACTTCTTTGTCAAATATGTTTTTGTCTTTTAGAAAAGAAACTTTGTAGCATTTGATGAATCATTCCTGTTTGTCGTTTCTTTGAGTAGATAGGATTTGTCAATCAAACTTGTGGGGCATCCTGCATTTTGGAAAGAAAAGGTCATCAAGCAATAAAAGTCATTATTGTTGAAGGAAAATATGCAATATTGACTTGTCCAATGTGAATTGATGATGATTGCAAATAAATACTTACTTAAAGAGATACTCTCAAAATATTGTGGATCAAATTCTGATAGAACACTAATACCAACTTGTAGCATTACAAGCTAGGTGGTTGAATCAAACGCTTAATTTTATCTAGAATTAAACTTGATTAAGCAATTATTTGTGATTACATACGATTTATCAGTAATTATCACTAAGCCCTGATCAAAATTAATGTGGCCTACAAATGAGAGTATATTAGGCTTTCAAGATAGATAACAAATGTGGCCTACATAGATTATAGAACTTAATTTTCCTCATAATTACATTTGTCAAATAAGTATCATTATATGGACTATGATAAAATTACAAAAAAAAAAACTTCCCTCACTACTCACATCCTACCTCACCCACCCTTCAACTCTCACTACAAAAAACACTTAAAAGTTCTTTCACTCTCCAGAAATTCACACACACACAACAAACACTACTCATGCCTATCTTCCCATTCAAATTCAATCCTTTTTTCTACTCACAAGGAGCAGAGGGTTAGGAAGTTAGAGAGCTAAAATAGAGCAAGAAAGTGGGTCTTAGAAGGACTATATGAGAGAAAGGTTAATTAAGTGGGATTTTGCTAATGTAGCATGTTTATATTAGTGGCTATACTCAAAAGACCTTGTCAGGACCATCTTGATATCAATGCTTTCAACCTATATCTGTTTAGCTTCATTTTCTTGGGCAAATTAAAACTTATCATTACTTGCCTCTGAATCTTTACATGCTTATTTATGTCAAATAAAATAAAACTAGTCCTGTCTGCTATAAGCTCAAATTGCAGAACATGAAAGCATGATGGTTACAGGCTAAAGAATAGAAAAAACTATCAAGATGTAAACATTTTTTTAATAGCAAAATTACTGCTTTCCATCAATCAAAACTGAAAGGAGAAAACATGATCTAACTAGCAAATTATTTTTGATCAAAGCGCCACTCTATAACCAGATATCTCCATTCTCCTTGGCATCTTATCCCATTAAACAACAGTCATTACCTGCAACTGTAGTAGTCTAGAGAGCTTAACCTGGTGAAATAGAAGTCTATTCCTTGCCTGCCACAGATGATGAATTGTTGCTAAAAAGCTAGCCTTCTCAGGTTATGACAAAAGGAAGCAAAGGTCCAAAGCTTACTCCACCAGAGCACTTCCATCCTGCCACACCAAATTCCCTCCATATCATCAAGTACAACTGTTGAAGTTTCCTCCTCCACTACAAGAAAAGTCACATGCAAAAAAAGAGATGTTCCAATGTTTCATCATACTCCTCACAAGACAAGTTTAGCCGCCAAATTCTTAGCTAGCCTCACTTTTGTATTCAACCTCTGCATAATTGCATCTGGATATAAACTTAGTTTAACATTTATTAGTTACATATTATACACGGTCGTTTCTAGCTCGTGATCTAGATTAACCAAGAGAGTGGATGCCTAAATAATTACATATGTTGATGCAAAGCGCAAATGATGTTTCTGTCATCATTGATTGAGAGCATAATTAGCTGGAAACAGTCTCTACTTTTTGTAGACATCAATATTGGTTATTTTTGCTGTCAAAATTGTCACATAATTGTCTCGAAGGGATTTTTAAGTCAAAGAAATAACTTTTTTTTTTTTAGGATTTTGGTTCTTAAAAAAAATTTTCCTAGAATCATGTTATACAAACATCTCTTGAAAAATGGCCAATTCACTTGCATAACGATGAAAACACTTTATAGATTTTTTATGGATCTACTATCAGCATCTTATCAAAATTACGAGATTAATTGAGAAGGGAGGAGGGGCCATCGGCCTAAGGTTTCTAGTGCTATAAACCATTACTTGTCGATTAAGGCAAGCAAAACAGGCACAACGATGCAATAATGAGGGGCCTCTACTTTGCTAATTTCTTAGCCATGAACTATCAGCAAGATTCATTTGGCAACATTCTATAGTTGTTCGATGCTTTAAAAGTTCTGAAATTCATTTTGTGAAATTTGTGTTAACTTTTATTCTGGCAAACCCTTGAGGACTCTGTATCAAACCAAGCCTACTTAGGTAACTTGATTATACTCTTTTAGATGTATATGGCGATTTTTGTTGCCTATTTAACTGGGATTAAGTTTGTGCCAACAACTTAAAATACACAAAAATATGATTTAATAATACGTTTGTAAATCCCGGCCCCGTAAAAAAAAAGTTTTTAAATCACGAATTAAAATACACAGAACATGAGAACATGTTCAAGCTATATTTTGATTAGTTCACTTATAATGTAGAAATGATGTTTTTATGAATGGCTTATTAATTCAACTCGAACAGAAGAGCATATGCCCATAATTAGTGAACATTTTTGCCAACAAAACTGTGATAGGAAAATTTGTTATAGAACTTGTATAACTTCACTTTTTTTTTCCTTGACTTTGTCATTCCCATCAAATAAGCACCAAGAAGATCAAGCGAAAGGGAAGGTGAAGGAAACTGATACTAGACGAGGGTAAAAAATTTTCAAAACTGAAAGATTTCCTAACGTTATCTAACGTTATCCAAGCAAACACCAAAGGAAGCAGACAAACCGGGGTAAAAAAAAATTTTAAAAAAAACCCATGAAAACTGGCAAAAATCTACAATTTTTTTTTTTCGAAAACATCAACCTGTGTTATATAGAAGGAATGTACATCAGCCACCAGTGCTGAGCAACTGCCACAGATAAACTAGAATTGGAATTGAATTAGAATTAGAATTCAATAGAATTGCAGTTCTTAAGTGTAATTCCACAGTGTTAGAATTCTTTCATTTGAAAAATGCATAGAATTGATAAAGAATTCATTTGGCGCTCCAAATTCTTTGTTTGAATTGTTAGAAATTACATAATATTTGAATTCATATAGAGTTGGACTGGTGACAATAGTTTCGTATTTTTACATTAGTTAGATGGCTCCAAAGTTCAATCATCTCATTAATTAGAAATCAAGAATTTTGAGTTTTGTAAATCTACGAGTCTAATATTTTATGCAGAGAATTAAAGAAATAAAAAACTAGAAGTGTCGTGTGTAATTTTTTTTATTGTAAGGAGGCAAATAGGACAACCTTACTCTATTAGTCAAATATTATAGTTGGCTTATCATTAATTTCCAATCATAAATGATAAGAATTTGTCAAATATTAACGTTACAATTATGTTATAAAGTTGTCCTGAAAATACAATTAAGTGATGATCATAGAGTAATAATGAACAAGACATCCCAAAATACAAGAAAGAAACAAAGAAAAAAAAATCTATATACATGCATGCTTGTGGTAACCCTCCCCATAATAGAAGACTTTATTGATGAAGAGACAGTAAAACAATTGCCCAGAATACAAGCATGTGATGCACCCCATCATTGAGAACACCACTAGCTATAGTTTCAATCAGGGACGTTTGCAAATTGCTCTAATCCCTCCAAGAGAGCCTCGACCACTTTTTACAAGACCGTATATGCCCACAACCTGTTGCTATATTAAAGGGTCTAGTTGAGCTATTAACATCTAACAAACATCAAGTCTAAATAACATGTTCTATATGATTAAAGAAGTAGAATTTTTTTTTTTTAAAAAAAAGGGATAACTTTAGAAACCTCCCCTGAGGTTTGTGACTATTTCATTGGCCTCCCTCCAAATTTTGAAAATTACACTAACCTCTCTTGAGGTTTATTATCTTGGAACATTTAGGTCCAACCAATAATTAAAAAGTGATATTAGGAGGGAGAAGATAACATGATTCCACCATTGCCTCTCATTTACTAAATTGTTTAATTATAATTTAAAACCAACTCAAACATTAAAGAAAATATTAAAATTTGTTGTTTATCATCAGGGATTAAATCATATATGGTATAAAAAATAGTATATCATTTTATATATTTCACTTAATATAAGATCCAAATTGTTCTTTTCAATTACAAACTCATTGTCAAACATGATCAATAATAAATAATCAAAAAAATTTATAACCAAAATATTACAAAGATCGAACTTTAATACCATAAAAATCTCAGCAACTATCCTTAATATATTGACAAGAACATCTATGATGTTAAAGTTTGTTTTCTGTAATATTTTGGTTCCAAATTTTTTGATTTTTTGTTGTTGATCATATTTGGCAATGGGTATATAACTGAAAAGAGTAATTTAGATCTTATATTAAATGAAAAAAATATAAAATGATGTAAATATATATATATATATTTGATGTTAGATGTGATTTGATCTGTAATGATAAACAACAAATTTTAGTATTTTTCTTTAATATGTGGGTTGATATTAAATTAATTAAATAATGCAGTAGATGAGGGACAATGATAAAATTATACTATTTTCTCTCTCCTAATATCACTTTTTAATTATTGATTGGGTCTAAATGTTACAAGATAATTAATTTCAATGGAGGCTAGTATAATTTTCGAAACTTAGAGGGTGGCCAATGAAATAGTCAAAAACCTCAAGGGAGGTTTCTGAAATTATCCCAAAAAAGGAAAAAGCAAACCTTGATAAGCACAAAGGGACGAAAACCACCAAAGAAAGCATGTTTTGCTTGTGTAGTCCACATTACAGCACTGAGATGGAACAATGCTGCAAAACTCTCTAACATCTAAAACAAAAGGACAATGGAAATAGACACAGTCCTTCCTAGCTGCCAGGTTACTAAGACTTGACGTAAGATATTTGGCAATTATGCATACAAGTTTAAGCTAAAAACGTAGCCAGTGGTCAAATTCCTTGATGAGAATGTACGATTTCATGTTGAAATGCAGACAAAAGAAGTTTGGCTATTTGACCTAACATATAGGAAGAAGATGATTTTTCCTCACAAGCATGATACCTAATTTTTTGAAGTACTGCAGTCATGACTGCCAAAATTTCTTCAGAATATACTAGTTCTAACCCAAAAAAAAAAAAAGGATAGAGAGAGGAAAAGAAACATAAAAATAGAAGGTGGTTAAAAAAAAGATATGTAAGTAGGTAAAAACACTATGCATACGATAAACCAACTTGAGCTCATGTTCTGAAAAAGGTAAAAACATTGTGTCAAATGAATTTAAGTCCCATTTGGATTACTATTTTTTTGGAGTTTTTATAGAGAAATGTACTGTAGCGATTTAATATATGTGAAACAAAAAAAATTGATTGAAAAATGTGTTTACGAAAACGTAAATAATTTTGGGAGAAAAATGACAATTCAAATAATTAGTAAATGTGCATGACAATGTTTTGATTCTGAAAAAGAGCTAATTTGACTTTAGATTTTCCGATGTCATAAATAAATATTTCTAGTTGCCTCGATGTTGCTTCGTTTGGAGTAAATGTTTTTGGGAGTGTTTTTCAAAACCATTATTGTAGCTGTATATATATATATATATATATATATATATATATATATATATAAATTACTGTAGATGTTTCTAGGGGTATTTTTAGAGGTGTTTTGGGTTTTAAAATATATTTTGGAGTATTTTAATAATTTACAACTTTTTTGAAATTTAAAAAAAAAATTTTACACAACCCCTGCCCGCCACTCCCTCCTTTCTCTTTCGCCCCCCTCTCTCTCCCTCTTTCTCTCCCTCTCCTCCTCCCCTCACTTTCCTCCTCCTCCACCCTCTTTCCTCTCCCTTCTCCCCTCTCCTCTCCCCCCCCCACTCGCAATACAAAAATTGTGACTCCAGCCACGACCTCTTGGTCGCGACCAGGAAGGTCGCGATCAGCGAAGGGGATGAGGGATTGGGGGGTTGGAAAAGGGAAAAGAGAAAGGAGGAGGGAGAGGAGGAAGGAGAAGGGGAGCGAGAGAGGGAGAAGGGGGAGGAGAGAGAAGGGAGTGTCATGGTGGTGGTGGTAGTGACGGTGGTAATGGAGAGTGATAGATGGTGGTAGTGGGCAATCTGTGGAAGAAGAAAGAGAGAGTTTTTTTATTTTTTAATGTATTTGAGATGTATTGCGTGTAATTGAAATGTATTGTAATTTTGAATTGTTTTAGAATTTATTACTGTAGAATTTCAAAAAACTGTTAAATCCAAATGAAGTTTAGATTTGCAAATGTATAGTCATTCTGATTGGAATCTAGTGTAACTTTTGTTGTTCATGTTATTAGACCAAGAAACGACCAACAAATTAATACCAAACAGTCAAAAGAAGAAAAAAAAAACTTTTAGTTTTATACTATGAGATTCTTTTAGGTTTTTGTTTTTTTATAGATTATAGAACTTAGCAATTTTCCTCATAATTATTTGTTAAATGTCATTAAGATTTCCTTTCGAAATAAATATCATTAAAATTAACTAATGTGAAATTACCAAAACACCCCAAACGATCGTCACCTCCCAGCCACTCTCTCCCTCACCAACCTTTCAACTCTCTACTGCACATTCAAAAAAAACCAAAAAGGCACACCAAAGCTTCTTTCACTCTCCGGAAATTGACACACACAACACACAACACACACTACTCATGCCTCTCTTCACCTCCAAATTCAACCTTTTCTTCTAAATCCTACAAATTTTCCCAAACATTTTGTGGAATAAATAGAACCATTCATTCATTTCAAGTTATTGAAATGGCTTCCACCGCTGTCACCCATGTCCTGAACCCGGATACGGATACTTCCACGACCACTCCGCTGCTCCGCCCGCGTCAGGCGGAGGCGAACCATGGCCGACCCGGAACAGCTCCACTGGCTGTTCTACTCGGTCGGGTCACGGGTCGACGTGGAGCTTCCATGCTGGTCCGGGAAACGGCAGCTCGGCAGCTGGAGGAGCGCCGCGCCGACTGGGGCTACTCGAAACCGGTGGTGGCGTTGGATATAATGTGGAATTTGGCGTTTGTGTTTGTTTCGATAGTTATGGTTTTATGTACTGTGAAGGAGAGGGAGAATGTGCCCATTAGGGTTTGGATATGTGGATATGCTCTGCAGTGTTTGGTCCATGTGGCGTTAGTTTGGATTGAGTATAGGCGGAGGAATAGGAGGGGAAATTGGGGGAACAGTAGGTGGAGAGGGTATTCGGAGAATGGTGGTGGAGGGGATGGGGGAAATGGGGAAATTGAGGAGGATGAGGAGGGAAATGGTGCTGGAGCTTTGGGGCAATCGAACCGGTCAACGTAAGTTTTTTTTTTTTCATTTAAGTTAAGTTTTACTGGTTTTTCTTTTTAGCTCGATTGGATTTTAAAGTTTGGAACTTTAACATGTGGTTGTTTTTTAAGGTTGGAAATGTTATATTTACAGGTTTATATGAATAATATTGATAGTGGATTATGAAGTATGAAGCCTCCACATTATGTCTCTCTGTTTAATTGTTTCTGGTTGATGAGTTTGGACTATAAAATTCATAGCTTGAAATGGATAATTGCGCGCGGCAAAGTTAATAAAATTGGAACTTATATCCTTAAATTTTGTACGTGTGTATGTGAGAGTGTGCGTGTTTGTCTGTTGTCCAAAAGGCTGTAGCTTTATTTTGTGTGTTAAAAGTTGGAGTATCATGATAGATAGCTTGAAAGGGATAATTCGGTACACGGCTTAGTTAACACAGATTCCAAGAATGGAGCTGTAACATTTTGTTTCTGTATGAGGTTTTGTTGTACTTTATGCTATTGGTTAGAATTGGAATGTTGCAATTTATAGTTTGATATGCTTGACAATGCGCATGTTTTAGTCTATTTGTTAAGTTCAACTTCGAGGTATGAAAGCTTGAAGGATGTGTTTTTAAGGGTTGTAGCTTTATTTTTCCATGTCCAGGTGTCAAGTGGAATAGTTTATACCTTGACGTTTTATGGGAAACTCTAGTTGCTTATGACTTGTGTTAAAAGCTGAATTGTGTGGACTTTGGAGCTTTAGCTTTGTGTTTGTAGGATTTGGAAGTCAGAAATAATTGAGTCACTTATGCCCATTACATTGTGATTGAATGGGAGAATGGAAGTTTGTAACTTGGCATATGCAATTATGCATGTGTGTATCTCTGGACATTATGTTATCTTTTGCGAGAGATTATAGTTCCATTTAACTCATACTACATGCTGACTTGTTCTCTTTTTTGGTAGTTGGATATAAAGTTTGTTGCTTTAGATTCTAGTGCACGGGAGTTTTGGAATATAGTGGATTGAGGTTATTGATAAATATAAAAGCTTAAGTGACTAATTGTTGAAATATTTTAGTGATGCATAGGAACTCTTGGTTTATGTTGTCATGATGCCACAACCTACTTCTGTTGTTTCCAGAGTGTGTATTTTCCAGCCTTGACTTGCCAAGAAGTTTTGCCATATGCCCTAGAAGCACAAACTTTTGGCTCTAATGAAACTCTAAATTGTCTTGGAAGTTTCTAAGGGTGATTTTATGCCTTAGACTGACTATTGTTTGTCATTTTTGTTGGTTTGGGCTGTCTTCTTTTATTGGAAAGTTTGTTTTATCACTATTGGAGAAAAGCGAAGATGCCTTCTTGACTGCTTGTTTTTTTGTGCATAATCCAGTTGCATTAAACGATGTGAATCTGTAAACACAATGGCATCCTTTCTATGGTGGATAATTGGCTTTTACTGGGTAGTCTCTGGAGGCGAAGTTCTTATGCAGGGGGCCCCCCGTCTGTACTGGTATGCCTTTATCCAATTGCATTTCAGATTTTCTTTTTGTTTATTTTATCTAGATAACTGCTCAAGGTTGTTGATATAGTTTATAAATGTAAATTAAGCTTCTCATTTTTGCCTTATGATACAGTTATTTTGCTTGTTTATATAACATGCTTGTGAGTCTAGATTGTGGTGACAAGATTGCCATCTCTGCATGTTGAATTATATGTTTGATGATTTCCTTTTCTTGTCATTACTGAATTTTTATATCCATTTTTTCTTGTCCTGATTAAAATTGAAAGAAAATATAAAATATTCATAACTTCCTTCTACAGACAATATTGTTTGGAGTGTTTTCCATAATAATGGTTACTAAAGAAAATTACCCCTCCCCCTTCTGCCCACAGAAAAAAACAAATAAAAAAGATTAGAAAGAACAGAAGAAAGAACCAAAAATCTCTAAACAGCTAGTTTTGAATTGAAATGGCACTTGCTGACAACATTTAAAAAATGAATTCGGACAAATTTACTTTGGTCTCCTAAAATTAGATTAATTATTATTTTCCTAGACAAAGCCTTACCATTGACCAGCTGTATGTTTTCATGTTACTCATGGAGCATCAGTTACTGTATTTTCTATATCAGCTTTTTCAATGTCTACAAATTTTTTGACATATGGTTCTTTATTGTCTTTTTTCTTCAAACGAATGTTTTCTGCTAAAAGCATTTTGTTCTTTATTCTCTGTTTTCTTCAAATGAATTTTTTCTGCTAAAAGCATTTGTTAGATTCTGAGTATAATGCTGCTAATTTGTTGAGTATAAGGTCAGAAATCAATTTTTTTAAAGCTCACCCTCCCTATATTACGGCTCCTGTCACTAGCTGTATTCGAGAGTTTGTTGGCTACTATAAACTGTTTCTTTTTATGTCAATTAAAGCTTGCATCTACAGCCGGTAAAAATTTTTTATCTTTCATTTTTCTTCTTCAACTCAGCATTGAGAAACGATTTCAATTAAAACTGGCAGATATAGATCATGAGAATTCTGGTTTTGAGCATTGCAGGTTGGCGGTTGTATTTCTGGCATTTGATGTGTTCTTTGCCATCTTTTGTGTGGTTTTGGCATGCCTGATAGGACTTGCCCTGTGTTGCTGCTTGCCTTGCATCATAGCAATTCTTTATGCGGTTGCTGGGCAGGTAAGTCTCAAAAATCTCAATGCAGTCACCACAGGCAATGTAGACACACTCAGTTTGATGGTAAGCCTGTTGATAATAGATTGCTAACTTCAACTTTTGTTCAAACACACAGGACGGTGCATCTGATGCTGATCTAAGTATGCTTCCTAAGTACAGGTTTGAAATATCTATGGATGAGGATAAGCCTAGTGGATCTGGTAAAATGGTCCCTATTCAATCGAGCGGTGGATATTTGGCTCTTGAACGTAATCTTTTACCTGAGGATGCAGTAAGTGACCACTCTTTTGGAAATGCTAAAGCTGGTTCTCTTCCTAATGCGTAAACCTGTCGTGGTTGTCTGAAGTTTTTGTCTGTAAATCCCATTGTAGAAGTCCAATTTCATTGGAATGTTCTATTTTACTGCCCTGAACCATAAAAAAGCAGATTGGAAAGTCAGCATACATATTATGAAATTTCCATCCATCCATAGACCTGTCTATTATCTTGACCTAGATTTACCAAGTCTTATGGTTTTATGAGGCCTCTATGCTCTGAGTTTGTTAAAGCAGCTTGTGGCTATGGGCATCATGATACAATATGCTAATAAAAAATGCTGTATGAATAAAATAAGATAAATATTAAAAATAAATCTTGCTCCATAACTGCGCTCATACTCTCAATGCATTGCAGTTTCACCTTGATTGCTTTTGGTCTTGACCTTTTGGCTTCCTTCTGCTTGTTCCTAGGAATGCTGTATCTGTCTTACTGCATACGATGATGGGGCAGATCTCCAAGCTCTTCCTTGCAACCATCATTTCCACGAACCTTGTATAGTGAAATGGCTTAAGATGAATGCAACATGTCCTCTCTGCAAGTACAACATTCTGAAGGGTACTGAGCAGGTTTAGAACGAGGCAGAATAGACAAGTTGATATAGGTTCTTCTATCTGCTGTCAGTCAGTGTTTATATGTACAGCGATATGAAGGCTGGAAGAAACAGCTTTCAAATACCTTTTAAGAGAACAAGATGTATCATTTGTTTGTTGAGTTTCTGTCATGTATTCGGCCTCTTAGATTTCTTTTGGCAATTTGTGTTCCCTTGCAATTGAGTTATTTAAAGCTCATTGGTAGTAGATATGAATCAAGAAGTTTCCAGCCATGTAAATATTCAGTCAAAGTTACTTTGCAGTTGATGTTGTTTAAAGTTTCCCTGGTAGTAGGTATGAATTAAAAAGCTTCCAGCCTTGTAAATATTCAGTTAAAAGTTGCTACTCTGCAGTTGATCCTTCAGATACAAAGGTGGTTGGAGATGCATGTAGTATGTAGTGGTCGACTCTGATGCTGTGGGCTTTTAGGTGAACTGGAATTGTTCTTCTGTGTTTCTTGGTTTGTTTTTTGATTGATTGGCAGCTAGTTGGCTTGTGTACAATTCCTACAACGCTAGTTTATCATAGCCTTTTAAATATTAACTAAACTACATAAACACAAGCTCTGTGGGCTGCTTACTTCCAATCTTCCTTCCAAGGAGAAAAAGAAAAAGAAAAATAAAAAAAACGTTGAATTTCAATCTTCATTTGTTCATTTCCTCTTTAATTCGTCCTTCCCTAATATAAGAATGTCCAAAGAAGAAGAATTAAGGGGAAAAAAAAGGAAATGGAAGGGACTTGTCCTTCGTGTGGTTTTACAAGGCATGCCCCTGATGCTTGTAGTGTGTTTAGAGTTTAAAACCTTTCCTGGACAGGATGAGGGATTGGCAACCCGCTTAAGACAATGCTTACCGTGTTATTTCTCATGTTATCATTCGACTTAAAAGTCTACTATGTTGAAAAAATATATAAAGAATAAATTATTATTTTTTTTTTTTGGCTTTGAGCATCCGGTATCTCCACCTCAGTGTGACTAATCCAGATCCGACCAAATGAGTGAGTCTGATTCTTACTAAGGGACGAAGGTTTGTCCAAAACTCTTCAATGCACCACATGTAGGTTTTGAACTTGTAATTTCCTGTTGGCATTAACTAACCGCTTATCAAATCGCCCAAGTTCATAGGCTAATTCAACATGAATAAGAAAGATTTTAGCAACTTCTTTTATTATTTTAATTTTTGCTATAGTAAATACTATAGAGAAGATATATATATATATATATATATATATATATATATATATATATATATATATATATAATAAAGGGCAATAATACTTATCGTACATAATTTCATCAATAAAAGGGTAATAACATTATTAAACTCAATCTTTTTTTTTCCCTAACAAAGTATGGATGGAGTGGGGAGCAAGTATACTTTCAAAGTTTTAGATTCGTGAAGTGTGACTACTCCCAAAATTTAGGAGAGCAAAGTGATTTTTTTTTATGGTATCAATCTATTAAAACAATTTGATGGGTTTCTTTTTTTCTTTTTCTTTTTTTTTTTAGATCTACCTAGCTAGATTTGATCAGAGAGGAAAACAAGTGAAGTGAAAAATTGCTTTGTCAAATTCTTAGAAGATTATTCCTTATCGCGCTAAACAAATTTGTTGGTTAGATCCATTTTCGATGTGGAATATATATATTAGTTTAAACTTTAAACAAAAGGATTTCCTAAAAATTCTTCACTTGCCTTAAATGGAAATTAAGCTACAATCCATGATCTCTACATCATGAAATTTTACGTGAAAGAAAGTGTAACTAAAAATAGGTTTTTCTGAAAAGATGATTTTTTTTTTTTTTCATAATAGCAGCAAGCTGTCTTTTGAATGACATGTCTATAACGCAAACACAAGCTTCATTACCGAATTACTGTGCTCTTGCATTAGAAGAAAAGCAGCTAGAAAAATTATCTTATTGAGTATATGTAATCCTCTCAGATAACTAGGGCTCCATTTGGATTGGCTTATTTTTCAAAAATAAGTTTTTAAATACGATACTATAGTAATACAAACAAAAATAACTCAAAAAACATCTCATTCATATAATATATCAAAAACAATTCACCAATATACACAAAAAAAGATTTTTTTTAAAAAAAATAAATTTTACAACATTTTTCACCTATCGCCACCACCCCTCCCTCCTTTCTCCTCCCCCTTCCTCTTCCTCCTCCTCCTCCTCACTTTTCCCCTTCCTCGCCATCCCCTGACCCTCCCTTCTCTCCCTTGATCTAGTCACGACCAGATCGCGACCTTCTGGTTGCGATCTAGTCACGGCCTTTGGTCATGACCGGAGGCCTCAACCAAATCGAGGGGATGGAGGGAAAGGGGAGGGAAGGAGGAAAAGGGAGGGGGTGTGGCAGTGGTAGGTAGGGGTGGTGTTGGTGGTGGTTGTAGTTGTAGATCATAGTATTAATTTATAAAAAGTACCCTAAAATATTTTATTAAAAGGTGCTCTAAAATATATTCAAAAAATCCCTCCAAAAAACATCACAAAAACCATTTACAGTAAAAGTTTTTTATATATACGGCTATAGTAGTTATTACACCTAACCTGACTTAATAGTTGAATCGGTTGGCCTGGTGAACCAAGCATCGAGCTGGGTTGGGTTTCTAGTTTGATTGGACAAAGAATTGACCTGATCAAAGAATTGACCCGATCAAACCCATTGACCTACTGGTTCAAACAGGAATTCGTCCATTTTTTCAAGGGATAATTGCAGAAACCTCCCCTGAGATTTCTAACATTTGCACTGACCTCCCTTGTAATTTGAAAAATTGCACTGACCTCCCCTGAACTTATTAATTCTTTGCAAATTTAGTCCAAACGATTAAAATATTGTTTTAGGGAGTGAAATTAGAATTTTGTACCATATTTGCCCTATGTGCTACATGTCCAATGAATGACAAAGTATTACAAATCAATTAATAATTAATAAACTTTAAGGGGTGTAGTTTTTGGGCAAATACACATTACCCATTTAAAGTACCGGCTCTTTATGGATATTTTACTTTCAAACATTTAATTTATGATAAATATATCAATGTTTGTAAGTAAAATTCAAAAAGTGTTACACTAATATTCTTACAAAAAGGAAATCGGTAGGTTATCTATCTAATATAAATTAAATAATTTTTAAAAAAAGAAATGGCCCATAAAGTATTAATTCTTTATGACTTTCATCCATTAGATGAGTAAAGTATTGACTTTTTATGGGCATTTTATTTTGAATCATTTAATTTATGTTAAATACATAAATGTTTGTAACTAAAATTGAAAAAGTGTTACATTAATATTTTTACAGAAGAAAAACTAATAGGTTTTGTATTTAACAAAAATTAAATATTTGAGAGCAAATACAAATCTTTGTACTCTGCAAATAGACAAGTACAAGTCATCCTTCTATGCAAACAGACAAGTACAAGTCATCCTTTTATATTTTAACCTTCATAAAAATGCATTTTTGAAGACAAGTCTTTCAAACGAGACAAGTACAAGTACAAGTCTTGAAACTTTTATGCATTTTTATATTTTTATTATAATTGCTCCCCCTCAATTATAGAAAATATCTTTTTCCCTGTATATTGCCCCCTACATTACGAGAAATTCCCATTCTTTTTATATTACCTCCTTAAATAATCAATTTTTTTGGACATCTCTCCTATCGTACAAATTTTTGAAAGTTATTAAAACACAAAACTAATTACTACTTAAATAAGGAGTAACCTCGTTCCTTTTGAAATGTAGAAAACTCATAATAAAAATTGTATTTTTAATCAAAATTTTCTTTACATAATAACAGCATCATTTTAGATGTACAATGATGCTCCCGCTAAGTATAGATCATGATTCCGCTACTGCCCAATTCATTGATAATTCTTATTGGCATGTAACACTCAACCTCATCCTTAGAACCTCTTATTGCATTTGTAAAATCTCATGTTGCAAGCACATAACGTGATGTAAGAAATTATAGTCATGTACATAATGACCATGTTTTATAAGGTTTTCCTACACCATATAAATAGTTCGTAGGTGTTTTCTTTCCATATAAAATTTTCCCTACGAAAGTCAATGTTCAAACTTATAAACTTATAAATGTAAAATTCATTCCTTATATTTATAATGCTCTTTCGATGTTTTCACTCTCATTTAAACTATCATTTAAACTGCTCCTTGTGATGTTTTCACTTTCATTGAAAAAATATCAAATTTTGTATTTTAATTTCACTAAAAATTGAAATAATTTCCAAAATCTATACCAAATAAATAAGATTGGATTTTGAATATCCAACCTTATATTTATACTTAAATCTGTTATGCTCACACATTTATCTGAAGTAACGATTCATAAATTTATCACTCACATAATATATATTGGTATCAAATAGTTCTCAATTAACTGTTTATTCTTGAGCAAAGAAATAATAAACAATAAAGAAAAATGTTATTCATTTTGAATTATAATGTTAGGATAATCATTAATTTATTTAACATTTACTGTTGGCATTAAATTTTTTTAAGGTAGCCCAAAAAACCTTTACATTTGTTGCTAGCATATATATATATATATATGATAGCAAAAAATTATTTTCAATGTCGGATTGTTGTGGTAAACCCAAACAAGCAGGTGCACTATCCTTTCCCAAATAATACTACATACCATATCGTTATTTCATGGGCCAAAATTTGCAGCCCATTGAGCTTCTTATAAAACCATCACAAAAGTCAATGCAGCACAACAAATGCAAGACACCAGCTTCTCCTCTCAGCTATCACGTGGCAACACAATAAGCAACTACAGCAAGAACCAACTTGTTCTTATAATATCTACCTTGTATATAAGAAAAGATGAAGGTTTAGTGCTTTCCTTTTCTTTTGTCAAGTGGCTTCTTAATTATTTGACAAGTGGCAAGATCAAATATTTCTTGCAAATTGTCTAAAGCGTTCTCTTAATATTTCTTTCAAATTGTCCGAAATCTTCTCTTTCTTTTGGCATTGAACTGTTTCTTTCTCATTAGTGCTTTCCTTTTTCTTTTGTCATGTGAAAAAGTCAAATATTCCTTCCAAATTGTCTGAAACCTATTCTTTCTTTTGGCATTGAACAGTTTCTTTCTCAAATTGCTGTTGAAGCCTTTTCTTTCTTTCTCTCTACCAGACGACTATTCTGAGCCAAAATTCGGCGCGCCTATTTTAAGCAAATCAAATTCCAAACGGCTATTCTACCAAACCCAATTCGAAACGTTTATTCTAGCCAAAAAGTTGGAATTTTTACATGATTTGTGGTGGGTTTTGTGAGTTCCTTCTTCAAGCCAGTAGGTCAACTGCTACTCCTGTAGACACTTGATTTCATGTTGCAGAGATTGCTGGTCGCTCACATGGTGTTTGTACTTCAAAGGAGGAAAGTTAGGAGTAGGTGAACTACTCTTGTCTACACTTGTCGTGGTTTCCTCTTTCTCTAATATCAAATTAACCCATTTCATGTTGCAAGAATTGATTTCATGTTAACCCATTTCTCTTTCTATTGATTTCATGTTGCAAGAATTGTTGGACACTCATGTGATAATTGTACTTCAAATGTGCGAAATTGGGAACTTTTTGTTAGATTAGGTATGACATTCTATTCTCATTGGCTTTGCCATTCAATTTTCTGCTCAAATCATGCTTTCTTTTCAATTCTCATCAGTCGTACGATTATGATGAGAAATATCTTTTCAGATGTGATTTTTCCCTTATTCCAATTATGATAAGAAATAGGTTTCCTATTCATTTAGCCTGTAACCTTTCCAGTGAATTACGAAATCAAAAAATAGAATAGAGGTATTTATTAGTGCATGGTACTGGCTCTTCTGTCTTATAAACTGCAAGAAGAAGCATCTTGATCTTTACACTTTCTCTTTGGAGTCTCTTTGGTGAGAAAAAGTCTTTCCCTTTTTTTTGTCAAATTTTCCCCGTATGAGTAATAGACAGATTAATAAATTCTAATATACACATATGTTTCAATTGATAGGTTCCTCCTTTTGCAGTTCATATCATCAGTCAAGGAATTCTTTAATTTGAAGGTCAGCTTGTTGTCTTTCTTGAATCTATGAGCAGCTTTTCTTCATTTATGTGACTATATTTTCAAATGTGAAATTTCACCGTTCGCTTTTTTTTTTTAGTAGTTTTTCTTCAGTTTCTACTTCATTTATTTTAAGTTTGCTGGTGCTATTTGTTTTGTGTGATCCTTTGTGAAACAAATGATTGTTTATTTGAGTAGGTGATTGTGTTAATATTTTCTCAATCCAATTGTGCTGCTGCAACCCATTCACCTGAAAAAAACAAGCCAAAAATGAAGATACGAATCCAGCTCCCAGTTCAATAATTCTTATTTTGAAATTTGGTGAATTCTTGAATATATATATATATATATATATATATATATATATATATATATATATATATATATTATTAGTGGAATACCTACAAAAAAGAGAGATCCATTTGCTGATATGATTCTGGCCAATTAAGCTGTCCTACTGGTTTGTATATAATCAGTGTACTATCAAACAGTCAAATTGCTATATACACTAGAAAAAAATTGTAGTAATGGACATCAATAACAGATTTTGTGAGCCAAAGTCATTAGCACAATATATTTTGTGAGACAAACTTTTGTTTGTGCTGATTTTGGGGTTGCGGCTGCTATGCTAAAGTTATTATTACATGATAAGTTCCTTTTTAACTAATTTCAACCTCCTGCCACTGGATTACATGACAAGTTCCTTTTTAACTAATTTCAACCTCCTGCTACTGGTGCTTTTTCTTTAATCACAATGGATAATTTGGTAACACATAAAAATAAGAAGTTATACAGAACCTAAGATAGTTTTTCTTAGAATGAATTATAGTTATAATATCTCAGATGAGATGTGTGCCCTGTTGTTGTTCTAAATGAGAAATAGGAGTGATTAACTATTTTTCAGAGAACTTTAAGGTCAATGTAGAAAGGCTGTTATTAGCAAAATTTGTTTAGTCATCTAAGTGACTATTGATTAAGCAACTTAGTGTGTGCCTTGTTTGCTGTTTCGTTTAGTCTAGACTTGTTTAGGGCATGAAAAGCTTTTAGAGAAAACACCACCATCTTTCTCTAACCTTTATTGTACCTTCTCAATTTTAAACCATTGATCAACCTAGAAATCATTGATAGATTTGATGTTTCCTTTAAACCTTTTTCACAAGTAATCATGATCATTTATTTGGTTTAAGAAGGATAAGAAAAAAAAACAATTGGTGTTTTGCTCTTGTTGCTTCACTTTCCCCATGTGGTATGGTTTATTTTTTTGCTATCTTTTTTTTTTTTTTTCATCTTTCACCTGATAAAAAACAATAAATTACCTTTTCCCTCTTTTTTATTTATATTGATTTATTAATATTTTTTAAAATTTTGAACTTTTCCCCCTTATCTGCATTGAATTTTATTCTTTTTTTTTTTTTGCTTTAAAACGAAAATTTTCATTTAAATTGAAGTTGCCTCTGTTGTAGGCTATTTGTGCTTTGTTCTTACAAGTCTGCATACATTGCTACGAGGTTTGTCTAAAAAACTCAAAATCAAATTTAAGCTTTATGCTTTTGATTTGCACTTTTTTTATGTATTTAGAGTTTTGAAATTGTTATGTTACTGATTAAATTAGAGGCCGCATGTTTTCTGTTGGAAAGTTTTAGCTTTTATTAACATTAATAACCATTAAGAAACATAAAATATGTTCTTCTCGCTAAAATCTGATAGTAAGTTTTGTTTATTGTATGTGCTTGAGTTCTTGGTTATTATCTTGGTATATCTATACATGACATGTTTGGCTCGGGTTAAAACTGACTATGTGTATGCACTTTTAGTTGCTATTGTGTTAATTAATCATTAGTCAGACTTCTGTGCTATGCTATGGAATGCGAAAAAGAAAGACAAGCCAACACTCAAATTCAATAGATGGTCTCTTTGACGTAGTTAGTAGTGGTCAAATGTTATTAAAACAGACAAAGAGCTCATATATATATATTGGCATATTGTATAGACCTACTCATATATATCAGCAGAGTGTATAGGAGCAAAATATACAATAAGAACTTCTACTTGCAAACAAATAGCTAATATTTCAGGATACACTTGATAATTATTTATACTTTAAAATAAAAAATTGTAGGAGATTAACTTTTCTGCTGAACTAGCATCTGCAATCGAAAAACATTCGATTGTGTGTTTCATCCGCTACTATGAAGCAGATTATCAAGGCTAGAAGGAAGGCAAGTATAATATTGTCAAGGCATACACTACTGAGGAATCAGCTCACATTCCAATGGCAATCACGGCTGTAGAAACAAATGAAAAAATTCCAGACCTTCATGCTATTGTGCTGCAGTCTGCTAACAAAAATAAATTTTTCAGTCCATCAACCAAAAAATTGCTTGATACCATTGCTAAAACTTCTGCTACTGCAAACAAAGTGCAGCCTCCAATGATCACAGCAAAGAGAGCCTTGATTTTTGGAACTGTACCTCCTGAAATTGGATCAAATTCTGCTGAAGCTATTACACCTGCCTCACTGCCCACCAATGCACTCTCAGCTTTCGCTCCAACTAATCTTGTACCAAGAAGTCCCTTTAAGAAGCAGCGTGATAATGAACTCTAAACTTGCTTGAAGCCTTTTGAATTGCTAATCTTGCTAATCTTGAAGCACTTTACAGTTGAATTGCTAATCTTGCATCTTTTGATACAATATTGACATCCATTAAGAAATTGTTCTTTTGTGCAACTTAATGGATCTCAATATTTGATATTTTGTAATTGCAGCTTATCATTGCACTTTATATTAAGTATTTAGCATGTCTTCTCCCGTCTCTGTAAGACTAACTTACACTTGAAGATATCAAACTATTTGTAAAACTACTTGCCAATCTTTTGTCATCTTCTCTTATCTTTTGCAATGTTGATGGTTTTCTGATTTTGTTTAGTCTTATAATGTTAGCCACAAGTTTGATTGGTAATTTATGATTTTAAGAATGCTATTTCACAAACATTACTGTTAATCTTATCTTATACAAAAATATATGACAACAGATTATAGGGGGCTAGGCTGTGCTTAGCACAGCCGAAAACCTCCTAGTAGTAAGATATATTTTCAGTTTTTCACACACTAACACATTTGCACACACACATACACACACTCACTTCTTAAACTCCTTGTAAACGCACTATAAATAGAATAATATACAAACACTCACTTTTATATTGCTTGTATTGTGAATTTTACATAATCAATTGTACATTTAAATAGATTAGTTAAAAAAATTTGTTTACTTTATACTTTTTAATTCTACTAATTGATTGAAACTTATTTTTTGTCACAACTTATTTAACACTTTTACTATTCATATATGCTTTATTGTTAGTTGTAATAATCAATGTATTTAAATTATTGAATACTAGCTTATATTATACTTGAAATGGTAATTAAGAGACATATAATTTGTTGTATTATAATATTGATGAGGAATTATTATTAATAATGAAATAAAATAAGTTAGAGAAAAGTAAAAGAATGCAATTAGAACAAATTTAAAACTTTATTCTAGATATACAAAAATATTAATAAACAGAAGCAAGTAGCAATCGGAGATCAACAACCAAAAAAAAAATGAGAGGAAAATAACATACTCTTAAAGTTATAATAAATTATTATAAAAGTTGAGAAAGTATAATTATTGTTGTAAAGCAAAATAAGCATGAGTTTTTATTTCAAATTTCTTTTTCTTTTAAATAAAAAAATTAAAAATATTGATTAAAACATATATATGAGAATTTGTTAACACATGTTCAAATGCAAGTGGTTGGGCATATGTATATTGAATCTTGTATTTATTGTTCTGAACTATTTTTAAACAAGTTGGATGGACATTAGGTGTTCAAATAAAAAATTTAATCCGCTTAATGAATAAGTTGAGTTGTTCTTACCCAACCAACTAAACTCATAACCTAACTGACCCAATCCATCCTCTAACATTAACGGGCGGATTGGGGGTTGTTAGATTGTGGACTTCTTTGCTAAGGCTAGAATTTCTAGGAGATGAAAAACACTGCTATTGGCCATCAATTGTGGCAACTGGGCTAGTCATTCCCCTGCTCAAAGGTATCCAAAAGATTTCTAGAGAAAGGATTAGTAAAGCTGTAAAATAGGGTGAGGGATCATTGTCCTCCATCTGCATAGATGAAAAAGGCCTATATAATGAAGTAAAACCACTTGCAACATTCATGATTTGTAAGAACTATGAACAAAAGCTCGCGCTCTATTAATAATATTTCTCCGCTGTTGATTTGTCAACATTGTTCATTAGTATCACTCCATGACGTGGTGGTAAATACGGGGAGTTTATAGAAGGAATGACTTCTGAAGCTTCACATTCCAATCAATTTTTTTTTTCTGCATTTGGGAGGGAGAGTTGAAATTTCTCGCTGCGTCCCCTCTATTATAAAAACTTGCAAACAGGTGTATTCTAATGTTTTTTATTATGCTAGAATTATCCTCACCATGGATACAAGGTTTATTCAAAGCTGAATGATTTGTCATTCTTTGAAAAGACTACAAACAAGTCAAGACCAAATTGCTTCAGCTGCAAACTTAAGTTTTCAGTTGTCGAATGAAAGAACAAACCTTATTTTGTTTTTCTCAGTTTGTCCTTATTTCTAATCAAACAATCAATCCTCTGAAAATTAGCAGTCTACTATCTTGGTTGGACATGCCAAGAGGGTTTCATCAGATAGTCATGCATCTGCCATCTTTCATAGCTCACGTCGAAAAATACGTTTAAAAATGAAATGAAATAACAAGCTGAATTCCATTGATGGAAATTCTACAAAGTGTCTAAAAGTCTGGAACAATAAAGATCTGATGGCAACAAATCAAGCGAACACTACTTCATCTGTAACTATACATATTACAAAGTTCATCCATTTCCTGAAATCAGCTTTACTTGTTTCACTCATAAGATCATGTCTCAAACCACTATAAGAGAATACTGCTATCTCGCAGAACGGATTTGATGGGGGTGATCTTCCAATAAGCATTTGGTCCTGAACAAAGATGCCTCTATACCCACAGTGCAGATAATAGTTTACTCTGTTCTGTTCAGTTGTCGAACAAACTCAGCATGCAGCGAATGTCCACCCTGTGCCACCAAACGTCCATTAAATTCATCAGCAGATCGATAGCAGTGCACTCTTATCAGGAATCAAATTTCTTCTTAGTGACAATAATCCACTACTCTGCCTCATCTTTAGATTTTATTCAACTCATTTTGTCGCCTCCTCATTAACAATAAGTTTTATGAATCTCTCTAATGTGCATATAAGTGTATACAACATATGACAGCAGCAAAGATCAGATCCTACACCACATAATTTCATTTTCAAAAACCGCTTTCTTCCTTTACGGCAAAAGCTCAAGGCAAATTACACATTACTTCCAAATTACGATAGTAGCAACTAGAACATAGAAAGTTCCTACTTACTACACACTGGGAGACTTATTCATCTATTGTCTGCATTTTCATGAAAAGAAAAACACTACAATTAATGTTCTTAAGGAAAAATTCATGACCAAACATTTTCCTAATGCTTTTTTTAACAATCTTCAAACTTTTTAAAAGTTTGGTGCCTAAAACTGCCTTTAAGTGTAATCTAATAATAATTATAAATAAAAGGTGAGCAACCTATTATCTGAAGGAAAAGGATACCTTATAAGCAAATATATGAGCCACTGGAAGCCCTTGACTGCCAGAGCGAGCAACGAGGGATACATCACCGATAAGATCTAACACCTTGTGTCTGCAGGGCTCATCATCAAAACGCAATGGTGGATTTAACCAGCCTCTGCTTGCACTAAACGGATGAAGTGGAGTCAGAATCCAACATGATTAAGCTCAACCATTAGCTAAAAGCACCCTAGAAATTAGCCATTTTCAATAAGTAACAAACAACACCCTCCAACAGAGTATTTACCACAATATTGCACTCATCAATCTAAGTTCAAAAAATAAATAACTAATTTTATTCATCTTCCCAAAATAGAGAAGTCGATATCCTAAAGGAGAGGGACCTTGGCAGAAAAAGGAAGTGGAGAAAAATTAACTTCCCTGGTTAAAAGAGTTAAAAGGGCATAAAAAATCACTACTACTTAATAAAACATAATAATGATAACAAAAAAAAAAACCAAATAAATTCCAACAAAGGTTTCAAAAAAATCTCAATTTAAAGTTACAGAAAATAGCCTCTTTAATAGGAAAAAAATTACACAGTTTGACTGACTAATATGGAACATGGCTCCAAAAATTCCAGTAACCAGGTAAGCCAACTATGACTAGCAATAGTTCGTTAAAAATTATGACCCCTTATTACTGTTTAGGTATCACAACCTACTTGCCACAGCAGGCAAAGCTCCAAAAGGAATCAACAAGGAAGAAGATTAAAGAAACTGATTAGCAATGAACAAACCAAACGATTAAGCAAAAGAAACTAAAATAAGCAGATAAAGAAAAAAATGGAAGAAGAAGAAGACCATAGGGTCCAAGAAATGAAACATTCTATTATTGCAAGTAGATAAATAAGTTAAAATGAAGAAAATCTTATATGAGTAATAACTCAGGTCTCTCTTTCAAGCACGGAAGTATATCCCATTATCAGCAAGCAATCAAACAATTTGAAGCTGCAGATATCATGGTTATCAACAATCAGGCACTGTGCATATTTACAACATAAATTCTCTCTCACCTGCAAATAATGGCATTTTCTGCTGACCCTCCACTGATAAGTCCAGCATTTCGCAATTTTTCAACCTGATAAAATAGTTTGGTTTGGATCCCATTAGAAGAACCATAACCTTATGGTAAGAGTACCAAAAAAAATGATACTTGTTGGGAACATACTGCATTAACATGAAAGAAACAGTTGATATACTCGAATAACCAATTCAGAAGCCCCCAGATTGGAAATTTTTAGCAGAAGAGGTTTTCAAGTACTAATGTCCAAAGAATTAAATTTGACATAAAACAATCAACCCCATGCTCATACTAACCAACCAAAAAGAAAATTTGAAGCCATATTTAAACCTGCTCCAACATAATGCCTTTGTTGTTCTTTGAAGTCCCTAATATAATACAATAAGTTATAAGAGTACAATATCTGTTGTCTATACTCCAGGCAGAAACACATATTGAAAACTTAAAATTATGATCAACTAAAATACATCATAGTGTTGATCAAATTTACATATTTCAAAACACCTAAACACAACTCAGAGAGAGAGAGAGAGAGAGATTGGGTGGGGAAGGTGCTGAATGCCATGGGGCATTATGTTGCTTCTAGAATTAAGGCATGAAAGGTATAAAAATTCTCAAAATCCGTCTTCTGTCTAGGATTAGGAAATACATCATCCCTTAAAGAAGTAAAAATGCATCAAAGAGTTGCTTTGCCTGTTACTCAAACTGCAGAGTATGGGCTTAGCATGCTCATCAAAATATCATGATGCACAGGAACAGGACTAAGCACTTAAAAATCCAAACCACTCATCGCACACATCCCAGAAATTTCATACACCCAATGAAAATAGAAAATCACAATCATCATCAGTAGTCTTATATTCACAAGAATATAGAACCAGATAATGAGAGAAACCAAATAGTGAGAAACAAGACTTAGGACCAACCTCTTCATATACACAAAAGGTTCTTGAAGAAGCAATCAGATTGTCATATATGCGGTCATCGGCAAAGGTAAAACAAAACCATTGACAGCCAATAGCAGGTATCTGCAATAAAGAAAGCATCACAAGTCCACATTTCAAATTGCAAAATACTTTGAGAATTTACTTACCATACATAATATCAGCAAATTGGCTTATATTTTGCCAGAAGAAAGAATTATTCCTTGAAAAACAAGAAAACATTGATACAATCTTGACCTTTGCGAAAGAGAATTTATTCATTAAGAACCAAAAAGTATAAAAAGAAAGGTGCGCAGCACAAAGATTATGTACAACTTGAGCATGGATATTGAATCCCGAATCACACAAAAATTTATGTTCCCGAAAACTGGTTGTCATCCCCTGTATTACTACATATGCACCATTTTCGTAAAATTGTTCCACCCTTCATCTTCTCCATAGATGCATCAGCAGCTTTTTTAAATTTCCCTTACCCCAGCAAAGTTCCACGTGATCCTCCTATCACCAGTCTCTGCAAGGTTCTTCCCCATGCCAGGGAAATCTCTACCACCAGCCCCTTTAGGAACCTTGTTAGAATGTTTACATCTCTCTAACTTCCATTAATCAATAGTTTGTCTAACTTCCATTAATCAATAGTTTGTCCAACATATTCAATGACAACCAAGCCTAGTATAATTAAGGACAATTTTTAATTATCATCATTGTGGATATCAGACTATGAAAAGACTAAGCTACAACATAATTATGATGAATTTTAATAACAAATGCCTATGGTTGTCACCTTTAATTTCTGGCTTAATATCCACATCCTATCTAACTTGAGGAGTAAAACTTTTGACTTTTGATCGGTGTGTGCGCTGCTTGTTCTAAGTATTAAAACCAATTCCACTAATGGCAATAAGTTTCTTGCTAGAGTATCATCTAAGGCTGAAGAATGCACTGTAAATAACTTTAGCAGTCAATTGTACTTCAATGCAGATGTCCATCACATACTTTTTAAAGGCCATTGAGTTTATCTCAGACTGCAAGATGTACAAAGAGTGAAATGAGGTCACAAAAACAATGAACACCAAATCTAATTTCACAATAATTATAAGCTGTCCTGCTGAATCCAGACATAATAGCAAGCAGTTTCTATAAATGCAACTGTCTCATCTTACTGCAATCGCTTTAAGTGGAAAGTTTCTAGAAGGTGCTCAACATCAAGAAGACACAATTAAGCTTCATCAAAACTAGTTCTATTAGAAAGCTAAGAGAAAGAAGCACATACGAAGGTCCCTATTAGTTGATATTACCGCACAAGTTACTAATTAACAAAGAAGAGATGTACCTTTGAAAAATCAATCCCATATCTGATTTTGGTCTTCTGAGAAGGGAATGCCGCTACAAAAGAATCATTCTTTGATACAAAAACAGGTTCATTAAGAAAAGGTGCCAACTTTTCACAGCTTTTACCACCACCATCTTTGGCCACCATTAGCCCAACTTGTCGAATTGCCTCCATCCATTCCCTTGCCGACCCATCAAAAATAGGAACCTGTGTCAGTATTTCAGTTATCAAACCAAGGTTTTTTATCAAACCCAACAGCACATATTTAACATATCCCTATCTTTTTCAAGTAATGAATCATATTCCTTTCATATCACACCTCCGATACTAATATACATTCAGTGCATATTCGTAACTTCTCAAAAATGCAAACCTTTCTCTGTTCCTGAGTTATGTACCATGTAATTCAGATTAAGCACATATAGAAGCACATGTAAATCCGTCCACCAAAACTGTGAACCACAATCATTTTTAACCCAATCTCCTTAACTTAACAAATCATTTACACTCAATCACATCCATTGCATACATCTGTGGGCACAAGTACTTATGAATTCATCCATTAAGAATAGGCGCTTTTGATAGTACAGTAAAACCCTTTTTTTCCGTCAAACTTACCAACAAATATTATCTACAGCCATATCTTGATGGTAATGAAGCATTTTTAGCTCAATACAAACAATCAAGCATTGCATTCATGAATAGACATGAAAGCACATTAATCCATCCATAAAAAATAAAGGCCTTTATTAGTTTTACCTATCAAAAACCATTGCTTTTGCATCAATTTAACCTACATTTGTCATGCATAACCTTATTTTCTTCACGTAAGGAATTGTTTACTCATTAAACGGCATTACAATTCGCTCATTTGCATTCAGCCAGAAGCAAACGCTCAATCCAACATGTAAGTATAAATTTTTTTTAAAAAATGGAGCAAATCAATATCAACAGAATAACAACCTCAACAGAAGCATCATCATCAGAATCACAGCTTTGAATTTCGATACGGCAATTATCGACACCGGAGGCCTCCAGAGCAGAGAGCAAATGCTCGATCGTTCTTACACTATACCCATCTTTACAAAGTGTAGTGCATAAAGGTGACTCCTTTACGTAATCAATCGAAGCCCTGATGATATTCGACTTAAATTCGAAGTACCTGCCTCTTCCGGCCAGCTCAGGGTGTATTTTCACCGTGGATAGCTTGCCGGAGTGGACTCCCAGCCCGGTTTTCTGTATATAGTTGGTCACTGTTTTCTGTAACTTTCCCGTCTGCAATTCAACCAAAAAAAAAGCGAAAATAAGCGATTGGGTTCCGATCAATTTTGACTTTTTTTCATAAAATGGTTTTTTTTTTTTTTTTGGGGAAGGAAATTACCGTTTTCCAGGAGATTAGAGACGTCGACTTGACGGCGGATTTGATGCCGCCGGCGAGAGTCATTAACTTTATGAGGTGTTTACTTTCACCGGTCAAAGAAGAGAAAAAAATTGTTCCCGTTTGACTTGCGAATTACCATTTACACTTCTTTTTAAGTTGGGCAAAATTATACTTCCACCTCTGATGTTTATCATAATAGTAGAAACTTCCATCTATTTTGTGATAGTATTGCATTATTATTATTATTTTTTTTTTGAAGAGAAGATAAAAGTCGAAATTTTGCACAACAAAACTAGGTTTACAACTCGAGTTAATCTTATCTTTGAAAATTTATGACTTTTTTGAATGGTGTTTTATTCGACAAATGGTAAATATATTCAGTTGCTTCAATCTCCATTGCAATTAGGATTATTTTAAAAAACTTGATAAATCAACCAAGTCATATACCACATTATAAACCTTAGCTCTCAATTCTTTCCACGGTTGATTTTGGTTTAAGTTGTGAAAACTACGGTTTCATGCTATCCAATTTTTCCCCAATAAATGGGAACATAAGTAATGCCACATAATTTAAACCAACTATTTCCACTGATCATTATTGTAAACATACTTTAATGATAAGTCCTATCTAAATTGACAGATGATTCCTACTGTGTCTATTTTTCCATGATTTGACAATTAAAGGAGGGAAGCATTAGCTAAATTACTAGAACATGTTCTATGGGTTTATAGACCAGTATGTAAGTATTGTAAGCAATTGAAAAAACATTGGCCTCACATCAATGTTTGGACAATATTTGAAGTGTCATAGAAGGAGAGTCTTTTCCGCCGCCGCCAAATTTAGGGTTCAAATCTTGTATTTCACAGTTGAAAATAAGAAGGATGTAAAAAGCAGTGAGCGAATGATTTTTGAAAAAAAAAAATAACTTTGAAAGTATTATACTTAACACCTGCAAAGACCTAACAGTTGAATCTTCATACTTAACACCTAACAGTTGAATCTTTATACTTAACCCCGAGTACCTTATCTTCTCCCATTGTCCTTTTCAAAATGTTTAGTTATCTACTTTTCACACCCTGTCAAATCTTGCTTCATAATTTTGCAATATTTACTTTGTTAAAGTAGGTAAAACAAGGCAATGATGAAAAGAAATTCCAGTAGATGTAATTGGCTGGTTAAGTTTCAAGTTCTCAAAAGTGAGCCTACAGCCCTACAGTTCAAACAAACATCCAACCATTCACCAGTTCTTTCAGCTCAATAACCTTTACTAAAAGCAACCAAAAGTGTTGTTCTGCCTCTTAGACTCCAGCTGCTAGAGGTATTCAAACTTTAATCACTGAAAAACTTTATCTTATTTTACTGGCCCTCTAGGAAACCACATGGAAATTAAGTCAAAGCACTTTAAAGCAAGGGATCGCTGATTTAACCCTCCAGTGATATGTTCAATTAAGACAGGAATCTTTGCTAATTGTTTCCCAAATTATCATAAAGTAGCTTTTATGCTAACGTTATCTTTGACAATCCAATGTCATTGTGGTCCATTATCAATTTGTGCTGGACTAATACACAAAGAAAGCTTCAAGACCTCCCACTTTTTTTTTTTCTTTCAAAAAGTCATTATTTAGAGGTGCATTAGACTTCTGTTCTTCAAGATGGTTGAAAAGTTTTCTTCAAGTGCACACAAGGAATATTTTTTTCTGATATTCATCCAAGCAAACCAACCTGTATTATTGTTTTATCAAACTTATGTTCGACTCAACCCTACTTAGCCTGTGCTTAATTTCTCTAACTATCCAATTGAGGATTTTGTCTTCCCTCGTAGAGGATGACTACATATATAAACAAGACCCTTTGTTTATGGATCTCGAGAGATAACGTGGAACATATAAAAGTGAACTGAGGTTGAGAAAACCAATGCAACATTGGCTGGCATTTCTATATCCAATGTGAGAATTTCACAGTATTGTAAACAAATGGCTAACACATATGGTTCAGGCCAACAACGTGATTGAATCCCGCTGTTAACATGAGAACTGTGCTAGTACGTGATGTATAAAAATTTCTGTAAGTTATGTATGATTTTGAAAATATATATTTCGACTCGTAATAGTGATTGAAAATCTGGATTCGAACTCATTTAAAATTTTAATTACAAAAAGGAAAGGTAACACATATTCCTAGGATGACTAATTTGACTTAACAAAAATGACACATGACTTTGACCAGATAGCCTAAAATCTCATACACAGAATATAACAACTTGGAAAGGTTTACTGTTCTTCCAAGTAACTTTACTCATTTTTTGCTTTTGGTATCCAAAAATTTCAAAGAAATGCGATGTGGAAAAATGATATACCTAATTGTTGACTAAGAACTTCCAACAGGCTGGATATAAAGGCTTGGGCTTTGTCGTAAATCTTGTCAAACAGGAAAATATGCAAGCTTACACGGTATAGAGTTATCCTATAAAAAAAAAAAAGAGAAAAAAGAAAACAGAAAGAAGTCATCTCATCTTTCACTTGAATACATCAACCCATAATCAAATCTCATGAGTTAAAAGTCCTCCTTTACTGACCCACGCCTCTTGAAGCCTCAAAGAAGAAAACTATCACCATGTATTCAAGATTTAATCACAGCAAAGAAAAAAGTTCGTTGTATTTATTAATAATTTATTTCCATGACATGTACCTTCTTTTTTTTTTTTTTTTTTTTTGTCGAAACGATAGGAATATCCATGACATGTACCTGATATAGATGGTTTTAACTTTTTCTGAAGTTAGTTAGGGATGCAGTTTTTCGAAAATGGATTTCAGTAATTTATGAAGGTTCGTTGGAAGCTTTTTGGAAGCAAAAATTGACTAAAATCTAGACTCTCAAAGACACTTTTTCTTTTTTCTTTTTTTTTTTAATTTTAAAATACCCTGTAGAAAAGCTAAAGCATGGAAAACAATAAGAACAATTACTAAAAGCCAAAATCAATTAATCTCAACTAAACAAAAATATTTGGGACGGTTCAACCCCAAAAAAAAAAAAAAAAAAACATGCTTAGAGAAAATGTGTATCTTGTCATTATTCATGTAAATATTCCTATTCAAGAGTAAATATCGTTACTATCAATGCATATCGGACTTGTTTTCAATTGACTATTTTAATTGATTGTAAATTTTGATTTTGCATATCAGTTATTTAGTCTTTTCGATTTTCTCAATTGTTTTTTGATTTTAGATTTTAGGTTTTTAAAAAGTAAAAATCAAATCTTATAAAATATTTAAAACAAACGAGAACAAGGCCATGCAAATCTTTATACTGGTTTAATATTTTGTTGAACTGATTATGTGCAGTGATTAGTAAAGTCCCAAATGTCACAGGAATTCAATAAAAAGAAAAATCATTCAGAATTTTTTTTTGTTTTTTTGCAAAGAAAATTGTTAAAGAACACAGGGTGTAATGTTTAAGTCAATAATTTTTGTTTAAGAGAAGATTAAGTTTAACGATTTTACACCTAACTCAGGCGCCTTTGGGCCATGCTTTTTCCACTTCCCACCCAACCGTCAAGCGCAATGCCAGCTTGCTTATCCAAACCCAGCAGCCAAACAGTGCCTATTTTGTTTTCTCCTCCAACAATAAGGAAAAATTAATAAAAGGGTCAAATACAATTTACCCCTTGAACTATGAACTTTTCTCTGGTTGCACCCTGAAAATTATTTGTTTCATCAATTACCCTGTGCAATGGTAAGTAACACCTGACAATCTCCATCAACACAATGCATCAAATTAAGATACATACTATATAACAATAATGTTTATTGGGCAAAGTTTAATATTTTCTATCATTTAAGTCATACATACATCATAAGCATATGACTAATTTAGTATTTTGATCATGAGAATAGTATTAGCCTATTAAGTTAAATAATTGAATATCTCATAAAGGTCAATAATTTAAAGTTTTATCTATCGTCTTGCAACGTGGTTCCATTATTATGACACGTGTGGCTGCACTTTTTGATCCTTCTAAAATTGCAACCGAAACGTAAAGAGAATATGTTTATGCTGGACAGCTTGACTTGGAGTTGGATCCAACTTCACATTTGCTAAGCTGAGCAACTTGATATGAAAAATAGCATATTCAATTTTTGAATTTTAGTTGAGTTATTGCTTTTTTTTTTTAAAAAAAATTGTTTGAATAGCAAAAATTACAATACTAAGCACGACAATACTCCAAACTCGTTTCATTACCAAATCCAAACTTGAGGTTAGTTATGTTCGAGTTGTTTTCAAGCCTACTCCAATCACCCTGAAATTTATAAAAAAAACTTGCCAAACTTAATCTTGAACTTAATTTTTAAATCGAGCTTGAAACTGAACTTATTTTAGGTATTAAATCAAATTAAAGCTCAAGTTACATATTGAATGAACTGATACTTGTATAGATTCAAATGCAACCTAGCTTTGATGCAATCCTGACAATTAAAAGAAAGACAAAGAGTGATTAAAAAATTAAACATTTAAGGAGCACATTGTTTGTGTGAGTCTTTGAGGGGTAATTTGAAACAATAGCACTTTTTCACGAGGCAGTTTGCAATTCACCGAAACAAGAAAAACAAAAAAAAAAAAAGAAAAAAGAAAAAAGAAAAACACTAAACCTAAACAAAACCCAAAATAAAACACAAAATTAAATTAGATTAAATTAAATGAAACAAAATAAAAATTCAACTCGTCTAAATTCTCATTTCTTTTCTACTTTTTTTAATTTCCCTCTCATCTTCTTCTTTCTTCTTCCCCTATAAATCCAAGGCAGAGGATTTCGGTTTTCAAATTAAATTTCAATTATACCAAGTTCTTTCCCTCAATTAATTCCCCCAAAAATTTCCCCCTCAATTTCGATCTCCTTCTTCTCCAGTACTAGTACCTATCGCCCCAGCCAGCTGTATCCATCCATCTACCTATACTTACAATTCAAACTTACACTATTTTTGTGTTAATTTTGGAAAATGTTCCGATTGCAGCGAGAAAAGATCAGAAAAAGATTTTGACACTTCAGTTAATTTTGATTTTTTCTTGTCAATTTTGCAATTGCGGTGGAAGAATTTATAGTGGATACAAAGGGCAGAGAAACCGTTTCATTTTTTTCTGTATTTAGGGTTTTTGAATTTTGGTGTTGTGTGTACTTCTGTTTTCCTATGGCCGATGTGTTTTCTATTATTCCCGCGTCGGTTTTGCGTAATTTGTCCGATAAGCTTTATGAGAAACGGAAGAATGCGGCTCTTGAGGTTTTTAATTTCTATTTTTTTGGGGATAATTTTTATTTTAGGGTTTATTGAAGGGATCTAAGGATGATGATGAATGTGTGTATTTGTGTAGGTGGAAGGGATAGTGAAACAATTGGCAGTGGCCGGGGAACATGATAAGATTGCGGTGGTGATTAATTTGTTGGTTAATGAGTTCACAAACTCCCCGCAGGCTAATCACCGAAAGGTGGGATTTTTTTCCCTAATAATGCCGAGTTTTGTTGATAAATTGGTGAATTGGGGGAAATTGAATGGGAATGGATCTTTTGGCGTGATTGTTATTATTATTTTTTGGTTCTTTTCTTTTTGATTTTGTTTTTTGGGGGGACATGCAGGGAGGTTTGATAGGATTGGCAGCTGCCACTGTGGGTTTGACTTCTGAAGCGGCCCAGCATCTTGAGGTATGGTTCTTGTTTATTGAATGCGTTCATTTTACTTAATCTTCTTTTGTTTATAACTGTTCTTTAGATGGTAAACAAAACTGTAGTACCATAAAAGTTGTAGTAGTACCATAAAAGTTGTTAATTGTAGTAGTACCATAAAAGTTGATTCCTTCATGTGCGTTTTTGTCGATTAACAGTAGGAGGATGATGTTAAGTTATTTTTGGTAGATGTTGTTTTTGTATATTCTTTTGGAAGCTTGGTGTGTTTATGATGCTGTGGAATTTGCTTCTAACAGTTGCTCGATGTTATGTCTTTGAATACAAAGCTTGTCATTTGAAGTGTTTTGGAGGACTTAATTAATTTAGATGCTTGCATCTGAAGTTGTAGGGAACAAAGAGTCCTGTTGTATATTCCTTTTTCTAGCTGCTTAGTACGATGGCAATTGAAAACTGGTAGCTATTGTTTTGGCTCATTTCGGTGACTCACATTATCAGAAAAGGCAAAAGATTTGCATCTATCTTTGGGCTTTTCTTGTTAATATGTGTATTTTGTCTATGAGGTGCATCTTTCCTGAGTTGTCTATGGAACTGAATTTTTGGCCGGTATTTTCAATTATTTACCTACAAATGGATCAGAAATATGTAGAGCTTGTATGCTTATAACAATTTGCAGAGATAGCATATAGGGGTTGGAGAGCTGGCAAGGAGTGTGGTGGTTTTATTGTTTTGATTTAAGTTTTTTGGTACAAAATAGTTTCTTTTGCTTGATGGTTGAAGTATAAGACACAGTCAAGTTTCTCTATATGCTTGAAGATTGCCAATATGAAGATTAATGATAAAAGCAATACAATTCAAACTTGGTATAACAATAAAGTTCCAATTCCTAAGTGCACCATACCTCCAGATTTTCATTGAACAGGTCAAAGAATAACGAATGCCATTTACCTGCCAGCAATGTTGATGCTCTATTGAGGGGTTGTGAGATCTTGTTCTATTCTAGGCACTTGCTTTGAGTAATTTAAACTGTTTTTTTTCCAAAAACCTTTTTACTGTTCGAGTTAAGAAAACTAGGTTGATAATGAGTTGTTATGTGCTTGGTGTGCATTATATTTCTCTGGATTTTTGCTACTGTTCTGCATGCTATTGGTACTTCAAGTATACAGTACAGCTTGCATCTTATATTTTTGTATAATTTCCCATGTTGGCCTTGAGAGAAAATATTTGTAAGCAATTTTTGTTTACCGAGACATCAAGTTCTACTTGAGAATATGACTACTGTTGTATCCTTTCCTGTTTCGCTTCTCCTGGTCTATATATCTTGTTATTTGCAGATATTCTAAATTATCATTTGATGAACAGATGTAATTATAAGTCAATAGTCTTTTATTGATGCCTTTACTTATCTTTGGATTTAATTTTGCAGCAAATTGTACCACCAGTGCTAAACTCCTTTTCTGATCAAGATAGCAGAGTTCGTTATTATGCTTGTGAAGCTCTATATAACATAGCAAAGGTGTAATACGAAGAGATTTTGTTCATATATGATGTCTTCTATGTATGTTGAGCTTCAGCCTCTCTAATCTCATTTTGCAGGTTGTAAGGGGAGATTTTATTGTGTTCTTTAATGACATTTTTGACGCATTATGTAAGCTTTCCGCAGATTCAGATGCCAATGTACAGAGTGCTGCCCATCTTTTAGACAGACTAGTGAAGGTAAATAAACTGAGCATTTCTATTTCCCCATCTTATCATTGGCATTAGATCTTTCCAAATGATGAGTTGCTGTATGATTTGCTTTCTTTGATTGCAGGACATAGTCACAGAGAGTGATCAATTCAGGTTTGCTTTATACTGTTCTGTCCCTTTCATGTTAATCAATAAAAGTTTTACTGCCAGAGTGAAATAATTTATTGCACTCGTATCAATACTTCATTCTCTTTGGCTTTCTCAGCATTGAAGAATTTATCCCATTGCTAAGGGAGCGAATGAATGTCCTCAATCCCTATGTCCGCCAATTTTTGGTGGGATGGATCACCGTATTGGACAGTGTTCCTGATATAGATATGTTGGGTTTCCTCCCTGATTTTCTTGATGGTAAGCTTTTACATTGTGAAGGTTAATAAAGTCTTGCTATGCCGCTTTACTTTTTCTTTCTTTATTAGAATTTACATTTGATACTAGGAGACTTGCATTAAATACTGTCTTTGTTATTTGAATATATGGACATATAGAGTATGATTTCCAATGCGTCTGATATCGATATGGTATCGTAGCAACGTAAATTCTTGGAGGGGAAGGGAAGTTTCTGGGATTGAATGTGCTTGTCCAGGTTTGGGTGGTTTTTTGGGGGGTGGGTTGAGAAGGTGGATGGTCCAACTAAACAAAATGGATCTTAGAAGCTGAGTGCAATTATTGGTGTTATCTTTTATCTAATCTGGTTGAATGTATTTGCAGGACTATTCAATATGCTGAGTGATTCTAGCCATGAGATACGCCAACAAGCTGATTCTGCACTTTCAGAATTTCTTACAGAAATCAAGAATTCTCCAGTAAGACCTTGGGGAGTAGTCAACTTTGTATATAGTTAGTGATTTACTACATGGTTGCTTTTCTTGATTGAATGAAGTCTTTGTTACATACATTGTTTCCTGCTCCTCAAATCTTGTTGAACTGGAAGCATCTTCCTTTCTGTGCATACGGTGGTAGGAAGGGATCCCTAATATTGAGATAAGAACTTTACTGTTTAATAAGTTCATCTAGTGAGATTGATTATGTTCTATTCAACATATCTTGTATTGCTCTTTGGTAATGCCACAAAATGCATTAGCAGCTTTTTTGACCTTTCTTGAAGAATTTTAGGATGGGGTTGTATAGATCTGTCTTTTGGATGTTTTTGGATTATGTATTGACATGAAAGGAAAAATCCTGTATATTCTCTTATACTGGGAATATTGTTGTTGTAAAATCCTGACTTGGCAGTGCTACTCTTGAAGTCTGTAGATTATGGTCGCATGGCTGAGATATTGGTACAGAGAGCTGCTTCCCAGGATGAGTTTACTCGGTTGACTGCTATTACTTGGGTAAGCGTTGATGCTTAGTGCTGCTGCCGCTGCTTTGCTTCTTATACGTGTATCAAATGGGAATACCATATACTAATGTGTCCATATTTGTTGAAATCAGTATCAATCAACTGCTTTACTGTGCAGATAAATGAGTTTGTAAAGCTTGGTGGGGATCAGCTTGTTCCTTACTATGCTGATATTCTGGGAGCTATTCTTCCATGCATATCTGACAAAGAAGAGAAAATAAGAGTTGTAAGTTTTTTTACTATGAATCTTCTGTTTGTATCTTCCATTTGGTATTTTCACCTCCCTTAGTTTTCCTTTCCAGTATCTATCACTTTTTCATTTTTGTATTATCTGAATTAAAGGTTGCTCGTGAAACAAATGAAGAACTTCGAGCAATTAAGGCTGATCCTGCTGAAGGATTTGATGTGGGAGCAATCCTCTCGGTTGCAAGGAGGTATAGCTAGTGGATCCTGGGTTTTGGAGTAGCTTCTTGTTGGCTACTGTGGATGCCACTTGGTTCGCTAGATGTTATAGAGCAATTCGTAAATTGGATTTTGTCCTCTGTTCTGGTATTATAATCGATATTTCCTTATAATCTGTGTGTAATGGTAAACTTGTGTTTCCTTCTTATCAGGCACTTGTCTACTGAATGGGAGGCAACACGTATTGAAGCATTGCATTGGATTTATACCCTCTTAAATAGACACCGTACAGAGGTGATTCGGATTGTCTTATTATTCCTTTTAAATGTGGACCCTTTTATGTGTTCTTAAATGGTTGTAAAATTTCATGCTTTCTGAATGGTTCTGATTTTTTGTTGCCTGAAGCTGTTACTTGCTAAAATCAATTTCCTTTTTTTTTTCTGCCTCTTATTTTTTTCACGAAGGGGATTTTTGTTTTTTTGTTTTTTAATAACTTAGAGAGTTCTTCTAAGAAATGAAAAATAACTATAACTTCTAGCTGGCGAAAATGATTACTGGAGTGAGTAAGGATGGAGTTGTCTAAGTATCCTGTAGACCTTGACTTTCATGAATTACATGGGGAAATGAAATTTTATTTTGCACATTTATGTCTATTGATGTTCACAGCCATCATGAAAGATGGCAAATCTTTTGCAATTGTTAGTTTTGATGCTATAAAGTTTGAAATCATATGTCCAGGTCTTTTAGAACAGGATTAAGATCCTTTTGTCTTTACTATTGGTCATGCTCTATATCTACCTTGACATTTCTACCAATTACCTTGATAAGGTGATTAGGCTGTTAATTTTCCTTTTTACATGGAACAGGTTCTGGCATTCCTGAATGATGTTTTTGATACACTTCTCAAGGCATTATCAGATCCATCCGATGAGGTATTTTCTTTTATGTTCTTTTTTAGGTCAAGGGATTGTCTGTTTATTAAGGCGCATCTTGTTTTGCTTTTCATTTTTTGGATTATTTGACCAAATCACCGTACGCGCTGCAATAAGGATTTGAAGCTCGTTTCATTCTAACTACCTTGAAATTGATCGATGAGAGATATTAGTTTTTCTTTTTTGTTCTTTGTGTTGAGGCGAGAGAAAGCAAAGTCCAAAGATTGTGGGTTTTTATACTAAATTAGGTACCTTTGGGGGATGGTTTGGACAAAATTTTTCTGGTGAATTCATGGATGAATCTATGATCTAGAAAATGTGTTCCAGTGTGAACATATAACTAATAGAAAGATAAGGGGTCCTGTGTAGGCTTTTGGCAGAGCAGGTATGCTTGCGGAGGGTGCTTCTCGTTATCCGAGGACCTATTTTTCCTCTTTGTGAGTTTCATTTAATTATGGGATATTTAGTTCTCAGACTTTTGGTTATACCCTTCTTACACTCATCTGCCCTTCCCTCATCTCCTTTACCTATTTCCTTCGCGGCCTTATCCTCCAATTGCCTCCTTTACTTTTTGCAGTTCACGCTATTATTAGGTATTTTCTCTTCTTTCTTCTTGGAGGGCTATCTTCCTAAACTAAAAGTGAAGTTTAGTTGCTGTTGATTGTAATTGGTGCCTGAGGATTTCTTTTGTCTAAATTCTGTAGCTCATTTTGTTAGCATATTTTTAAATTTATCTGCAGTTAGATGTCTTTTTTTTTCCTTGAAAACAATGACTGGGCAGCTTTTCCAACATACCGTCTTAATTTGCTTGAAAACTCTCTTCATTTATAATAAGCTTATTTCTTATTCAAGAATCTTTTTACTTTGTTAACCCACGACTTTTAAGATATTGCTTAAAGATAAGACGAAAGAAGAAATCATGTCCTATTTGTTACAATTTCTATGTGCATTCATTCTGTTGAAAGACTATTGATCATCGCATATACTGTAAACAATGGTCAAGAAAGTACTGATTCTCGTTATGAAACATCAGGAGATGTGAGAAGTGTCATTACCTTCTGTTTTCAGATGTTTTATATCTAAAATCCAGATGAGTTTGCACTGAACAAATATTGTTCGAAAGTCATTCAAATCAGCACTATTCAGTTGCATGTGTAATGCATATTCCTTATCTGGTGTTCTTCCAGGTAGTCCTTCTGGTGCTTGAAGTGCATGCATGCATAGCCAAGGATCCACACCATTTCCGTCAGCTCGTCGTGTTTTTAGTTCATAACTTTCGGGTTGACAATTCTCTCCTAGAGAGGCTAGTCTTTCTCCTTGAGCAACTACACTGTTTTTAAGATATGATTTTTGTTTGAAGAATGTATTGTGGTGCTAGTTGTTAGCTTAATCTTTTCTTCAATTCAGACGTGGTGCTTTGATAATCCGCCGGCTGTGTGTTCTTTTAGATGCTGAAAGAGTTTACCGGGAGCTATCTACAATTCTTGAAGGAGAATCTGATCTGGATTTTGCGTCTATTATGGTTCAGGTTTGTGGTATAAAGATCTCTTTACCACCATCCCCTGGCTGTCTCTGGTGCAAAACTGGATGGTTGTTTTATTAGCTGCTTTTACAGGATGTAATTATTGAAAAAGATTTTCTTGATTCGTTGTTTTTAATCGAGATAAATTCAGAAGATGGATTTAGGATCCTAGATGTGATTGTCCAACTTTATGTATGCTCATTTGTTTTCTTGCAGGCTTTGAATTTAATTTTGCTTACATCATCTGAGTTGTCTGGTCTTCGAGACCTTTTGAAACAATCATTGGTTACTGCTGCTGGAAAAGACTTGTTTCTTTCTTTATATGCCTCATGGTGCCATTCGCCAATGGCAATAATAAGCCTTTGCTTATTAGCTCAGGTGGGACTCTGCTGCTTTCTGGTTTTGACTTGTTACTATTGGGTTTCTACCTCCTTTGCTTTTTAATCGCTCTCAGCTCTTTTGTTTGATATGGTGACTGTAGTCATTTTAATTGATTCTTATAAGTTGACTATCTTGCTTGGATTACTTCACAGACGTATCAACATGCTAGTTCTGTCGTCCAATCCCTAGTTGAGGAAGATATTAATGTTAAGTTCTTGGTCCAACTGGACAAATTGATCCATCTATTGGAGACTCCCACCTTTGCTTACCTCAGACTGCAGGTGATGAATTTTTGCTAGTGTATTAGGGTTTGCAATGTACTTTCTTTGCAACATTTGTGTTTCTTTTCTCTTTTTTTTTTTTTTTTTGTCTTTTTTGTGATTGTGCACACTGTGGGAGCAAGGCTAATCAATATTGGAATTATAGAGAGTCCATAACTTTAGGGTGCTAATCATAAGGTTAACCCAACTGCTACCCGATGGCGGTGTTTCAAGAATTATAGGAACTTATCTTGGTATATCCTAAATTGCAATGACACCTCCGTAGGTCATTATTTCATGAACGTCCTTCATGGTTAAACTTTGTGTTTTATATTAACAGAATTTGGTGAACTAATCCGATTTGTTTCAATTTTTTGTTCTGGATTGATATTGATGGAGACATGGAGAGGGTAGCTAATTAGAATTAAGAAATATGGCAAAATTTAGAAGAGGTACTCTCTATCAGTGGATTAAAGTTTTTTGGGTAGGTCAGTATATTTGTTGAAATGATAGTTGAAGGGATTCTTGGTGAAATTAATTTTCAGTTGAGGCTATATGCTAACCCTAGTCATAAAATCAGTGCAGACTCTTTTTCATTAAATCCTTTCTAAAGTAAATAATAGATAGCGTAAGATTGAATTTCATACTTTCATTGACCACTGGGACTTGGTAATAGCTGAAGATGTGCAATAGTTTGGCAGAGGAAGCAGAAACCTCATGGTTACTAGATCATTAATAGTCTGGCAGAGAAGCAATAGACTCAATTTAATTGAACGTATATCTTATACCAATGTATGAATGAGAAGATGAGCAATAGCCAAGAGGGACATCAATTGACAGTATAAAGACATGCTGTAGTGCAATTCAGTTATAAGGTTTATGTGATTACGTCTTTTTTGTTGTAATTGAATTCTGAGACACATGTAAGAGATTATATCTATTTTAAATATTATCAGTGACTCTGAATTCTGTGTTGTTCGTTTGGTTGTAACTGGGTCCCTCATTAGTCAATTTGTCTCATTCCCAACCTTCTCTTGCTGTAAAATTTGGTGTCACATCAACTTCCTGAAACCGTATCTTCAGATTCATATTCCTCTCTCTCTCTCTCTCTCTCTCAAGTAGTGATGGCTATTAATTTTGCCTCTGCTTTTATGTGATCCATGTGGCTCACATCAGAGATGATTGATTGTCTTTGGATCACATCCAAGAAAATTGGTGGTACCTATATTGAGGAGAGAGAACAAAATTGTTTTCTTCCAATTTTTGGAACCGAGCAGTATGTTGATGACTATAATGCATTTTGATACCTCTTCTCATCCTAACGGCAATAATGTATGCTACAACCCATCTTAACCTGAATTAATATTTGAAGTACTTTCGCTTCTGCAGCTTCTTGAACCTGGAAAATACATTTGGCTTTTGAAAGCTTTGTATGGCCTTCTGATGCTGCTTCCCCAGGTACGTCATATTTTTATTTTTTTCTCACAGGAATGTCAATGTGCTTGTTGCCCAACTTTAAGCTTGGGTAGAGACTAGTTGCATATTTTACATTTCTGATTTTTCAACTTCATTTATAAACCTAGGGCTCCAGGTAGGGGTGGGCAAAAAAACCCGCCGATCCGAAAACCCGATGAACCCGATCCGATTCGATCCGAAAAATAGGATACCCGATCCGATTTTTCTTAGCGGGGCAGATGAGGGTCGGGTACCCGAAAAATCGGGTACGGATACGGATCAGAAAAATAAAAACCCGCGGGTACCCGACCCGCAGGGTATATTTTATAAATATTAAAAAAGTAGGGATCATTTTATAATTTTGTAATTTTTAATCCTAAGTGCAAGTGAAGTGGCTCGTAGCCTCATATTCTAATCCTATATGATCTACTCTTCTCATTTTTTTTGAAGAAATTGAATATTCTCGGTGAAACATGAACAAAATGAAAAAAAAATTTGTGAAACTCTGTTATAAAAATTGTTCATCCCTTTCATCTTTTTTATTTTTATTCTACCTCCATCGATCTTTCCTGCAAATCTTGCATCAATTCAATCAAAGATTTTTGTTTGGAGTCTCAATTTTTTGTTAGCTAGATAATTAAAATATTTGTGTCATTCATTTGCAATTATATCTCTTAAATTTGTCTCTTTTATTTAGTGTAAGAAATTTATTTTTCTTTTTCATCACCTTAATACCATAAGGTCTATTCCAAAGATGTAAAGAAGTTGGGGAAGATTTTTAACATTATTTTGGTTATATTTTTTTTCAAAAATAATTAGTTCTATTCAATTCTTTTCCCGAACTTGATTTCACAATTGACTTATTTGAGATGCGGTCTTGTACCATAATATCCTTGGGGAAGTTACCAAATACTTATTATCCTTGTGTTTGTTGTGTTGTAGAAGTATGAAATGTGTGAAAATGGTGATGTACTCAAAATTATTATGAAACTTCGTTTTGTCCATTAGATATTCTAATATATACTAAATTTATGAGATCGATTTGATTATTGGATGAAATGTGTGAAAATGGTAATGTATGGACTTTAATTACAATATCTCTACTAATATTAATTGGAAAAGCATGTTTTTTTATTGAAAAACATGTTGATATTAAGTAGAAAATAAATTTTTTTATTGAAAAATAGTTTTTTTTAGGGGCGGGTACCCTATGACCCGCTCCTTTTTTTCGGATACCCGCTATTCGGGTACCCGAAAATATTAGGAGCGGGTTAGGGTCGCAAAATGGCTGATCCGATATATTAGGGTCGGGTCAGCCAAATCATGTTAGGGGCGGGTACCCGACCCGTGCCCACCCCTAGCTCCAGGGACTTGTTATGCTATGAGTAATTGCCTCTATTGTCCTAGATCTGGTTATCAAATGAGCATGTGATGTCCTTGAAGAGATACTGTTGCACTAAGACTTGCAGTGTTTCATGATATTGGGAACTGCTTTCTGTCATTTTTCTTTTTTTGGGGGAATTAGATGATTTGTCAATTGCTTTTCTGAATTAGCTGCAGCATCTGAAACTTTTTAAAGTGGTTCCCATCTTTAGACAATGCTTCTAGTCCCATCTTTAGACAATGCTTCTAGTCTCTAATGTCAGGAATTTCCAAGAACCACACAAATGAAAGATGTATTTTTGTGGTAAGCCCTCAGAAGTAAGTCATCAAGCAAATTGTGCTGGACTTCAGTTGGTTTAGTGGTTTTTCTAACTTGCACAAAGATTGATTGGTTTACTTGGTTGCGACCATCTCTAAGGTCTCAAGTACTCTGCTGTAACAGCATGATGATACTGAGAGCTTGTTACAACCATGGATGGTTTGATTGATTGGGCCTGCTTATGCATAGTATCTTGTGTAGTTACATTGTCTCACTAGCAGATCGCTTTCTTGTTTTTATTGTTTTTTGGTTTTGTTGGTTTAAACGTTTCAGCCTTGATGGCAGCAGGATCTATGGGTTTCTTGGGGAGTTTGAATTTACTCGTGGCTGGTATTGTTACAGTGATGTTTGTCAATCTCAAAATGTCAATGACTTGTATTTATTTGTTGATGCAGCAAAGTGCATCATTTAAGATTCTGCGGACCAGATTGAAAACCGTACCTCCGTACTCATTCAGCGGTGAACAACTGAGGATAGCGTCATCTGGGATCCCCTATTCACTAATGAATTATACAGGGAGTGGGTCACAAATTTCTGAGGACGGTGTTATGCATGATGATCTACAAAATCCGCACAATGGAATAAATTTTGGTTCCAGACTTCAACAGTTTGACCAAATCCAGCAGCAGCATCGTATGCATGCCAAGACACAGACCCAGTCACGATACAGCTCTACTTCTTCAACAAAGGTTGGTTTTACTTGATGCAAGTTTCAAAATGTGGTCAATTTGGACAAAATTTTGGCTTCTGAAGTTCTTTAATGGTTTAAAGTTAGTGACTGTACAAATGTTAGCTGGTTCAGGAGGTTCAAAGACTGGAAGAGCCAAAGAGACCTTCAGCAGCACAGGAGCTGAGCCGGCCTCCTTCAAGGTCTTTGCGAAGAGGTCCAGGCCAACTACAACTTTGAGTCTTTTGGGTTTTTGTGATTTAGTTGAGGTTCATTATACAGCAATCTCGGTGTTAGCCGAGCCTTTTAGCATAAGTGTAAATTGTATATTCTAGGAGTTGGTTTTTGTTAAAAACTTCCAGAGGTTGTTGGGATGGTGGAAGCTGGGTTTTGGCATCCGTGCTCGGATATTTCCGAGCTATTCTTTTTTAGCGGACAGATGACGCCATGTGGTTATGTTGTTTTTATTAAAGCCATGTGGGAAGAAGGAAGAGGTAGATATCCAATTTAGGATACTTGATGAAGATTGTTTTTTAGTAATTCATCCCTTGCAACCATTAAATAAATATAAATATATCTACTTGCCTACGTGTTGACACTTTCACCTTTTTAATGATTTTTTTTTTTTTAAATTTTTGGGTTCCCAGTCTGGTGGTTTCCTTTGTCATTTGCGGTGATGATTCAGTGCTTTTACCAGGCAAGAAAACATGGATGGAAAGAGGTTTGCATTTTTTTTTTTGGTGTTGGATAGATTCAAGAAGGCGAACCTATGTACGTGCTTGAGCAATGTGGCTAAGCATTGACCAGCTTATGTGCAACGCGTTATAGATGATAATGTGGATGAATTAATTTTAGGTTTTATTTTGCTAGATGATTTGAATCGCTAATCATTTTAGACTTCGGATAGTTGACATGAACAAAATGAAGAACTGACAGATGAGAGGGTAGGTCAGAAAATTCCATTACTAACTCACACTTGCTACGTTGATCCTTCCTAATTTTAATGTGTTCTTTCAGTCTCTTGCTAATTGTGTCAGTCTAAGGTAAAGAATATGGTCATGAGAGGGAGAAATTAATAAGAGCAACTTCGAATTATGGAGCAACTTTTTTTTGAATAGGTTACTTCAATCAGGTCTACATGCAAGTTTTGGCTAATTCATGTTTTCAGCTTATCATATGAAGATTTTCACAACTTGGCCAAGTTTGAACTGTGAACTTCAGCAATCAAGCTCAATATTGCAAAGGAAAAAAAAGAAAATTAAATAAAAATACCAACATATGATAGACAAAATTATGCAGGCATGGAAGATGATTCCAATTAATTGGTGAGATGATAAATAGACAGAATCCCAGAAATTAGAGATTTTGGATTCAAATCACTTCCTTCTCCGCTTCTTAAATCTCACCTCTCACCCGTTAAAAATAAGAAAAGGACAAACACAAGTAAAGAATAAAAACAAGGTAAAACCTCAGTTGAGAATTACAAGAAAGTATTTTTGTTTTTTAATTTGTTTGTTCATGCGAAATCAAAGTTACAAGTTAGAAACACAGATTATGCTCGACAAAAACATACGACCTAGGAAAGCAAGACAGAGAGAGAATTAATTTACTCGTATTTCTCAAGCATCAGAAGCAAAAAGATACGACTTTTAAAATTACCTGGGAATTCAGTTGTGTACTAAATATTGTATAAGAAACCGAAGATGAAATATCAGGCTTTTCCTTGTCTACTGGAGAAATTCCTTGCTTCGACTTTTGGAAGGTGGAGCGTTTTTGCTTTATATAATGCTGATCACTGCGATATAATGGGTGACCAGACTCACTACTCCCTAGCAGTCGAGAAAGTGTGCTTTAAATCAGAGGACAGAAAAAAAAAAAAAGCTAAATACAATTGAAAAAAAATTTAGTTTTTTCCACCTTTTTTTCTTTTCTTTTCCTATTCGAGGGAATTTTTCCCAAACAAATTATGTATGCTTGAGGAGGTTTATGTGCTAATTTTTTTTTTGTTACTTATTGAAGTATATTTTTATCCATATGATAACGCCTAAATGAGTCCAACCATATTGAAAAAAAAAAAAACTTCTTTTTTTGGTGGGCGGGGGAAGGGTTTATTGGACCTGCTCATCTACACATTTGGATTTTCAAAAAGCTCTCTAGCAAATTAATTTTGCTAGTGTAAAACCAAATTTTATGAGAACAGTTTTTTTTTTTTTTTTTTTTTACAAATAACTATAATTTCTTCTTCTTCTTCTTTTAAGCAAGAGGGAGAGCCTTCTATTTACAATCCTTTCCCCTTACCATCCAAGTCAACCCACCTCCAATATCTTTTGTTTGCGAACACATAAAATATACTTTAATCATTGCTTACATCAAGGGACTTAATTTATGCAACTTGTTCAAGAAAATCTTCTAAAATCTTTTAATAATTTTTTGTTATAAACAAAAATTATTGGACAAAATAATTCTAAGTAAATTACACTTTAACCTCCTTTGAATTATTGCTTTTCCATATAACCCTCTTACGATTTTAAAAACTATAAATAACCGATCATGATTTGAATTAAAATATCAAGATTATTCTCGTTTAGAAATAACAATGACTGAAATTCAAAGGTACATAAATGTAGTACATATCGTACTTTAACTCTTTATGGTTTGACGCTTTACAAGAATTGTCAAGCCATTGAATGTTGCTGTTGGAAGCCTCTCATGACTGGTACAACCTGGAAGCATATACTGTAAAGTAGACCACATATATATATCTGTATGTTCATCAACCTCAACTATCCAGGCATACATTTTAAGAAACAAATTAAAGTACTACTCCATAAATGAATCTCTAGTCACCTTAAGATAATCTCCATTCAGCCCAAGGCACTTGAGTAAAGGCCAGAAGCTGAGAAGCTTGGTAAATAAGATCCTCCGATTCTGTCTATGATTTTCAACAACTCCATTTAACGACCATTTAACGACCAAATATATGCATGGTCTAACTCAGAGCAGTTAATATACTGGCTCAAAGTCAAGACCATCGTTCTGGCAAAAATTCAATATTTTCAGCGTCAAAGCAGACACACTAAAATGTTGGATACCCCGACACCTAATTATGGACAAAATGGCAAGTTTAGGCATGGTAATTTGGACGGGTGACTCAAAGGTGATTTCAAATAGTCTGAGTTCTCTGAGCATCTTGAAGCCTTCCAAGGCTGTGGGTAATGTTTTGCAAATACACTTTGAGAGGTGCACTTTGGTAAGTTTCGGACAAGAGAAAATACAAGAAGGGACATTATAAGGAATTGGATTTGAATTATTAAGAATCAGTTCTTCGGGGGCCCTGCCTTGATGAGAAGAGCAGCCATTGATCAATAACGGAATACTCTCCCGAAGGTAAATCTGGCACTTGAAGATCAAATTGGAGGATAGGACCAAGGTGTTGAAAGAGTATTTTGCTGGCCATCTTTACATGGTGTTGTTGATATTCGATGGCTGATCTATTGCCTCTAATATCTTCTGAAAATTGCTTGTGAAGCTCAATGTTTGGATGTCCAGCCCATATATATCTCAACTTTCTGGACAAAATACTAGTTCTTGCTGCATCTCGAGTAGGAATGTGTACCAATATATGATCTATAACATTGTCCGAAAGGCTTGAGATTCTATCAAGAGAACACCCTTCCGCGTCAATCCGTGTTCTTCTTTCTGTTCCCATTGGTTCTATGCTCTAAGCCTCTAACTAACAAAAGAATAATTTATATACTGATCAGAAAAAAAGATGTGTTCGGTAGAAGGCACAGGCTACAATCAATTATCAAAGTAAATCCTAAATTTTTCATTCCCCAGTTGCCAATTAAATGGAATCAACCAAGCAACTGTATCAATAGTAATACAATTGGAAAGTAAATCCGTTTAACAATGGACATTCGAACTTAAGAAAAAGAAGCTAATATAAATTTTCTCCGAAAAACAACCTTAGAAGAAGTGGGCAAGAAACCTGTTCTTGACTAGGACTATGAGTAGCAGGCACTGCTCTTGACGAAGAAGAGGGCAAAAAGCTGAGCAAAAGATAATTATTCTTTTAAGTCGCTTGACCATGCGAATTCAGACAAGTTACGAGCACAATGTTTCTCAAACATCGGAAGCAAAAAAGATACAGCTTGCATGAAAGGAAAAAAAGAAAAAACCGGTGATTGTGAAGGACTTAAATTACCTTGAAATTGGAAGTTGAGTTGTCGAATTTAATATTAGCAAGAAATCATAGATGAGAAATCAGTCTTTTCCCTGTCTATGGGAGAAATTGCTTGTTTTTGACTTTTGGAAGATAGAGCTGTTTCGCTTCCTGCTGATTACTACCATAGTAGTCGTGAAAGTGTACCTAAAAGCAGGGGACGGGGGAAAGAAAAACTGCTCAATACAATGCAAAAAAGAATTTTTAGTTTTTTTCCAACCTTTTTCCTTTATACTTTTGTTTTCTTTTCCTGTTCGAATATTTAGAAGAGTTGTTAGAACAACAATTTAGAATCTGAAAACACACATCAAGAGTATAGGTTTGATTTACTATATGGGTATGGAAACGAAGGTTACATCTTTTTTTCTTTTTTTTTTTTTTAAATAGCTTGAGGCGGGTTATGGGGTTAATTTTTTCTATTTTTTGAACTATCTTTTTTTGTGCTCATGATAAAGGCTAAAATAGTCCAATCATATTGAAAAGAAATATATATTAGAAATCTTAAAAGTACGTTTGTAAGTCACATAGTTATGGGTAATACCAAAAATTTGCTTATCTATACATTTTGATTTTCATAAAATTCTTTAGTTAAAAAATACTAAAAATTTGACAAGAGTGCATGGTAGAGATGAGTTGGACAGACTTATTTGATGCAATTTGATTGATGCTTGCTTGAAGTTTGTTTGTTCTACGAGACTTATCTAAAGGAGAAATTAATGTTTCATTAGTGATATATTTGAATCTTATAATTATTCCATACTAAATACATTATGATAAATTAATGGTACATTAATATAAGTAAGTCATAATAGTATATTAATATAAGTAAATTATAGTTGGTTATTTTATAACACATTTTCGTAAAGAGGAATTAAAGAGATATTATAAGAGAAATTAAAGCAGATAAACAAAGTAACTAACGAAAAACTTGCTTTGTGGGGGCTAAGTGCTGAAGTTCCAAATAAAAAACTAGAGTTTTTCTAGTGGATGCCCTATTGACACTTATTAACACACTTGCATTCTACTAAATTTATCATGCATATATACACACTAATAATTATTACTTTTTTTTGCGTTTATACACTTTTCCTAATTGAACCCCTTACATTTATATACTTTTTTTTTTATGAATCTTATATTTCTAAAAATCTAATACTTGATATATATTTTAACGAGTGTCTTTAGAATGCCCATTAGATGAATCGAAAAACTAACAGTTAAAGTAACAAAGTTCTGAGGTTTATGACACAAATCACTAGTCTACGGTGTTCGTATTGATGGTACAAGTCCTTTCACATTGGCAATGATTTTTATATAACTAATGGCAAGAAAATTTCCACAAACAATTATAGTATAGGTTTTTTTTTTTTTTATTTAAGTGGAAGGAATTGAATCTAAAACCTCTTAACCCCGCCATCCAACCCAACCCTCTCTTCACATTGTTGGTTATTATTCCTTGTTAAGGGTAAGCTTTTTAACTGTTTTCATCAGTTCATGACGTGATTCAAGAAAGGCTCTATTTAAGGAAGGTGGACCTGCTGCCTACTAAGTTAAACTATTTTTTTTAGCGGCACACTATAGTTGAGATTTATAAATATATAGATGGAGGAGGAGCAGAAATGGTTGCTGGAAGCAATCGTTCCAGAAAGGTTGATGGTTAAGATTTAGTCAAAAAAAAAAAACATAAGGATCAAATTACATCTTATACATTATTTTTCATACGATGTATAGGGTCCACAAAATTTTGTTATATAATTACACATTATTGAAAATAAGTTACACTGTGTGTACACAAAATTACATCTTGTATATTTTACTCAAAATCGGTTCGAATAGTTTTTTTGATGACTATTCAGTCTCCGTCTCCTGTATAGACACACATGCATGCGCACACTTTGCGAGTATGCTTAAAATAATAGTGTTTATTCATCCAAAACATTAAATTAATTGGTGGTTAGAGAAATCAGATGATTAAAAGTAGCATTAGAAAAAATTACCATGCATTATAAAGAAATGAATCTTCCATATTATATATATATATATATATATATATATATATATATATATGTATATGTATTATGCTTAAATTAATGTTTCTTCATACAAAACATTACATTAATGGTGGGTGGAGAAATGGGATGATTAAAAGTAGCTTTAGAGAAAATACTTTGCCTTGCTAAGAAATGAAGCTTCATTACATTGTGGGGGTAGGGCAACTGCCTCAAAGAATTTATAACTTCCATAATTTTCAATGCTGGAGAATCATAAATAGGGTTTAGGATTTCGTTTTTGGTTTAGGTTAGGGGTTTGGATTTTACTACTATTAATTCACAATATTGCAGCCGGTGTAGATTTTATGGCCTTCTTCATGCGAGAGTTATGTGAGGTCCATAAAATTAGGAATTTACTTACGTTTTAAATTTGATTTAAAAAGAAACAGAGATTAAGAACATGGCAAAGTTGGTAATTGAGAACTGAATTCTTGCATGGTCATTGTGATAGTGATTGGGGTAAATGTCTTGATGACATGAAAAACACCTCAAACTATTATTTTTCACTTGTTCTAGAGTATTTTCCTCAGCATCAAAGAACAAAGCGTGGAACAATCATTAGTTGAAGCAAAATATGTGTCCACGAGTTTAGCTACATCACAAGTCATTTGGTTTAGGAAAATTCTTGAAGACATTGGTGAGAAGTAAAAGGAAGTTACGGTGGTATTTTGTGATAACATATCAGAAATCAACATTGCCAAAAATCCAGTTTATCACAGCAAAACTTGCCACATTGCTATCAAACACTATTTCGTTCGAGATACATCTAAAAATGATGAAGTTGAGTTGAAATTTTATAAGAGCGAAAGCCGAGTTGCAAACATTTTTATCAAGGCACTTCCAAAAGGCAAGTTTAGCTATTTTCAAGTAAGACATGAAAGTTTAAGAATAGCACATTAAGGGGGAAATACGTTGACTAATGCGTTTAATTAATTAGTTCGTTATCAGGTAAAGTTAATGAATAGCTAGTCAGCAAGTGACTTGTCTAAAATTATCTTATGTATTCCAATGAATCTAGAATGATGTACTCATAACTTTAAATAAGTCTTGTAAGTTGCAAGATAATTATGATAAAAATGAATCCGTAAATTAACTTCCACTCCAAATATTCCTCTTGTTTCTTGGTCAAATACCCAACAGAGCCTGTAAGTTCCAAGATGATTACGAGAAAAATGAATCAATAAATCAACTTCCACTCCAAATAGTCTTTTTAATTTTTGGCCTATTGCCCCACGCTTCTCAATGAGAATTTACCAGCACAAGCTGCACAACTAATCCGATCGGTGAAATTCTCATACCGAATTCCAAGTGCACCGATACTGAAAGAACAGTAGGCATCGGTGGTGTTTCGAAATATAGACATATAGGTCCTTGACATTTTGTTGGGTCTAAGCGAAAGAAAGACCACAGATGTCTGAATGCAGAAGAAAGCAGCAAGTACACACAGCACAATCTTGAGGGGCAAGACTTGTAGCACTGAGTACAAGCCAGTAATGAATGCTATCATCATTGATATGAGAGCCACAAAAATATTTGTCTGAATGTCTTGGAGCTCAGACCATTTATACCTGTCATTTTTGGTTTGCAGGATCTTAAGTTGTCGAACCACTGCACCAATGGAGAACATTATTGCTAAGGAATCTGAGATTACGAATGTAATAAAAGCTGCTTTCTTTCCTAAAACTGCCAAGCCTTGGTTCAGACCGCCGCTGCTATAGTATCCACCTGGGACAGTAAAACCGGCCGCAAAAGTGACCGTTGCAATCAGGGTGGCCACGATCAAATAATTCCCTGCCAGTCTATTCAGTTTCTTTGGTTCATCAGTTTTTGGTGATTGTAAATTCTTCTTTAGAGTAGCTACATTTCGATAACCTGGAGTTCCACCCACTCGCTGCAATTCATCCCTGATAAAACTCTAGCCAAATGATTCGAGACACCGCCAAATTGTAAAAAATAGTGTCAGTTATTTCATTTGGCCTCTAATGTAACATAGTCTTAGAGCACTCGTCCAACACTACTTGGATAAATCGTATGATGTATTGAGACAGGACATAGAAGTGAGGAATGTTAACAATCATATCTGGACCGGCTAAGGAAGTGATGCACAGATATTCAATCCCATCAGCAAAGCAATTTTTATTTTTATTTTTTACTTTTTGCTACAAATTTTACCATTTAACTCACTAGTCTATGCTAATTTTATCGCTCATGTCTTATTTCTCATGTCTACATGTCTTTCTGCGATAGTGTGTTCATACATAGTGTTAAAGTTTTAAAGAGTTGTCATAGAAATAGCGTATCAAGTATTAAATTTTATTTGTTTTTAATTGGTACATGACTCGATTATATCACCAAAAAATGAAAAGAATGATAAGAAAAAAGTACTTCGTAATTTAGACTACCAATTTCTATACTAGTATGCAATAAATAGCTCTTATCATATTTGAGAGAATGTTTCATGGATGTATTGTTACATTGTTTGTTTTATTATATGCTCTTATTCTGCTTTTGTTTTTCATCTTCTTTTTTATCATTTATAAACTCCAAGAAAGAAAAAAAAATCAAATGTGGATCTAACGTCCATTTTATTATATCTAGTAAAAGTAGATGTATTTCAGACTGGATATTTGTTTTGACCGTGTTCTAATACATATTTTTTTATGAAAAAAAAACTGGTGCAATTTATGCGAATTAGATCACTCATTTAGTTCATGGATCGGATATCCCATCCCTGAACAGGCCTACTCTGTTCTAGTTTTCACTCATTTGAAATTCTTATATGTGAAAAATTAACAAATTTTCTGATACAACCGATAAGACAATGCAAGGGGAAGAAAAGAAAATCTTACCTGTCTTTCTGAGAGCTCATCTGCCTGTAGGATTCTATCTAGAGGCGTAGAATTCAATTTGTCGAAGGAATTGACGTCCACAAGAGGATGCTTTAGAAGGCTATTCCCCTCTAAGGTGTTGGTAGCAGCATAGAGGTGGAGAGGAGTGTTTCCTTTTCTATCCTTCTGATTAATGAGCTCAGAAGCCCAGGGGTACTTTTCTAAGGCAAATTCCAACACTTCTTTTTGCTCGTATTTTACTGCCAGGTGAAGGATATTCCGACGTCCATGAGTACACTCCTCCCAACAATCTGGGCAATGGGATAAAATCTCTTGCACCAAAGCTACATGTCCATGAATTACAGCAATATGTAGAGCAGTCTTGGAGTTATCATTCTTGGCAGCAACATAGGCAGTAGACCTATCAGCAGACAGTAGTAGTCTTGCAATTTTCTGATGATTAAATTTGGCAGCATAATGAAGTGCAGTCCACCCAAATTTATCGGCCCTTTGTATAAGATCAGGCAGCTTTTCCAAAATCAGCTCCATGGATTCTGACCATACATAATTCACGAGTGTCAAATGCAATGAGCTTCTAACGTTACTTTTGTGTCACTTCAGCTTGCGCTTTAGGTCAATTCCAGATTTTGTGTTTGTATTTGCTATTGTGTTGAAGTCATTACAGTTATTTCTGAACCTAAATACCCTTTGCCATTGGTATAAACAACCGATCACATTGGGGATGACCTTCTTTTTCAAATGTTTTTTTCTCACCAATTGCTGTAAAACTGTTAAGACCGGGCCAGGAAATAGACAAACTCAAGTTAGCACAAATTAGGCGGTATAACCGACCATTTAATAGATAGGCGGTAGATACCAGCCATATAATAATTAGGCGGTAAAACCGACCATATAAAGACGGATAACAAAGCAAATAAAAGACACAGAAGATTTACGTGGTTCGGTCAAATTGACCTACGTCCACGGGCGAGAGAGGAGCAATATTTCTACTATGAAGAAGAAATACAAAAGCCGTAGGAAAGTGGTTCCTAGGCCAAAAGGCACTTACAAAAGAGTTTAGAAAATATTCCTAAACTCAAAACAAGAGAGCCTAAAATATTTGACTAAATGGGCTAAATGACTCAAGGAGCTAATAGCCCATATAACTCTCTTTAAGTGGTGCAATTGAAACCTTCATATGAGCCCCCTATTTATAGTTGTATTTGGGAGGCTTTCCTTCTGCTTCAGGCGATGTGGGATGAGGAAATTCTGCCACAGTCAAGGATTGCGGCTGAAGAATTGCGGCTCAACAAATCTCCACCTTGGCATAATTTTGAATCCCACCATCGTCAATAGTAAAATCGCTCCACCTTCTCCACATAAGCCCCAATGGGCTTAAATCACCAACAATGAACACCAACCAAATCCAAGCACTGCTTGAACTTGTAAACTGGAAGAGGTTTCGTAAACATATCGGCTGGATTGTCCTTAGTATTGATTTTCTGAATAAGGACTTTTCCCTCAGCAATGATATCCCGAATGAAGTGATACTTCACATCAATGTGTTTCGTCCTCTCATGATACATCTGATCTTTAGTCAAGTGTATGGCACTTTGACTATCACAGTGAATATCAGTAACACCTTGATATAGACTTAGCTCGCTAAATAAACTTTTCAACCACAAGGCTTCTTTGATTGCCTCGGTCACAGCCATATATTCTGCTTCAGTAGTAGACAAAGCTACGACAGGTTGTAGAGTAGCTTTCCAACTAACAGCACATCCGCCAATGCAAAATACATAGCCCGAAAGTGATCTTCTCCTGTCAAGATCTCCAGCGTAGTCTGAGTCTACAAAACCAACCAAAGTGTTATTATTTCTTCCAAACTCCAAACATACATTTGAAGTACCTCGCAAGTATCTGAGAATCCACTTCACAGCCTGCCAATGTGTTTTACCAGGGCAAGACATATATCTGCTAACAACACTGACTGCTTGTGCAATATCTGGACGAGTACAAACCATTGCATACATAATACTGCCGACTGCACTGGAATAAGGAACCCGTGCCATATAATCTTCCTCTTCATCTGATTTTGGTGATTGAGCAGCAGATAGCCGAAAATGGCTAGCAAGAGGAGTAGATACTGATTTAGCATCTTTCATGCCAAAACGCTCCAAAACTTTCTCAAGGTAATTTTTCTGGGTCAAAAATAACTTTCCTACTCCTCGATCTCGATTGATATCCATGCCAAGAATTTTCTTAGCTGCTCCCAAATCTTTCATTTCAAATTCACTATTTAACTGCAGTTTCAAGGTGTGAATTTCTGACAAATTCTTGGCAGCAATGAGCATGTCATCAACATATAACAATAAGTAAATGAAAGAACCATCATTTAACTTCCGGAAGTAAACACAACTATCATACATGCTCCTTGAATAACCATGACCCAACATAAAGGAATCAAACCTCTTATACCATTGTCTTGGAGACTGCTTCAATCCATATAAGGATTTCTTCAATAAGCAAACATGGTCTTCTTTACCTTCAATTTCAAAACCCTGGGGTTGTCTCATATAAATTTGTTCTTCAAGTTCGCCATGTAAGAAAGCTGTCTTAACGTCGAGCTGTTCTAACTCCAAATTATACATGGCAACTAAAGCAAGCAAAACACGAATAGAGCTATGTTTAACAACAGGTGAAAACACATCATTAAAATCAACACCTTGTACCTGACTATAGCCCTTTGCAACCAATCGTGCTTTATATCTTGCATCTTCAACCCCTGGAATACCTTCCTTTTTCTTGAAGACCCACTTGCAACCAACAATTTTCTTAGCTGACGGCGGCTTTACAAGAACCCAAGTATCATTCTGATGAAGAGATTCAATTTCTTCATTCATCGCAATCAACCACTTTGCAGAGTCATCACAAGAAACTGCTTCTGAATAGGTGGAAGGCTCACCAACTGCATCAGTTTCTTCTGCAACAGACAAAGCATATGCAACTAAATTTGCATATCTTTGTGGTGGTCGAATGTCTCTCCTTGCTCTATCTCTGGCTATGGAATACTCCTCTTCTTCTGAACTATCTTCAACAGTAGATTCAGGTGTATCTACTGGCACTTGTTGAATAGAAGATTTGGATTGAGAAGGACCAGAACTGCCAATATTAAGCTCCACCTGCTTCTGTGTACTATCAGTAGTACAAGGACTAGAAGACTCCTTCTTGGAAGATAACAGAGATAATTCATCAAAAGTAACATCTCTACTGATTACAAATTTTGGGGATTTGGGATCAGGATACCATAATCTGTATCCTTTCACCCCAGAAGCATACCCAAGAAAAATGCACTTTTTAGCCCTAGGCTCCAATTTTCCATCATTCACGTGCATGTATGCTGGACACCCAAAAACTTTTAAATTTGAGTAATCAGCAGGAGTATCTGACCAAACTTCCTCAGGAGTTTTGAAATCAAGAGATGCAGAAGGAGAACGGTTGACAATATAACAGGCCATATTGATTGCCTCTGCCCAAAAGTCGTTTGTCAACCCTGCATTGGAGATCATACATCTTGCTCTCTCCAAAAGCGTTCTGTTCATACGTTCGGCCACACCATTTTGTTGAGGCGTCATCCTGACGGTGTGATACCGAACAATTCCTTCATTCTTGCAGAATTCATTAAATTCACCTCCACAAAATTCCATGCCATTATCTGTTCTCAACCGCTTAACATGTTTTCCTGTTTGTTTCTCAATCAAAACTTTCCATTGCTTGAAAGTTAGGAAAACATCATTTTTGTGCTTAAGAAAATAAACCCAAACTTTCCTTGAATAATCATCAATGAAAGTCAACATGTACCTGGCACCACCTTTAGAAGGAGCACGAGAAGGACCCCATAGATCGGAATGAATGTAATCGAGAGTACCTTTTGTCTTGTGAATTGCTGGTGAACTGAAGCTGACTCTTTTCTGCTTCCCAAAAATACAATGTTCACAGAATTCCAATGCCCCGGTACTTTGACCACAAAGAAGTCCTCTTTTGCTTAGTATGCCCAAGCCTTTTTCACTCATGTGCCCCAAACGCATATGCCATAATTTGGTGATGTCTGTATTTGACAAAGATGATGTTGAAAACAGCAGCAGCACCTGTAACAGTAGATCCCTGCAAAATATACAAAGTACCAGATCTGTGTGCCTTCATAACAACAAGAGCTCCTCGAGTGATTTTGAGAACTCCATCTCCACCTGAATACCTGCACCCGATAGACTCAAGAGTGCCCAAAGAGATGAGATTTTTCTTCAAATCTGGAACATGTCTAACATCTGTGAGCGTCCTCACAATACCATCGTACATTTTAATTCGGATTGTGCCTTTGCCAACAACTTTACAAACAGCGTTGTTGCCCATTAAGACAACTCCACCTTCAGTTGATTCATATGTTGAAAACCAGTCCTTATTGGGACACATATGATATGAACAACCCGAATCTAAAATCCACTCATTGTTAGACCTAAAATTATTTTCCGTTGCACAGAAAATAGTTCCATCATTCTCATCAACGGCAATACTAGCCTCGGTGGTTTCACTCCTTTTCTCCTTTTGCTTTTCTTTATTTTTCAATTTAAAGCAATCAGAGATAATATGACCCTTCTTTTTACAATAGTTGCACACCACATTTTTATGTCTGGACTTAGATCTACTTCTATTTTCTGTGTTTCTCCTTTCAGATCTACCCCGAACAAACAAGCCATCGGCTTGACTCCCACTAGTTTCCCCAGTAATATCCCTATCTATCTGCTCTTTAGATTTTAACGCAGATTTAATTTCCCGATACGAAATTGTTTCCTTTCCATATATCATAGTATCACGGAAATGCTTAAAAGATTGGGGAAGGGAACACAAAAGTAATAGGACTTGATCTTCATCATCAATTTTCGAATCTATATTCTCCAAATCCATAATAATGGAATCAAATTTATCAAGATGGGAGAGTATAGATGTACCTTCAGACATCCGAAGCATATACAAACTCTGCTTCAAATATAGCCGATTCTCGACTGTCTTCTTCATATACAAGGCTTTCAATTTATCCCACATAGCCTTGGCCGAAGTCTCCGTTGCTACCTCACGCAATACCTCGTCGGAGAGATTTAGGATAATACTGGATCTTGCCTTCTTATCCATCTCAGCAAAATTTGCATCTGTCACATCTTCTGGCTTTTTCTCAATTCCTTGAATTGCCAAATCAACTCCGTCTTGAACAAGAATGGCCTCCATCTTGAGCTGCCACATGCCGAAGTTGACATTCCTGTCGAATTTCTCGACAACCGTCTTTGTTATCGTCATTGTTGCCACAAAATCTGTAACTTGAAATTTGTCTCAAAAAAAAAAACTGGCCAAACAAATATGCAAGTCTCGTGAGCGGGCCCCACAGGGTGAGCGGACCCTACGAGATAAGCGGGCCCCACGGGGATGAACGGACCCCACAAGGTGAGCGGGCCCCACGGATAAACGGACCCCACAGAATGAGTGGGCCCCACAGGATGGACGGGCCCCACCAGATGAACGGGCCCCACCAGATGAACCTGTCTTGCAAAATATAACAACCAGCTCTGATACCAGTTTGATAAGACCGGGCCAGGAAATAGACAAACTCAAGTTAGCACAAATTAGGCGGTATAACCGACCATTTAATAGATAGGCGGTAGATACCAGCCATATAATAATTAGGCGGTAAAACCGACCATATAAAGACGGATAACAAAGCAAATAAAAGACACAGAAGATTTACGTGGTTCGGTCAAATTGGCCTACGTCCACGGGCGAGAGAGGAGCAATATTTCTACTATGAAGAAGAAATACAAAAGCCGTAGGAAAGTGGTTCCTAGGCCAAAAGGCACTTACAAAAGAGTTTAGAAAATATTCCTAAACTCAAAACAAGAGAGCCTAAAATATTTGACTAAATGGGCTAAATGACTCAAGGAGCTAATAGCCCATATAACTCTCTTTAAGTGGTGCAATTGAAACCTTCATATGAGCCCCCTATTTATAGTTGTATTTGGGAGGCTTTCCTTCTGCTTCAGGCGATGTGGGATGAGGAAATTCTGCCACAATCAAGGATTGCGGCTGAAGAATTGCGGCTCAACAAAAACTCGTCTCTCTCTCACCCTTCTTAACTTCAGCAGCTGATATTGCTTGTACTTCTTAATTTAAGTATCAATATTCTATAAATTCTCCTTAAAGAAAAACACCCAATGTCTTAAAATTCAGTACGTGGATTGTATACTTTGATCCTCCCAAGTTTCCCCTTCAAATCAATTTGGCTAATGGAATAGGTGGCAAAAAATCATCCATGTGCAAATTCTAGACATTTGAAAATCTTAGGAGGAAATTTCTTGATTGGAGACCCATGTTCTACCGAATTGAACTGAGAGCGCTTTCTTATCACATTATATACTTGCTGAAACAATAAAATGCTTGTCAATCTTTTGGACATGAATGTCTTTATTTCCGTTTTGAAACGGACTTTGAAGGCATGTTATATGTTAATACTACTTCTTTTCATTCTAATTTTTTCCCCTTTCTTCCCATTACATGAGAGGGAGCATGGATTTATCACGCCATTCTCAAATTAAATTTGGGAAAAGTGCCTCAAGCTTCTTAGAAAAGCTATAATTGGATGTTGATCTTTATGAAAGACAAGTTTCAATTCTTGATTCGTCCCGTCTGTAAAGCTAGTTTGTACCGGCCTGTCTTTGAAAATTAGAACCACTGCATTGAACCACTTCTATTTCTTTTTGTTTCTTATGGTCAAGGTTGGTCAAATTGTTGTCTTTCAAAAATCTTTGGTTTTATCTCAAACTAATTAACCTCTCCAACGTTTGTAAGAAAGAAAAGCATATGCATAAAAAGAAAAACATCAAAGGAGAAAAAAAAAAAGAAGTTCACAGATTTGCTTTCTTTACAATATAACGTACCTGGCAAATCCCATATTGCTGCAGCGTGAAGGGCAGTTTTGTGACCGGGGCCAAGATAAGATGGTGACTTGCAAGTCTTCAAAATCAGATCCGCAATATAACGATTTCCCATCTCAACTGCGACATATAGAGGAGTCTCCGAAGCATAATTGAGGCGATATCGGAACTCAGGATCTTCTTGAACCAACAAATTAGCAACCTCATAGAAGTTGTTCTTAACTGCCTCGTGTAAAGCTGTGTTGCCATCCACATTAGCCATCTTCAGCATCCTCTTGCGTCTGTCGACAAAACAGGCGCAAGACCAACATCCTTTGTTCTGTTTACTCTGATCAATAAGTTCTCCAACAATGCTAGAATTCCCATTTCTTGCTGCCAAATGAAGTGCAGTCTCACCACGAGCATTCTTTGCCATTAGCAAACAGCAATATCGTGCAAGGATATGTCGGACAGCATCTGCAGAGTCACAGGACTGGGCTAATACGTGAAGGACAGTGTTTCTTTTTGGAGTCCTCTGATCGTGCAACTCGTCCGAAAATTTTCCTAGTAGGCCCCAATCACCTGACTGCGCAGCTGCATACAATTCAGGATGCATCCCTTTTTGTGGAAGGTTATGCAATTCAGGATCCACTGCTTTCTGCAACTAATTATCTTATCAGTAAATCTGAACTTGTTGAAGTTACTGACTTTGTTGTAGCTCAAGTATGCATGAAACATGAATAATTAGTTTTTGAGGCTTCATTTCTTTACTTTGTTGAGCAGCAAGAGTTGAACTAACCCCGCGATGGAGGGCAATTAATGTGTGTTTCGTCAGGAGCAAAGGAAGAAGCAGATTTGAGGGTAGAAAGGAGATGGGAGAGGAAGAAGGGAGAGGGAATTCTGCTTCCCGATCAGAACCAATAAGATGCAGAGAAAGGTAATGAAAGGACAAGGTGCAACAAATCACGGATCTATGAAGTGTTATCGACAGTACATACTTCGAATTTAAAGCATGGCTAAGCAACTCGAATTAAAACCCTTTTTCATGTTTATAATTACAATTAACACAGAATGCTGAGACCCAACACATACAAATTATTACTCAAACAGTACAAATCGCCCTATTTAACTATAACTACAAGCAAACCTGTATTTCGTTTCCATTTGCAGTTTCATGATCTATGCACTAACTTCCTTTTTCTCCCTCCATAGCTTCAGGGAGTGCTTTTGCTTCAGGAAAAGTGCTGTGCGTGGCCCCATTATGGCCTCTTTGTCATTCCTGAAATTTTGCTGTGAATGCATCTTCTGATGCAGCTACATCAACATGGACCCAAATGTCTCCCCCGGACCTAGCAGCAGGGGAGAGCCTATTTTCTTGATCTTAATTGCCTATATTCATGAGCTTAAAACTGATGCATATTTATTGAACTCTATCAATGCTTTTAATTAATTTGTCCGATGCTTCTCGATTGAGCTACAGAAGTTGAAACGTCACCACGGTGCATGGGAAGTACTTGTCAGATTCTTCACAATCTTCTTGTTAAAGATGAAGTGCATGGAGCAGTATTCAGGACTGAACTGAAGAAATCTAGAAGAAAAAAAGAAGGAAAAAGGGAAATTCCATAATTGATACTGAGATACTTTACTTAACATGTAGAGAAAGGTATCAAATTTGGAAAGTGATAAAACAACTTAGTGGAATTGGGTCCATTACAAACATTGACGACATTCTTCTTGCACACCTCGAGATAGAAGAAACAAACGTCCAAAAGAACATTTTACAAACATGTGTTAAACCCTCTCCATATACTTGGATTCAATCAATCTATGCCTTTTTTCCCTTCAAGTTAAGCTATTTATTTACCACTGCAGTAATATTTCCTTCTCCAGAATTCGTGAGAGCGTCTGACAAAGTCAGCTGTCCACGACTGGCTGACCATGGAAAACTGCCAAATTGATCAATCAACATTGATACAACCAAAAAAAAGTGGGAATGGGAGGATAACCGGACTCTGAAAATAGTAAATGAACTAACGCTCAAAATGGTTTTCATTGCTCAAAGCCTTCAAATATGGCGAAGATTAAAGGTATATAATGTAGTACAGTACTAGCTAGTGGTTTTAACTTGGGTGACAATCTAATAATATAAGTCTATAACAATTAATCTGCGTCAGTCAAATCCTTATCAATGCTTCGAAGGTATCTGATGCACACTCCTTGAGAACACGCAACTTACTCTAGCTAGCTTTTGACTGCACGAGCATGATTTGCCGAATGAATACGGCCTTTATTAGTGTTAGAGAGAAAACATCAAAGAGTCCAATTTATAAGTCGGGAACTCAATTTTGACTCAAAAACTTAAACTATTGGCTCTGGAACTTTTATTTACGTATTAACCACTCTTTTTTCGTCTGTCGAACCAATATGGGACATAGTTTTTTACTCATGAACCTAAGGTTGGGAATCCAAAATGACAAGCGTATAGAATGCTGCTTTCTTTCCTAGAATTGCCTTGCATTTGTCTCGACCCTTACCACCATTATATCCGCCTGGGACTGTAAAACCAGCAGCAAAAGTTACTGTTGCAATTTGTGTGGCCGCAACCATTTAAGTACCGCCCATTTTTTCCAATTGTTCAGTGTCGCCACGCTTTGATGATAGTAAATTCTTCTTCACAGTTGTAACATTTCGATAACCTGTGGAGTACTGCCACCCGCTTGCTCTAACTCAACCTTGATTAAACTCTACGCAAATGATTTTGAGAGAGAAAAAACCATGACTATGGCGTAGTGATTGCATTTAACTTTCAAATATGATATAGTATTGGTTTACTACTTGCACATGTTTATAGATAATTAGGGTATTGGATAATCATGAGTTGAAAGAAGTAAGATGCACACACCATTTCATTAAAAGTCTTATGCTTCCAATTCCGTAATACTCTAAAATATTTGTTATCTTCAACAAATTAAATATTTCTAAAATTTTTCACCTCTATCCTTTGTCTTCATGATATATGATTTGTTGAATACAATTAAAATTTGGCAAGAAAATGATTGGACAAAATTATTCCTAAAAAGATGACAAAGTAATTGGGACAAAGAATGACAAGAAAGTCACCGTAGCGGTGCATTAATGAAGACGAGTCATGTTTGAAGAATGAAAGAGTAAGTCATGTGTTTTTGCACAAAATTAAGGGACATATAAAGTGAAAGCAGCCAGTAAAGGTGGGAGAGGGTTTCTAGAGAGTGCCCTACCGGTTACCATCCCTACCTTGGAATTTTTTTTTTCTTGTTTGTTTTACCATCAACCTTGCCTACTTTTCTTGGTCTATGTAAGTATGCAAAAGGAAGATCTAGTACTGGTTTTTGTATTTGACAAATTGGCAAGTTTTTTAATACAGCCGAAGGGGAAAGGAAGAAAAATCTTACCTGTGCAGAAAACAGAGGCCCTTGCAGGGCGGGAATGACAGCCCTTGCTACTGTCACTGATCATCGATCCATTAGCACACAAGTACACGGCCATAGTAAGTGTTACATCCATTGATACAAGTCCAGAAGATCAAACGAAAGTTTTGAGTACTTAACAACATAATGCATTGTCTTACAAGCCAGCACAAGATCAAACAAATACACACAAGTCTAATCATTCACCAATATTTGAGGCACTTTAAACCTTCTCCAATGATTCAATCGCGCACACCTTACCAAAGTTGTCCTCAAAGAAAGCATCATCGTCTGAGATAATACAACAATGAGGTATGAGCAACGTCTTGCTTGATAATTAAACAGTTCAAGTACTCTTTATTGACAGAAACATATTATAGTAGCATAACACACTCCATGAAAATGACAAATAACTAGAATTAAAGTCATAATTACAATCAAAACGTGTGATTATGAACAATGATCAATTGTACATTTATTCACATACGAACTCAATGCCTGATCTTCTATCGTTATTTGTATATATATATATATCCAATTGCTAACTATGAATCCAATTAGCACGGTCCAAAACTCTGCCACAATCCGGTCGAGACGATTTAAAAGTTTACATAGGCAAAACTAGACCATCGAAAATCAACAAAGTATCCACGACTTTATTTCGTATTAATTATATTGCATCAAACAGTATTACATTTGTTGACATTGATAAAAGACCACATATGGATATTCAGGTACAAAAGCGAACAAGATAACAATGCTCCCTTTTTGCACATGATAAAGCCTCATCTATAATTTAAACAGAACAAGGGAGCAAGAAATATTGTTTACCTAGCTCAAACTATGTGAGCCACCTCCAAACTGAATTAATCTCGATGACTGTGGTCTTATCAACCTGTGTAGCATTCAAACAAGAACAATTATAAATCCCGACCGTGATAAACAATTCAAGCATATTAGACTTCTAAGATTCTAAACTTAAAAGCATATAATTCAGGATGAAACAAGCTTTCTTGCAGATGTTCGGATGGATTAAGGGATGAATGTACTATCCAGCCGTTGCTTGCGAACACTTGGGATGCACGCCATGACGTTCGAACAGCCGAACGTGCTTGTACGCTTAAACCCAAGCTTTTGGACTCTCTTCGGATTCAGCATGCATCTACCAAACGCTGCATCCGAAGGTCCTACGGCATATTCAACACGACAATCCAATTTCTACTCACTCCAATGCCGTGAAACCATCATAAACTGGCATCAAGAAAGATTTCCAAATATCCCAAGATCGCACAAAAAGAAATGCAAGCCCAAAAATCACACATTTTAAGCACACAACGTCCACCATCGACTCCCTTTACATTCCTTGACGTTTCTTCCATAAGCAACACAAATTAGCACATCTCACCTTAGTTGAGCCAAATTGAAGGTTCTCCAAGCCACTTGAATCCTTGATAAAAGAAGGAACCTTAGAGAGAGAACGAGTTATATGTGATTAAATTAAATCTCAATTTGGAACAGATCCCCAAATTAAAATTCACAAATTTGCTATTAAATCCTTCAAATGTCAGCATCTCACACGTAATTGCCAAAGTTTGTTCACATCAAATTAGCACAAACAACTATCGTACGCATGAGTTTTAACTCTCAGAGAATGGCAAAAGTAAATAAATAAATAAAAATAAATTCAACCATAATAAGCTTTGATACATTGTTGAGATTTGAGGATATAGTGGTCCAAAATTCTTGTCCTTCCTCTCCCTCTCCACTTCTTAAATTCCATACCTCTCCTAGTATGAAAAAAAAAACCTCTGATACATCCGTTAGACTCATTAGGACCGAATCCAAAATTTATTCGACCTCTATTCAAAAAACATGCATGCTCAAAATCACACATTTTAAGCGCACAACCTCCACCATTGTTCCCCTTTACATCCCTTGCCATTTCTTCCACTAAATCAACCACAAACAACATGAATTAGCACATCTTACGTCTATGGAGTCGCAAATAAGTATATCCCGAACTCCGTTCTCACTCTGAGAAAGAGGAAAAGAAGGAATCTGAGAGAGAGAGTAAATAAGTAGTAAAGGGTAATTTCAAGTTTGGATAGATTCCCAAATTATATTCACAAATTTGCTTTTAAGTCCTTCAAATTCTTAACATCTCACACATAATTCCCAAAGTTTGTTCACTTATCTCATAATTTAATTCGCTTTGCAACAAGGGAGGTTTGGGCTTAAGTTCACACTGACCTAGCACGGAGAACTATCACATGCATGAATTTAACTCTTAGACCATGGAAAAGAACAAATTCAACCATAATAAGCTCTGATACAAAATTTAAACTAAAGTGATTTTACCTTTATACAATGAGAATAACCACAGCATAGAAGCCGAACAAAGAAACCATAAAAGAGAGATAAATCTTGATGCCCCGGATTGGTACCACGGCAAAGAGGCCACTCATCAATGCTATCACCATTGCTATCATAGCATATCCAATACCTAGCTCACTGGAGAATATATTGTGAATTGAGCTGCGTCAAATAAAAGGTCCAGCTTCTAATGGACTACAATTTGTTATAAGACTACGAGGATAGAGTGCAGAAACGCCAATGAATCTGAAACAACAAAGACAATGAAAGCTGCTTTTATTGCGTCCATTACCGCTTTCAAAGCCACCTGGACGGTAAAACCAGCTGCAAAAGTCACTGTAACTATGAGTTAGCGACAATCAAGTAAGAGTCACTGTTTCAATCAACCTTCGATCTCTTCATCTTTGTCAACAGCTATTGCTACACTCCTTACGGTAACATTACCGATACTTGGGTTAGCACCAGCACGTTTGAGCTGGCCCTTAATTTCTTCCTGACAATGAGTTAAGAGACAATATAATTGTTTGCGCCAAAAAAAAAAAGGTGACGGTAATCGTTAATCTTCGTGAAATATGAATAAGACGCAGTTGTTCTAAGAGATCATAATTTGTTGAAAGAAAACGGATTTGCCAATCAGTAGTTAAAACATGAATACTGAACACTGTCAAATGGTGCACTAAAATGTATGGAGTTTGCTTGAAATAACTCATGAACAAACCAATTGATCAATTTAAAACAAGGAAAAATCTTGGTTTAAGATTTTGTCCAATTACTTACATGCCTATTATTTCGGTAATTGTATTTATTCATGTGAGTGTGCCAGTATGGGCTAAATGACTTGAATAGTTTATCAGCTTATATTAATTGTCCTATTTTGTCCCTCAACATTTTAAAATGACTATTAAGTTCTTAAATTTCTTAGTTTTGCTTCAACTGATCTTTAAGCCAAATTTAACATGTTCAGATGCATTTGATAATCAAAACTAGAACATTTGAATTAATTAAATGACACTAAATTTTTTAGACAAAATTTGTTCCAAAAAATAAGTGATAAATTATTTACTTACTTAACGTGATATACATTCAAATGTATTAAACTTAGTACTTAACAATTCACTAATTTAACCGATTCAAATTTTATCAAACGGCACGCTGGGTATTTAAACAACGTTAGAATCTCAACAAACTCTTTGAGATTTTGAATGCAACAACGCATTTACTACCTTACTATCAAAAAAATAAAAAATAAAAAATAAAAAAAATGATGTCACAGGTGGGCGTTCACAGCTTGCACCCCAGCCACATTGGTGACTGGGCCAACTCTTGAGATTTGCCTTTGGGCCATTTTGCATCAGAAGGATTTGAGGATCCAAAAGGGGCATTGTTAACGTCGTTGTTGTTGGGCGCAAATGTGTTTATCAAAGTGAAGTATGCTGTCGAGAGCCGTGGAATTGGAATTGTCGAAAGCGCTGACATCTTTTTTTTTTAAACTTCCACAGCCAATTTCCATTAAAATACAATTATGGCCTCCAATAGTCAAATGTTGAATGCACTTTGAAATGGGTAAATTTGTTATTTCAGGCAAAATTGGCTGTGGCATTATAACTACCAGTGACAAGAGTGATTTACAAGGCTTTCTCCATTGAGTTATGAATTATTATGTACTAAATGTAATACAATTAAATGTATATTACATTAAATGATTGGTGAATAGGTTACCACTTAATTTTTGGAATATGTTTTTCTTAGAAAATTTAGTGTCATTTAATTAATTCAGATGTTTTATTTTTATTTTTTATCAAATGCATTTGAATACATTAAAGATCTAAAGACATTAAATTTAAATGTTAAATTGGATTATCAAAGAGGGCTTAAGGTTTTGGTAGCGACATAGAGGTGGAGAGGAGTAATTTTCATGAATTATCTTTCTCTATTGGAGCTGACAAGAAATTTTAGTTCAACTGAAGTTGGCACAAACGTCGTTAACTCTCTCGATTCATGAATTGGATCAATTGGAGTTATGTATCTGGTTACTGGCGCGCACGATAAAATTTCTTTCTCTTTCTAACAAGATGCATGAATTAGAGCATCTAACAACTCTATTATCCAGGGTGAGATTATTGCCCAAATTGATCAATCATCATTAAATAATTGGTAAGTTACAAATTCAAATACCTCCCAAATATCCGAACAACCTAGAGAAATTTGAGAGAATTTAAAATCCTTTAATTCAAACATAATGATAGGGTGTAATTTGTTAGTAATTTTTATTAGTAATTTCCCCTTTTATCCCTGATAAATAGTGTGCTAATTTCTGATATTTACTCATATTTGGTATCTGGACTTAATTTCAGGAATGAAGCAGAAAACCACTAAAAAGGGAGGACTTTATGGAAAATAGGGAGACTTCTAAGGGCTTCAATTCTTGGAATTGGTGGGGGACCACAAGCTAGTGGAAGGCATCTACTCCTTTGGGCTCTTAAAAGGAAGCTACGGAAAGAGACTTGGGGGAAAGAAGTACTTTGAAGGTTTTGTCCACATGTGTGGGGACCACCTAGATAGCCTTTAGCCATCTTTCTTTTATTGCTTAAATAAGGATAACGTAGAGTAGCAGGGACATCTCTAGTTTTAGTCTTTTAGTGTAGTTTTAGTTTTTCCTTCTTTTGCCTGGCCTCTGACACACGCCAGGTGTTCGACAAAATTCCCCAACGGGAAAAACACCTTTTATTCCTTGCTTCTTAATAGAAAACGCTATGCCTTTGCAATCCATTAATTCGTGTGGTGATTTAATTATGCGGCGTGGCTAAATCTTCCATCTAGTCAAGGGTCAACTCGACGGCGCAGTCCCGAAAATCTGTGAGATCTAATTAGTTTTCACGTGTTCCTTTATTTATTAATATTTGCACGTTATCTGCTTGAATTTTCATGGGATTATTTTATTAATTGGATGTCAAGGGCCCGATGTTCAATGTGATTTATTAATCTCGTGCCAATTTAGTCAATTAAATCCGTAATTGTTTGATTGATTAATGTTAGTGGCAACTGGTGTGTTTACACATTAGGGGAACGTGCAATCTAATTTAAATAACCCTCGTAGCGTGTTATTGGTTAGGGCTAGGTTTTTCTAATTATTAATGCAATTGGAAAATTAATTCCTACGGTCGTACCTAGGAGTACTTTTCTGGTTAGAGGTGATTAATGGTCGTACCTTGGTCATCTATAATTTAAGGAAAAATTGGTCGTCAGACTATAACTAGCCTATTAATACATTAAGTGAACCTCTCTTGCATCAATGATCGGATGATTGGACTGTGCCTGAGTAGTTGTATCCTTGGCTAGAATTTATTTATTCTTGATTTAATTCCTGCTTTACTTGTGCTAGTGATTTATTTATTTTTAATTAAATTGTTTAATTATTTTTAGTTTCATTCCGGTGAAATCCCCCCTTATCAATTGGACTTTAAAAAGAGACAGATATCCCCAGTCCCTGAGGAGACGACCCTACTTGCCACTGTCTACTATTTAGTAATTTTTGTCAATTAATTAATTCTGGTATATCGGGTTAAGCAAACTCTTCGGGAACAGGGTGAATCAAGTAACCCATTGCACACCTAGAGTCCCTGCTCCAGTACCTAGGATTGATTATTGACTGCTTTTAGTGGTATCTAGGTTCTATATTTATTATTATTATTGCACAGGCTGACGACCTGTCAATTTTTGGCGCCGCTGCCGGGGACTGGCGTCATTATTTGTTTCTTTATTAAGTTCATTTTTGCTCTAATTTTCTGGTATTTTTTTCTAGTGTATGCCTCGGTCTTCTCGTACAGGTAATTTGGTTTTTGACCCTGAGGTAGAGAAGACTGCGCGTAGGACAAGAAAAGAGACCAGACAGCTCAGAGAGGAGCACTCCAGTGCTACATCTCAGAGACCTGAGTCAGAAATTGAACCAACAGATTCATTTGGTGATACTTCGAGTGACTCAGAGCAAGAAGAAATTCCCATGGCTAATGCATGAACATTAAGGGAGTTGGCTGCTCCTGATTTAAATCAGCAGCCTTTATGCATTACTTTCCCGAGTTTGAGTGATAACACTTCCTTTGAATTGAAATCAGGTCTAATTCATCTTTTACCTTCTTTTCATGACTTACCAGGTGAGGAGCCGTATAAGCATCTGCAGGAGTTTGATGTCGTGTGCAATAGTATGAAACCCCCGAGAATCACTGAAGAGCAGATAAAAATGAGGGCGTTCCCCTTCTCCCTGAAAGATTCTGCGAAGGACTGGCTGTACTACCTGTCACCAGGTAGCATCACCACGTGGGACCAATTAAAGAAAAAATTTTTAGATAAATATTTTCCTGCATCCAGGGCTGCAAGCCTAAGGAAAGAAATCTGCGGGATCAAGCAACATCCAGGGGAGTCACTCTATGAGTGTTGGGAGCGGTTCAAGAACTTGTTACACAAGTGTCCCCAGCACCAGATAAGTGAGCAGTTGCTCATTCAGTATTTTTATGAGGGGCTCCTATTCAGAGATAGGAGCATAATTGATGCTGCAAGTGGAGGGGCACTGGTGAACAAGACCCCTCAGGAAGCACGGGAGCTAATAGAGAGGATGGCAGAAAATTCACAACAATTCGGTACGAGAGAGGATGTCCCAATACGCAAGGTGAACGAGATAGAGACACCATCTGTCCAGCAGCAGCTAACTGAGTTGACCTCGTTTGTGAGGCAACTGGCTGTAGAGAGAGAGCAACTCAGGCCAGGGTGTGCGGGATTTGCACTGGTATGGGACACTCTGCAGACATGTGCCCAATGCTTCAGGAAGAAACTGCAGAACAGGTGAACATGGCTGGTCACGCGCCCGCGCCAAGAAGAGCCTATGACCCGTACTCGAATACGTACAATCCCGGCTGGAAGGACCACCCAAATCTCAGTTATGGAGGAAATAAGCAGCCCAACTATACACCGAACATGCAGTCTAATTTCGTGCCAAATAAGCCACCAGGGTACCAGCAGCAGTACCAACCCCGACCACCTCCGCCCCCAAGCTCTGGTCCATCTTTGGAGGAGATGATGAAACAAGTGATGGCAACCCTCACGCAAAATCAGCAGAGGACGGACTCCGAAATGCAGGACATGAGAAATCAGATAAGTCAAATGGCCACAACAATCAACCGTTTGGCTTCCCGGATTCCCAAAACCAAGGTAAATTGCCATCTCAGCCCGAATTAAACCCGAAGAATGTTAGCGCCATGACCTTGAGAAGTGGCAAGGAGGTCCAAGGACCTGACCCGGTGATTCCTAAGGACAAGGACGAAGATCGAATTGAAAAAGAGTTGGAAGAGGAGGGCGGTGACAATAAAAATTCAAAGGTAATCCCGGACCACTCATGCCAGTTAGATCCAACCCACCTCCCTTCCCAAGCAGATTGGAGAAACCGAGGAAGCAGGACAAGGAGAAAGAGGTCCTATAGATCTTTCGCAAAGTGGAGATCAATATTCCTCTTCTAGATGCGATTAAGCAGGTACCCAGATACGCAAATTTTTTAAGGGACCTGTGTGTCAACCGAAGGCGATTGAAGGGAGATGAGAGAGTGGTAGTGGGAGAAAATGTGTCAGCGATCCTGCAACGAAAGCTTCCACCGAAATGCGGTGACCCAGGTATGTTCACTATTCCTTGTAGAATAGGCAATATCTTGATTGGAAAGGCTATGTTAGATCTAGGAGCCTCAATTAATGTGATGCCCAAGTCTATATATGCCTCGTTGAAATTAGGACCTCTGAAAGACACTGGAATAATAATCCAACTGGCTGACCGGACCAATGCATACCCTGACGGGTTGATTGAGGATGTTTTAGTGAAAATTAATGAATTGGTTTTCCCTGCTGATTTTTACGTGCTTGATATGGATGATGAATACTCTCACGACCCATCACCTTTACTGTTAGGTAGACCCTTCTTGAGCACAGCTCGAACTAAAATAGATGTTAATAAGGGCACCCTATCTATGGAATTTGATGGTGAGATTGTTCATTTTAACATTTTCGAATCTATGAAGTATCCGTCAGAATCACATGCTAGCTCTGTCTTCTCTATAAATGCTATTGACTCTGCTGTACGTGAAGTTTTCGAAATTGAAGGCAGGGATGAACTGGAAGTTGCCTTGACCAGGCACTTCGAGTCAGAGATGACCGCTGAGATAGAGTTGAGTGAAGAGCTCAAATGTGTGATTGGAGCGTTGCAGACGTTGCCAACCACAAAGATAAGGTATGACCTCGCACCCGTGTTTACACCTGAACCTCACCAAAGGCTACTTCCATCTGTGGTGCAGGCGCCTGTCTTAGAGTTGAAACCGCTGCCAAAACACCTAAAGTATGCGTACTTAGGCGAGGGGGAGACACTCCCAGTGATTATCTCCGCCAGTTTATCAACAGTCCAAGAAGACAAATTGATTCGAGTTTTGAGGGACCATAAGCAGGCGATAGGATGGACTATCGCCGATATCAAGGGAATTAGCCCCGCGGTATGTACACATCGGATTCGACTCGAAGAGGGCGCTAGACCTATTCGGCAGGCTCAAAGGAGATTGAATCCTCTCATGATGGAGGTAGTGAAGAAAGAGATCCTAAAACTACTGGATGTGGGGATAATTTTTGCTATATCAGATAGCCCCTGGGTAAGTCCAGTACAGGTGGTCCCAAAGAAGGCAGGGGTGACGGTAGAATCAAATCAGGAGGGTGAGCTCGTGCCAGTCCGGAAGCCCACTGGGTGGCGGCAGTGCATAGATTATAGGAAATTGAACGCCGTCACGAAAAAGGATCATTTTCCCCTTCCTTTTATTGATCAAATGGTAGAGCGATTAGCAGGTCGAGCTTATTATTATTTTTTGGATGGCTTTTCAGGTTATTTCCAGATTGCTATCGCACCTGAGGACCAGGAGAAAACTACCTTCACGTGCCCGTTTGGAACATTTGCATACCGGAGGATGCCATTTGGGCTATGCAATGCACCTGCCACCTTCCAGCGCTGTATGGTAAGTATTTTTTCAGAATATGTTGAGAAGATTATTGAGGTTTTTATGGATGATTTCAGTGTGTATGGGGATAGTTTTGATAACTGCCTAGATAACCTGAAATTAATTCTAATAAGGTGCATAGAAGCTAATCTCGTACTCAATTGGGAAAAATGCCATTTTATGGTCGAGCACGGGATAGTTTTGGATCATGTGGTATCGTCTAGGGGTATTGAGGTTGATAAGGCAAAAATAGATGCTATATCTACTTTACCTTACCCCGCGAGTGTGCGGGAGGTACGTTCTTTTTTGGGTCACGCAGGTTTCTACCGGAGATTCATAAAGGACTTCTCCAAGATTGGAGCGCCCTTGTTCCAACTTTTGCAGAAAGAGGTACCCTTCGAGTTCGATGAGTCATGTAAGGGGGCGTTTGATAGGTTAAAGGAGCTACTGACCTCCTCACCTATTATCCAACCCCCTGATTGGAACCTACCGTTCGAGATCATGTGCTATGCCAGCGACTATGCCGTGGGCGCGGTCCTGGGTCAAAGAGTGGGGAAGGCAGCCCATGCTATATACTACGCCTCTCGAGCCTTGAACGGGGCTCAGTTGAACTATTCGACCACCGAAAAGGAGCTTTTAGCTGTAATTTTCGCTTTAGAGAAATTTCGGTCCTATTTACTTGGTGCTAAAGTTATTATTTTCTCTGATCATGCAGCCCTGCGGTATCTGTTGACCAAAAAAGAGGCAAAACCGCGACTGATAAGGTGGATACTACTGCTTCAAGAGTTCGACTTGAAGATCAGGGATAAGAAAGAGGCTGAAAATCTGGTAGCAGATCATTTAAGTCGAGTGCAAGTCGTAGAAGATAATATCCCATTGAGAGAAACTTTTTCCGATGAGCATTTATTTTCTATTAATTTGTCTTTGCCTTGGTATGCGGATATGGTTAATTTTCTAGTTACTGACAAGTTTCCTGTAGGATGGCCTAAGGCAAAAAGGGACAAATTGAGAAGTGACGCAAAGTCTTACATCTGGGATGACCCGTACCTTTGGAAACGTGGCGCTGACCAAATCATTCGTAGATGTGTAAGTGAAAATGAATTCCAATCTATTTTAGCTTATTGTCACTCTTTTGCATGTGGAGGTCACTTTGGACCAAAGAGGACTGCTCGTAAGGTTTTAGAGAGTGGATTTTATTGGCCGACCCTCTTTAAGGATACCTACTTATTTTGTAAGTCATGTGATAAGTGTCAACGAGTAGGTAATATTTCTCGAAGGGATCAAATGACCCAGACCCCAATAATTTTTGTTGAGATTTTTGATGTTTGGGGTATTGACTTTATGGGCCCTTTTCCTTCATCTTTTGGTTTCTTATATATATTGCTTGCTGTAGACTATGTCTCGAAATGGGTGGAAGCAAAGACCACCCGTACTAATGATTCCAAAGTAGTTGCAGAATTCATCAAGTCTAATATCTTTGTCCGATTTGGGATGCCGCGAGCAATTGTAAGTGATCGGGGTACCCATTTCTACAACAAGACAATTGCTGCACTTTTTAGGAGGTACGGTGTCTTGCACAAAGTCTCCACGTCTTACCATCCGCAGACAAACGGTCAGGCGGAAGCATCGAACCGGGAGATCAAGTCGATTTTGGAAAAAATGGTTCGACCTGATAGGAAGGACTGGAGTGTGAGACTTGAAGATGCCTTGTGGGCATATAGAACGGCGTACAAGACACCAATCGGCATGTCCCCTTACCGTTTGGTATTTGGGAAGCCATGCCACCTCCCTGTCGAATTCGAGCATAGAGCATTTTGGGCAGTCAAGCAATGTAACATGGATATCGAAGAGGGCGGAATTCAAAGGAAGCTACAGTTACAAGAATTGGAGGAGATTCGGAATGAAGCCTACGAGAATGCTGTGATTTATAAGGAGAAAAACAAGATCTTTCATGACCAGCAGGTTTCTAGGAAGACGTTCGAATGTGGGCAAAAAGTTCTACTGTACCACTCCAAATTGAAGTTATTTCCGGGTAAGTTACGTTCTCGGTGGATCGGTCCCTTTATGGTAACTAATGTCTTTGATTATGGTGCAGTGGAGATCCAGAGTCTAAAGACGGAGAAGAAATTTGTGGTGAATGGTCATCGCCTCAAGCCATATTATGATGAGGTTCCTGTTGAGCGGGTAGAGATGATGCATTTGGAGGACCCAATTTGCTTGGTTTAAGCAAATTATGGGCTATGTCTAGCCAAAGACACTAAAGAAAGGCGCTAGTTTGGGAGGCAACCCGAATATTAGTTTTGTTATTTCTAGTTGTTTTGTTATTTCTAGTTGTTCTTCTTTTGCATTGGGTCATTTACTCGTTGGGTAGTATCTGTATTAATATTTCCTTCACTGCAATCAGGAAGTGAGATCTTGGCGTGCCCACGCGGTGTTGATGTGGTCAGTGGATGTCTTATAATCTTGGCATGCCCACGCGGTGTTTGACGACCTAAAACATGAATAAAAACAAAAAAAAATTTTAAAATTAAAATTAAAAAATTATTACTATTGTTATTATTATTATTATTCTTTTTGTTTTTGTTATTCCAAAAAAAAAAAAATTCTTTTTTTTCTTTTTTTTCTTTTCTTCTTTTCTTCTCTTTTCTTTCTTTCTTCTTTCTTTCTTTCTCTTCTTCCCCGCCGCTTTTCCCTTTTCTCTATCTTCCTTCGCTCGACCGCCGCCACTCCAGCCCTCCTCTGCTCTTTCTCCAATCGACGAACGAGCTGGTGGCGCCGTCTCTCTCCACTGAGCTGCGCTCCGCCGCCGGCCGATCTGTTCCTCCCGCGCGGCCGCATCGCGCGCCACCGCCGCACCTCGCCAACCGCGGGGCCACAGCCGCGCCACCAGCTCTCAGCGCCTCCCTCCAGCCCAGGCCACCAACGCGCGCCGCAGCGACCTCAGCCCACGGCCAGCAGTCACGCGCGCAACCTCTCGCGGGCTGCGCCGCCCGCAGCTCCTCGCGCGCGACAGCCGACAGCTCCATCTCTCGCGCGCGGCGCTAGCTCGCCCAAGCCCCTCCTCGCAGACCACCACCAAGCTCGCCGAACTCTCCCCCACTCTGCCCAAGCACCGTAGCTTGACATCGCTAGCCGCACGCATCACCACCTGTCCAATTGAGACAGGTGGAGGTATTATCATCTTTTCCCTTAATTAGTTATCATATCTGGAATTTGTGGTTGGATTTCTTGTTGGATACAGGAGGGTGGTACTTGGGCATTTTCTAGGCTAAATTTTGGGGACTAATTTGGGGGTAATTGCTGCCAGCTGTGGGAGATTTGCTGATAATTATAGTTGAGTTAGACTGCAGCCAAGTGCTTCTGGATTTAATTTTAGCTCATTTTTGGCGCTACTTGGGTGTTCGAATTTGTTTTGCTCACTAGGTTGGTTATTTGATTTAATTTCTCCCTCTATACTCACCAGTGGTACTGGTGAGGGTAGTTGTTTAACATCTGATAATCTGTGTTCTGGATTGCCTAATTCAGCGAATTGTGACTACTGGGCATTTGTGATTGGGTCCACCCTTTGATTGAGTGGTTGGATAGAGCAGGGGGTGATTTAGTTATTTTCTGGGAGAACTGTTTGGACAAATTTGAGTTTAATTGCTGCCAAAGTAGGGGTATTTTCTACTATTTGTTGAACAGCTAGCTTTTTGTTTACTTTTCCCCTGTGACTCACCAGTGGTACTGGTTGAGCACTTCAGCCTTTCATTGTTTGTTTTTGGTTAATTGTATTGGGTAATTGACTGTCCAGTTGGAGGCAGTTGTTACTCCTTTGGGGTCCAATTGTGTCTCATTTGCTGAAATTTGTGTCCAATTGTGGTTGAATTGCTGCTATTGCTTATTGGGGGCGCCCGTGACGCTTATACTTGTTTATTGGGGGCGCCCGTGACGCTTATACTTGTTTATTGGGGGCCCGTGACGCTTATATTTGCTATTTGGTTGTTTTGGGTTGCCTGTTGGTCACCATGGTGAAACCTCGATCTTCTTCTAAGACTAGGACCCCTAGGACTCCTCAGCCCCCTCCACCCCAGCATTCCATTCCCGCCTCTGACCCCTCGCACGACCCTTCCTCCTCTGGGAGGCGGGCTCGTCTTGGGCGACAAAGAGGCGTCCATATCTCTGACCCTGCACATTTTGGGGGTCATTTGGACTTCACCCGGGCAGCCGACAAGCTGCGCTATGAAGCGGCTTGTGAACGACGGATTATTCCTTGTCGTTATCGGGACCCCGCCACCTTGGGCCTTCTAAATATTAGCGTCCCCTTTCACGATTTGATTGAAGCCATCGGGTGGCGCCCCTATTCTCGTATCACTGACCTCCCGGCTTTTGTCGAGTTGGTTAGGGAGTTTTATGCCATGTTTGAGTTTGACCTTCCCACTAATTACACAGTTTCTACCCCTGATGTCATCCGCTTCCGTTTAATGGGCCAGGAATTTCACCATTCCATAACCGACTTCAATCTGGCCTTTGGTTTCATTGATCCCGCTTATGCTGAGTCTAGGGAGTATGCCGAGAGTGCATGTGACTATGTCCAGCCGTTTTTCTCCCGCTATCGCTTTCTTTGGGATGATATGTCTGTAGACAGAAAAAACTATGACCCTCGTCTATCAAAGGGGTCCTATCTGAAGGACCCGGCCTCTCGCTATATCCACCGTTTTTTGGCTTACAGTTTCTCTGGTAGGCGAGATAGTTCGGGCATTCTGTCTAAACCCGAATTTTTCTTTATATGGTGCATGCAAAACAATATTAAGGTTAATCTTGGGTGTTGGCTCGCGTCTCAATTCAAGTCCATTTTGCCTAAAAAGAAACGCCCCTTGATTCTTGGGTCTTACATTACTCACTTGGCGATTAATTTGCATGTACTTGATATTTCTAACCATAACTTGCATATAGCCTGCCAAATGGAGCCTTTGGATATCCCGTGCTTAGAGAAAATGGGCTTAGTTCGGGAGGGCGACAATGGTTGGGAGGTTGTCCCCCCGGGGCCTCTATGCCCTCCTTCTCGGTCATCTTTTGCCCGAGCTTCCACTGAGGGCGGCGATCCTGGACCGTCTTCCTCCGTTCCCCCCCATTCCGGCCATACGGATGAGGAATGGAACCAGCTACGCAACACAGTCGAGCGGCTTGAGATTCGGCAGAAACACATGGACATTAACATTCACAATATGGCGCAGAATCTGGCGGCATTTATGCAGCAGGTCGGGTTCCCTCCGCAGTTTCCGCCCAACCCCCCCTTGTCTTGACGACGTCAGGGAAGTACCGTTTCCCCTTCCGTTTTCTCTGCTATTATATTATCACATTGAGGGCAATGTGCCATTTAGGTGTGGGGGGGTCTTTGTTTGAGTGCTCGATATTTCCCATTTCCGTTTCTGGGGTGTTTTCCTATGTCTTTAGTTCAGTGTTTTCTGTTTTGTGTTTTCCGTTTTAGGCGTTGTTCCTTTATCCCTTTTGGGTGTTTGTCCCTTACTTTTGTCTTGGTGAATATGTTTGGCAGCTCACTTTTCCATTGCTAGTGGTAGTTTATACTATGAATTGGGTTTTAGTGGCGAGTAAAAGCACGCTGTCTTGGTGAATGCTTTGAGTTTAACGACTTGGTGCAATTTATGGCTAACTTGTCTAGGCAATGCAAATATTTTGCTGGCAGTGTTGTGTGGATTGGTCTCCTGTCGACCTTAGTTCTCCATATTTAGGAAATGACGCAGGCTATGATCTTTAAATACTTGGTATTTTGGTGTTATTGGTGAATAACGTATGGCTTTACTCCGCTAATGTCGCCACCCAGTAACCGGGGGTCTTCACCACACGTGTCGGCTCTCGCGTCAAAAAGTGGCGATATCTATGAGTAAGTGGTCCTGGAGCTGTGAAAAGTTGAGTAACTGTGCTCTTTCATCTAAAAATGTCAGAGTTCACGTCAAAAGACTTGAATAGCTCGGGACTAAGCATTATTCGTGCAATTTATTTAAAAAAAAAAAGGAAAAAAAAAGAGAAAACGAAAAGGAAAAAATCAGATGTGGAAAATGTGAGTTTATGATCATGTTGGCCTGCCGATCCTTGGTTCGCACTGTTGAGATTTTGGTTGTCAGTTGACTGAATTGCTGACTGTTGCTAGTTAATATTTGAATTTCCTAGGTGAGTTAGCCATGAATTGGACAGGTCTAGGAACTTGGGAGCTAACCGGGAGGGATATGTCTTGACACTTAGCCACTGGATCTTGATTTCGGTATAAGCACAGCTGGCAATGATATTGTTAAAGCTGGCCATTGTTGGGTTGAATTGTCCTCATGCTTGAGGGTAAGCATGATTCAGGTGTGGGGGGAATTGATAGGGTGTAATTTGTTAGTAATTTTTATTAGTAATTTCCCCTTTTATCCCTGATAAATAGTGTGCTAATTTCTGATATTTACTCATATTTGGTATCTGGACTTAATTTCAGGAATGAAGCAGAAAACCACTAAAAAGGGAGGACTTTATGGAAAATAGGGAGACTTCTAAGGGCTTCAATTCTTGGGCCCTTGAATTGGTGGGGGACCACAAGCTAGTGGAAGGCATCTACTCCTTTGGGCTCTTAAAAGGAAGCTACGGAAAGAGACTTGGGGGAAAGAAGTACTTTGAAGGTTTTGTCCACATGTGTGGGGACCACCTAAATAGCCTTTAGCCATCTTTCTTTTATTGCTTAAATAGGGATAACGTAGAGTAGCAGGGACATCTCTAGTTTTAGTCTTTTAGTGTAGTTTTAGTTTTTCCTTCTTTTGCCTGGCCTCTGACACACGCCAGGTGTTCGACAAAATTCCCCAACGGGAAAAACACCTTTTATTCCTTGCTTCTTAATAGAAAACGCTATGCCTTTGCAATCCATTAATTCGTGTGGTGATTTAATTATGCGGCGTGGCTAAACCTTTCATCTAGTCAAGGGTCAACTCGACGGCGCAGTCCCGAAAATCTGTGAGATCTAATTAGTTTTCACGTGTTCCTTTATTTATTAATATTTGCACGTTATCTGCTTGAATTTTCATGGGATTATTTTATTAATTGGATGTCAAGGGCCCGATGTTCAATGTGATTTATTAATCTCGTGCCAATTTAGTCAATTAAATCCGTAATTGTTTGATTGATTAATGTTAGTGGCAACTGGTGTGTTTACACATTAGGGGAACGTGCAATCTAATTTAAATAACCCTCGTAGCGTGTTATTGGTTAGGGCTAGGTTTTTCTAGTTATTAATGCAATTGGAAAATTAATTCCTACGGTCGTACCTAGGAGTACTTTTCTGGTTAGAGGTGATTAATGGTCATACCTTGGTCATCTATAATTTAAGGAAAAATTGGTCGTCAGACTATAACTAGCCTATTAATACATTAAATGAACCTCTCTTGCATCAATGATCGGATGATTGGACTGTGCCTCAGTAGTTGTATCCTTGGCTAGAATTTATTTATTCTTGATTTAATTCCTGCTTTACTTGTGCTAGTGATTTATTTATTTTTAATTAAATTGTTTAATTATTTTTAGTTTCATTCCGGTGAAATCCCCCCTTATCAATTGGACTTTAAAAAGAGACAGATATCCCCAGTCCCTGAGGAGACGACCCTACTTGCCACTGTCTACTATTTAGTAATTTTTGTCAATTAATTAATTCTGGTATATCGGATTAAGCAAACTCTTCGGGAACAGGGTGAATCAAGTAACCCATTGCACACCTAGAGTCCCTGCTCCAGTACCTAGGATTGATTATTGACTGCTTTTAGTGGTATCTAGGTTCTATATTTATTATTATTATTGCACAGGCTGACGACCTGTCACGTAACCAGGAAGAATTGTACTGGGGGAATAAACAGATACTGAAAATAGTGTATTAGATAAATGGCCAAATGGTTTCCATAGGTCAAAGCCTCCAAATAATGCAGAAAAGTATGATACCATGTAGTACGTGCTAGTAGTAGTTTGTAGGTGACAAATTTACTAGCACAAACTAATCTGCTTCAGGTAAGTCCTGAAACCAAATTCCGAATCTACCTATACTCAAGGAACTGTCGGCTTCAGTATGTCTGAATGTGGATACATAAGTCTTTGTTTTCGGAATGACCGTAAAATACATCAGTGGTATCTGAAAGCCAAAGAAAGCAGCAAGCACGCACATCACAATCTTGAGACTCAAGATCTGTAGCACTGAGTACAAGCCAGCGACAAATGCTATCATCATTGGTATGAGAGCAAGAAAAATGTCTCCCTGAATGCCTTCTAGCTGAGACAATTTTGCTTTTTTTATCCACACGAACTGAAGTAGTCGAGCCACTGCAAATACGGAGATTACTAGTGCTAAAGAATCTGAAATTACGAATGTAATAAAAGCTGCTTTCTTTCCTAGAACTGCCATGCCTTGGTTTGGGCCACCGCTGCTATTGTATCCACCTGGGACAGTAAAACCGGCCGCAAAAGTGACTGTTGCAATCAGTGTGGCCACAATCAAATAAGTCCCTGCCAGTCTTCCCAGTTTTTCTGGTTCATCAGTTTTCAATGATCGTAAATTCTTCTTTACAGTAGCTAAATTTCGATAACCTGGAGAGCCACCTGCTCGCCGCAACTCATCCCTGATTAAAATCTACGCAAATGGTTTTAGGCGCCAAATTGCAACAATAATGTCAGCGATTGCATTTGGTTGTTAATGTAAGTCAGTCTTGGAGTGCTCTTACGACACCACTCTGACAAAACATGTATAATATAGAGAGAAAGGATACATAATTGGAAATGTTAACATTTATACTTGGACCGGCTAAGGAAGTGATCTGCTGATGATATTCAATCCAATCAGCAAAGCAATTCTTTGTTTTCTAAAACTTTTTGCAACAAATTTTGATGTTTAACTCACTAGTCTATGCCTATTTTATCTCTTGTATCTTATATCTAGTGTTAAAAGTTCTAAACATTTGGCATAGAAAATGGAGGATCAAGTATTAATTTTTATTTTCAACTGGAGCACAACCCGTTCATTTTACCAAAAAATGAAAAGAATGATAAAAAAAAAAAGTACTTCGAAATGTAACAAACAAATGTCTATTTATTTGGACCAACAATTTCTATACTAGCATAAAATAAATCACTCTTTTCATATTTAAGGGATCAAAATCTTTCATGGATATATGGTTACATTGTTTATTTGATTATATACTCTTCTTCTTCTTTTTTTCATTTTCTTTTTTATCATTTATGAACTCCAAAAAAAAATGCGGGTAGAACATCCAATTTATTAGACCTAGTAAAAGTATAAAAATTAACAAATTTTCTAATATAACCAATAAGACCATGCAAAGAGACCCACGGCCCGGGGAAGGCGGGAGGAAAAATTCTTACCTGTCTTCCTGAAAGCTCATCTTCTGGTACTAATCTGTCTAGAGGCGTGGAGTTCCAATTATCGAAAGAATTGATATCCACACAGCGGTGATTTACAAGGCTATTTCCATCTAAGTTTTTGGTAGCAACATACAGGTGGAGAGGAGTGTTTCCATTCTTATCCTTCTGATTAATGAGTTCAGAAGCCCAAGGATAATATAGGACAAATTCCAAGACATCTCTTTGTTCATATTTTACTGCAAGATGAAGGATATTCTGTTGTTTATTAGTGCACTTCTCCCAACAATCTGGGCAATCGGATAAAAGCTCTTGCACCACACCTAAATGTCCCTCAATTACAGCAACATGTAGAGCAGTCTTGGAGTCATCCCTGCGGGCAGCAACATAAGCCATAGACCTCTTAGCAGATAATAATAGTTTTACCACGTCTTGATGATTGAATTTAGCAGCATAATGAAGCGCAGTCCATCGAAATTTATCTACCCTTTTGATAATGTGAGGCAGCTTTTGCAAAATCAGCTCCATGAGTTCTGCAATCAGCTGATGTTTTACTAAACGATAGTGTAATTCATTAATCCATACGAATCGATTATTAAAACTGAGACATATTCAAGTGGAACTATATGTGTGTGTGAGAGAGAGATTAATGGATGGGGACAATCACGGTAGAGTAAAACCCGATATCCGGAGGTACACTCACCATTGATTAATTTGATTATATGATCGATAGGTTACTTATTAGGGTTTTCAGGAATGATTTTTCAATAAAGTTCGATAAGAGGAGCTAAGAAAGCACAGCCAATGGTGATTTTTATATAATTTGCTATTGATTTTTAGATATTTCATAATTATTGGTATTTCTTTGATTGCATCTGAGTCTGCTTTTTGTACCGAGGAAAGAATGGTCAGCTCATATGTGTTCAGCAAATACATAAGGTTTCAACCAAATACATTCAAAGTTTTATTGTGCTCAGCAAACTGAATGTGGAATTAAGTTGCAGGTAAATTACATTCGTTCTTTTCAGTTTTAGTTATCCAAGTGTTTGCTTAGAAAAACATCCTTTTCTCTTCATATTTCTTATTCTCATATTCTAATGCTTATGAGAAGTCAGCAGTGAAACGATTAAAGTTTAGTTCAGTTGAAGATGATGATGAGGAGTTAAAACATAAGAAAGAATATATCATTTCATAGGCGAGAACCAGAAGAAAGAATGTACCAATTTATCTTTGAAGGGATTTTTGTGGCATTTAGTTTTTATTTCATTTTGACCCATTTGACCATGAACTTTGGAGTAAAAGTTTTTTCCTATATTGTATGTGATGGGATTGTTGAACCTTGAGTTTAACCAATGTTTTTTTTTCTGATGGGGTGTTTTATTTTGATGTGCTAAAATTTTAATTTAACAAATATTAGTTTCTAGATTTTTTGAACTACTTATATGAGTGTATTTTGGTTTCATGGTTGATTTGAGGACAAGTTTAAGCAGCGGGTAGAGGATATATGATGCATGTAAGTGCGTTTAGAAATAGAAATTAAACAAGTAGACTTACCTAATTGGATTTATCTAATAAGGTTTGATAAAAAAAAACTAATATTTTTGTAAGCTAGAGAGATTTTAGAGGCACTCTATCTATTACTATTCCACCTAATACATAAACCATTTACTAATTCACCACAGGGTTATCTATTATTTTTGTGCCATTTTATTATGTTCATATATTAATTCAACTCATCATTTGATCGTTTGAAATTATCAAAAGTCCAAATTTGCTATTGCGTTGAAGTCTTGAAATCGTGGGAAATTTTGAATCAAATTACCATTTTCCATTAATTTACACAACCGACCACATTTTGCATTGCACCAATTCTTCTCTTAACTTCAGCAACTGATATGTAGTTTTTTTAATTTAAATTCAATTTTCAAGAAATTCACCGTAAAAAACAAATGAAAAACACTCATGTCTTAGACTTCAGTAAATTTAACATTTTGCCTTGTAAACATCAGAGTGTGCCCCCATCTTTTTACGAAAATTTAAAGGTACCCCCTCAGGTATACATCTTCCCTCTCTCAATTCTCAATTTCTAGTTCCGCTAAGGTGGATTTGATAGAATAGCATCCACATGCAAAATTGAAGAAATTGGAAAATCTCAGGAGGAAATTTCTTAGTTGTTCATATCACAAGTCTGTTTCAGTTATAACAGTACAATCTTTCTGAATTATTTTGGACGTGAATAACTTTTTTCGATTTCAAACGCACTTCGAAGGCATTTGTTTTTTCCTTCTTTTCCAGTTGACATGACAGGGAGACTGCATTTTTCTCAAAAGTGCCTTGTGTTAAAGTTGAATGTGTTGTTTTCTTTTAGGATGTTGCTACGGTATGTTTAGTAGTCAAAGAAGAGGTATGGAAAGTAAAACATATGGCAAACAAGGCGGCACGTTGCAACCTGACATGTACGAATCAAGAAGGGAATATTTCTACAAAAGCAAGTGGTGAGTCTGGTGACCTATAACCGGGGTTTGGAAATGTTGCGTACTGCAGAAGCTAAAAATGTGTTGGAATGTCACGGAATTAATATAAATATAAAGGGTCTAAGAATAAAACATTTGTGAGGAAGCGTAAGCAGTACTAATTACTAAACAAAGCCATCCTGGGGCCACCGATTATGGGCATTACATCAACAAAATACTATCTATTTATGGGCATTTTATTCTGAATCATTACATTTATGTAAAATACATAAATATTTTGGATAGCACGGATATTCACACTAGTTGTCCTTGTACTAAGTTTTATGGGCATTTTACTCTGAATCATTACATTTTGGATACTACTTTGATTAGAATTTAGTTTAAAGACATTCACTGGAGTTTGGACGCATCCAGAGAGCACCGATCGATGTATGTTCAAGCGTAAATTGAAATAAATATGCAACTTAAAATTTTTAAAAATAAATTACTACTGCATATCCGAAATTTACTTTTTGGAGAGTAGGTTTAGTTCATACTATTTTTCATAGTATTTTAAAATATATAAGTACAAAAAATTTAAAATTATACCTATAATCATGTATTATACGAGTATATTATGAGTACTTACTAACTAAGGTACTAAGCTTTAATCATTAATAAAACATCTTATCGTTATTTCAAATAAACTTTCTAATACTAGTTTGAGATAAGTTTTAAAGTAAAATAGTGCATGCGTCCCATAAATCAATAAATCTTGATTATTAATCAAATTTGTCATGTTATCAGTAATAATTACTATTTATGTATAAAAACTTACTATTACTTGAATTAAACTTACTAAGGTATATTATGAGTGCTTACTAACTAAGGTACTAAGTTTTAATCATTAATAAAAACATCTTATCATTATTTCAAATAAACTTCCTAATACTACTTTGAGATAAGGTTTTAATGTAAAAATTGTACATGCATTCCAAAAAATGGTAAATTTTGATCCTTAATCATTTTTATTGCCATGTTATTAGTAAGAATTACTATTTATGTATAAAAACTTACTGTTATTTGAACTAAACTTACTCTTTTAAAAGTAAGTTTGGGATATCAAGTAGTAATCTATTTATTTAAAAATTAAGTTTAATATTTATTCCAATTTACCTTTGAGGTATAAAAGTTACTAATCTATTACACTTAACTTACTATTTTAGATAGGAAACTTGCTTCCATAATTTTAGGTGTTATTTTATTTAGGTGAACAGGTCCAACAATAAATCAAATGATCGCTAAAAGTGTAACAATATGTTATATCAGGTAAAAACTATTTCGCTATCATAACTATCGTTTAGTATCTATATCTATATGTATTGCTGAGGGGGTTTTGGATAAGGAGCTTCCAAAATTATCAAAAGTCTGAATGCTATTTTAATAGAATTTTACATTTTTATAATTAAAAAATATTTATCTCTTAACTAATCATGTAACCGGCCCTACAAATCCTATAATCATGCTTATATTTTTTCCACATTTCCCTCATGTTTTTTCCACTACCCCATAAAATTCAAACTCCTAAACTTTAACTAACGGATAATAACCACCCCTGTAAAATGATATCTGCAAATTCAAATTCACATCTCACATTTATTACTGACACTTATCATATCACTTAGAGTAATAACTAACCGTTAATTTAAGAAATTCGCAACTACGAAAGTCAAATATCCAAAATTTAGGAGCCTGTTTAAATTACAATTTTCACAATTCAACGTATCTTATTGTCATAATATATTTTACTCTCACAATCATTCACAAATTATAAAGGCATTAAAAATAAATAATTTTTTTAACAAAAATTAATTCAAAGGTAGTTAATTCACACACATATACACACATATACATATATATATATATATATATATATATATATATATATATATTCTCATAATGCATATATATATAAGATTATCAAATCGAATGCATAATATTGGTAAGTATTTCATTTTAAAATAAAAAAACATGCAATTACATTTATTTCAATCCATATATCATTCATTTTCTAATATAAATTATTATTATTATTTTAAGATCCATCTTTTGCAAAAACACAATTCTTGAATGATTTACAGTTTTTTTTCATACTTTGAACTATTGTTAGATAAATCTTAAATTTTAATTATGTTGGTATAATTTTTTAACTTTTTTCAAATTAAAATGGTATAATCTTTTGATTTATTTTAATAATGTAAGCACCGTGTGTAGCACGGATATTCACACTAGCTGTCCTTGTATGACCGAGCCTGAGAGTTTGAGCATGTTTTGGTTGAATGTTATAATTCAAAATTTGGGGTTTGGAGGGAATAGCTTATATCCATTGTAATCAAAACTCAAACAAATGTGGGGACAAACCTGATTGTCACAACAAACTATACAAATATGGGGATAAATCTTAGTTAGTAAGTACTCATAATATACCTGTATAATAAATGATTATAGGTATAATTTAATATTTTTTGTATTTATATATTTTAAAATACTATGAAAAGTAACCTTGTAAAATATATAATAAAATTGTAATAAACCCGTTTTCCAATAAAAAATCAATTCTTTATCGCTTTCCTCCATTATAAGAACAAAGTACCCCTTTTCCTAAAAAAAATTTATTTATCGGATAAAATAAAAATAAATCCGTTTTTCAATAAAATTCGAACTCTTTATGCCTTTCCTTTATTATAAGAATTGTGCACCCATTTTGGCATAAACAAATTTATTTATCAAATAAAAAAATTTATTTATCGAAAAAATAAAAATAAGCCCGTTTCTCAATAAAACATCAGCTCTTTATGGCTTTCTTCCCTTATAAGAAAAGAGTATTCATTTTGCCATAAACAAATTTGTTTATCAAATAAAATAAAAATAAACTCTTTTTTCAATAAAAAACTAGTTCTTTATGACTTTCCTCCATTATAAGAATATAGTACCCATTTTTCTAAAAAAATATTATTTATCGAATAAAATAAAAATGAACCCATTTTTTCAATAAAACACCAACTCTTTATAGTTTTCCTCTATTATAAGAACAAAGTACCCATTTTTTCATAAATAAATTTATTTATTAGTTGAAAAAATAAATATATTTTTCAATAAAACACCAATTCTTTATAGTTTTCCTTCGTTCACTACAACAAAAAAGGGTATTAGCGACAACAACCTTAGCAAGAAGTAGAAAGGTTGACGCTATTAGCGGGAAAGCTTCCCTCCAAATACTGATTCTTGCCAAAAGAAGTGCGGCTCCAACTCTACTGAATAATATAAGTACAGTCCAAGCCTCCAAATTTGTCTGAAACCCGTTGCTGATTTTTCCTCCTCTCAAAACTCCTCCAACCACCAAACTTTATTGTCCTTTTTCCCCCTCTTGATTCTTCCATCTCCAACGGAATCAAGCTTCATAATAAGAGGGGCTTTGTCTTAAAATCATACATTTTTTTGATTAGCTATTTAGCACAATTTTTTCAGATTCTGGTAAGTTTTTTCTCAGCAGCTGTCCTTTGCTGAATTCTACTGCTGAAGTTATTTTTGATGCAAGCTTCTTTTGTGGGGTTGAAGGTTTCTGTGAATTTGATTGTTTTAAGCTTGATTTTAAGTTTCAAATAAAAACCATTTTACAGAATTTAATGGGTTTTACATGTTTAATTGAGCGCAAGGTAAATTTTTGGGCTAAAAGTAATGGAGTTCCTTTGTTTTGATGGTTTAGGAGGGGAAAAGGTTCAGACTTTGGAGATAAAATGGCGACTGGAGCAGTTCCGGCTTCTTTTACAGGTCTAAAGAGCAGGGAAAATGGACTGGGTTTTGCAAAAAGCATGGAGTTTGTTAGAGTTTCCAACACTCAAAGGGTTAAATTTCGTCGAACCAAGGTTTCCGTAATAAAAAATTCAAATCCTGGACAGGAAATTGTTGAGCTTCAGCCTGCATCAGAAGGGAGTCCACTATTAGGTATAATTTTTCAAAATGGACTATGCTAAGATGGAGTTTTGTGAAAATTTATATTCGCAGTTTACTTGCTTAATTAATTTAGATGTCCCTATCCCTAAACAGACCCAGTAAATTGTTTGGTTTTAATTGCTGGGACCTACAATAATTTGCTTGAGAACTAAGAAATTTTTGGGTAGCTACATGAAAATTAAATCACTCATCAAGATTTGATTTTCTTTTGAATGTTTTCTTGATGGTGGGAAAGCAGAAAGTTTGGTTGACTGTAATTGTGCTTGCCTGCATCGAAGTCTGATAACAAATTTCTTATTGTAGTTCCTAGACAAAAATATTGTGAGTCTGTGCACAAAACTATTAGGAGAAAAAATCGCACAGTGATGGTTGGCAACGTGGCTCTCGGTAGTGAGCATCCTATACGAGTTCAAACCATGACTACAACAGACACTAAAGATGTTGCTGGAACAGTTGAACAGGTGCTATTTATTTCTGCTTCCATGATGGTTTTCTGTAATACATTTTTATTCAGTGATACGACTTGATATGGAGAGCAAGTCCTATGTTTGTTTATTGAAAGATTTCCCTGGTTGAATGTTGGTGGCAGGTGGTGGGCGTGGACGTGGCTTGTAGTTCTTTAGCTAGCTGCAGAATCAACTTCCTTGGAGCAGAGTTGCCGATTTTATATGGCATTTTATAGTATTTGTTAAGGTACAGGATTGAAGAAAAATGACTGCTTTCTTGTAAAAGGACCGAGGTGTAAGGAAACTATTTGTGTCCAATCAACAAGCAAGCAATGTATTTTATAGTTCCATACATTATTTTGTTGGTACTTCTTTTGGCTGAACGAAATGTAAGTATTATGGAATTGTTATCTTTTCTTTCTATCTCGAGTAATTTTCGGTTTTTGATGGACTTCTAATCCTTATAAGAAATTACATCGTGAGAACTTCTTGACTGCAATCCTATCAATTACTCAGGTATCACATGGTTAGACTGTGGAAGCCTGCAACTTTCCTCTTGCTGGATTCTACAGAATCTGGCTGGTGAGGTTTTTACTTGGTGTGCTATATATTTGGCGTATTTAAAAGTTCATTCATCTTATGGGCCCATTCCCCCCCTCAGCCAAACAAACAAAGTGGGAATGAAGAAGACGAAGAAGAATCTGGTTGATGCCTGTGTATAGATGGCCATGTTCCATTTTGGATTTGCTTTGATTGAGTCTTGACTTGCATTGTTTACTAGGTGTGATTGGGGGTACTTAAACTTATAGGGGTTTTTATAGGGTTTATCAAGCAATAAAACTTTGCGGGAGAAAAAGAAAACTTGCTGGATGTTAACAACTTTTCTCTGTTCTCGACAATGGGATTTGGAAATGAAACCAGATAGCAGAACTAATCTGAATTAAGAACACATCTTTTTCTTAAAGTAGAGACAATTTGTAAAATGAAGCATGAGTGTAATCACCTATTGTACTTTTCGCATCTCCTCTAAAAGTTTGTGTGCATCTAAGCTTAACATTTCTAGAATGAAGAATGCTGCAGTTTGAATTGCAATTGATTTTTTGAACTGTTTATATAAGCTGAAACTCTTTAGAACATAAATTTGGCCATAAACTAGGAGTGACAAACAATTCAAGCAGTTAACTTGTTTTTGATAGTTTGGAAGCAATGGCATGCTTGTCATCCTTTAATGATGTCCACTGAAGCACTTATCCTCAGGGTTAAGTGTTACTTGTTGTAGGTGATGGGGATAGCTGATAAAGGAGCAGACTTAGTTCGAATAACTCTTCAAGGGAAGAGAGAGGCAGATGCATGTTATGATTTGATTTGAGTATCTTTGTGCTTTGTACTGTTGATAGTATTGGTTGTAATATATTGTTGCTCGTTTTGTATTTGTAATGACAAATTGGTTTGTTATTTCATATAAAATTTTTGCTATATCTCAATATTGACATTAATGATACCTCTTGCTAAATAAATGGTTGAAAAAAAAAGTAGCAACTACAGTCACAAAGCTGCTTTTGGCAACTTTCTTGCAAAAAAATCATCTTGCTGCATTTGATCGTCTTTGGTAAGGGGTCGATGGTTTCTAATTAAAGAAGTTACTTGTTTATGACAAAATGGGCACTCTTTTCTTATAATGCAGAAAAGTCATAAAGAGTTGATGTTTTATTGAAAAATGAGTTTATTTTTATTTTATCCGATAAACAAATTTCTTTTTGCCTTCAAAATGGGTACTTTGTTCTTATAATGGAGGAAAGTCATAAAGAGCTGGTGTTTTATTGAAAAAACGGTTTATTTTTATTTTATTTGATAAATAAATTTGTTTATGGAAAAATGGGTACTCTGTTCTTATAATATAGGAAAGCCATAAAGAGCTGATTTTTTATTAGAAAATGGATTTATTTTTATTTTATTCGATAAATAAATTTAGTTATGAAAAAATGGGTACTTTGTTCTTATAATGGAGGAAAGCCATAAAGAGCTGGTCTTTTTTGGGAAAGTGATACTTTACACAAAGTGACCGCGATTTGGTTTATGAAATAATCCCAAATAAAAATTTAGAATGAATTTATTTGTTTTGAAAGTTGTATAACGGTTGTTAAAATTTTAAAGATTGGCAAAAAAATTTTGGGGTTACAGAAAGGCAGAGCGAAGAAGGAGAAGAATTGAGTTTTTTGTCCGTTGCAATTGTTCTGTTAAAAATGGCTCTATTCGATTTTACCCATTTTTTGTTGGGTAAAATCGTTGGTTCTAAAGATTAATTCTTCATTTCCCATCAATTGTCCTTAATTGGCCAAAATTACGAAACTTTGAGGATGCAATATGTTTGGGGTGAAATTTTGAGGATGAAATTGGCCAACCACCCAAATTTTGAGGATGAAAAGTGCATTTTTTCGTATAAGATATTTAATCAAATGTTATTTCTTGTCTTAATTTTAGTTATGACTATGCTACATATTTATTAAATAGACATACCTTTATAATTAAAGTTAATATTTGATATTTTAGGATGTCATATATTTAAATAGATGAAAATTATTTTGAACATAACATATTAAAATAATTTTATTTATCAATCATTTTGGCCCTTCCATCAAGGAAAAAATCTTGGTTTCGTCACTGCCTAGGAGGAAATTGGGGTCTATTGCTAACAAAAGATTGTGAAAATTTACCTTTATATCCTAATTATTTGAAAAAAAATCTAATGAACAAATTTTGCAAAAGAAACCTTGTTTCTTACCAACAAATTAAGTAACTAATAAAATCACCTTTAATATTGCTTTAACATATTTAATTTATGTTAAATACAAATTTTACCAGTTTCTCTTTTGTAAAAATATAAGTATATTACTTTTTCAATTTTAGTTACAAACATTTATGTATTTTATGTAAATATAGTGATTTAGAGTAAAATGTCCATAAATAGCTAGTATTTTGTTGATGTAATGCAAAAAAATCCATAAAGAGCTGGTATATTATGGGCGCAATCTTTTTTACTTTCAAATATTTAAAATTTGTTAAATGCAAAATCTACTAGTTTTCCTTTCGTAAAAGTATAAGTATAATACTTTTTCAATTTTAGTTACAAACATATATGTATTTTACATAAATGTAATAATTCAGTGTAAAATACCCATAAATAGTTAGTATTTTGTTGATGTAATGCAAAAAACTCATAAAGAGCTGGTATGTTATGGGCAAAAATTTTTTACTTTCACATATTTAAAATTTGTTTAATATAAAATTTACTAGTTTCCTTTTCGTAAAAATATTAGTGTAACACTTTTTCAATTTTAGTTACAAATATTTATGTATTTTACATAAATGTAATGATTCAGAATAAAATACCCGTAAATAGCTAGTGTTTTGTTGATGTAATGCAAAAAAAAAAAAAAAATCATAAAGAATAGGTATGTTATGGGCAATATATTTTTTACTTTCATAAAAATCAGTTTATGTTAAATACAGGACAACCAATTTTCCTTTCGTAAAAATATTAGTGTAACGGTTCTTCAATTTTAGTTACACATATTTATGTATTTTACATAAATGTAATGATTCAGAGTAAAATGTCCATAAATAGATAATATTTTGTTGATGTAATGCCCGTAAATAGATAGTACTGCTTATGCTTCCTTTTCGGTGTTTTATTTGGAGGCCCATTATATTTATGTTAATTCCGTCACACCCCAATACATTTCCAACTTCTGCAGTACGCTACATTCACATTTCTAAACCGCGGTTATAGGTCACCACTTACTTTTTTAGAAACATTCCCTTCATCTCCGTACATGTCAGGTTGCTACATGCCAATTTCTTTGCCATATAATTTACTTTCCACACCTGTCTTTGGAATATGTGAATACACTACAGAATTTACCTTTCTTTTAATCAGTCCTAAAAACAGAAAAGCTAAAGTTGAATGTTATTTTATGATGCTGGATTCCTCCGCACACTTAACGTGCTAGGGTTGGGTTGGGGCACCGGGCCCGGGCCACAGGGGATTAGTCGGGCCCCGTAAGGATTGACCCGAACACCCTGTGTCGACAAACATCAAATAAAAATAAAGCTCAAAAAATTTCCTTTCTTTTGGTGATTATATTCATTGCTTGATGCAAATTAATAATGTAATGTACCTGGCAAATTCCATATTGCTGCAGCATGAAGGGCGGTTTTGTGACCGGGGCCAAGATAAGCTGGTGACTTGCAAGTCGTCAAAATCAGATCCGCAATATCCCGATATCCCTTCTCAACTGCGAGATATAGAGGAGTCTCCATAGCATGATTGGGGCGATATCGGAACCCAGGATCTTCTTGAACCAACAACTTAGCAACCTCACAGAAGTTGTTCTTAACTGCCTCGTGTAAAGCTGTGTTTCCATCCACATTAGCCATCCTCAGCATCCTCTTGCATCTGTCGACAAAACAGGCGCAAAACCAACATCCTTTGTTCTGTTTACTATAATCAATGAGTGCTCGAACAACGCCAGAATGCCCCTTTCTTGCGGCCAAATGAAGTGCAGTCTCACCACGAGCATTTTTTTTCATTAGCAAACAGCAATTTCGCGCTAGGATGCGTTGGACTACATCTGCAGAGTCACAGGACTGGGCTAATACGTGAAGGACGGTGTTTCCTTTTGGAGTCCTCTGAGTCGGAAACTTGCCCGAAAATCTTCCAATTACAGCCCAATCACCCAACTGTGCAGCTGCGTACAAATCAGGATTCATCCCTTTTTGTGCAAGTATACGCAATTCAGGATTCATTGCTTTCTGCAACTAATTATATAGTCAGTATCAGAACTGGTTGAACCTATTGTCTGCGTTGTAGCTCAAATATGCATGAGAACAATCTGCGGCTTATTTAATTTGTTGAGCTATTAAATACGGAAGCCATTGATTTGTTATGTGCTTCGAAATTATTACCAGAAGAAGCGGTTTTGACGGATGAAAGGAGATAGGAGAGGAAGGATCCAGCAGTTGACAAGAACGAATAAGGCAAAGCTGAGCATCCAGCAGTTTAAAATTCTAAGAACCATTGCGCATTGGTGCTCGTCTTTTGTATTGCAACCGTTGCTAATATTTTTGACGAGGGACAAAAATTATGCCGATATTATTGACCTTCACATGTGTGGTCTAAGTGGGTCGGTTTTAGCTGAAACAAGGAGATCCAGACTGGGATCCGATTGACATACTAGATTTGGATCTGGATAATGGGCATAGGCTTGTGCGAGCAGATTTATATCAGAATCCCTCGGATCTTATTGAATCCAGATGCAAATTCGAGTTTTGGTGTCAATTTTTTTGTATAGAGATCAGTAATTTATAAATCATATATGTGCACGCAAAATAATTAAGTGCATTTACTTGTCATGCTTCGTTTGCTAACAAAAGAGGGTAGAGGTTGTTTGGAATCGATTATTAATGCATATTTTTAATTATTTTACATGTTCTACAAATCATGAATATTTCAATTATTTTATAAGTGTCTCGAGAGTTGTGATAGAGCCGTTATTTGGCACGTTTTGCATTGTCATCTTGTCCTAATTTTGGCCATTCATGGTGTTAAGAAAGGGGATTTCACTCATATTTGACATTTGTGCGAATTGTAGGTGGTTAGCATTAAAATGATATCGCGGGGAAAAATTTCCAGAAGACTTTTCATTTCAGAGCGTGGCCACGCCTTGGAAGGTGGACGAAACCGAAAGACGGACCGTGGTCCATGTGGACCAGGCACATGGGATCAAAACTCAAAGGGGGAAATGGCTTTTGCAGATTGATTTGCACCAGACGTTTCTTGGCTTTTGAACTCCTTGGAATTGCGGCGGCTATAAAGAGAAAAAGGACAAAGCAAGATGCATCATCTATTTTAGGCTTTAGTTTTCTTTTCCCTAGCCGTCAGACGTTGGAGACTCTTCTCTTGCTTTTTGGCTTTCACGTTTTTGACTCTCTCACTTGAGTCTTCGGATCTGTACAATTCGTGGGGGCTTTTGGCATTGAATTTGGGGATTCAGTACGATTGCCAACGCAGAGATAAGGAAGACGCTTTCTTTTTTCTTTCTTCGTACTTCACTGTTCCAGATTCTTTGATGTCTGCGTGGATGAAATTAATTGATTCGCGCAAGATTGACACGATGAGGAGCGGCTAATTTCCTCCTCTACCCAAAGGTTGACGCAAAGGCGCGGTCCATAATATCTGTGAGATCTAATCGAATTTCATTATTTCTTCCATTTTATTGCTATTCGTGCGTTTCCTGAATTAATTGTTCATGGGTATTTGATTAATTGAATATCAACGGCCGGGTATTTGATTTAATTTAATAGCCTACTGCCACGTTAATTAAATAGAATCCGTAATTGTTCATTTAGTTAACACCCCGTGGCAACCACCATAATTGGCTTTATGATGGGGAAATGCAAGATCTAATTTAAATAAACCCTCTTAGCGTGTTTATTGGTTAGGGTTGAGTTCTTCTAGCTTTAATGCAATTGGGTAATTAAATTCCTATGGTCGTACCTAGGGTTGTTATCTGGTTAGGGAAGCAGTTAATGGTCGTACCTTGACTGTCGAAAAGGTAAGGAAGAACTGGTTGTCAGAGCTTATTGATAACTATAACCAACCTAGTGATGAATGGGTGAAATATCTTTGTATCGATGAACATTTACTTGGACCGTGCCTGAGCAGTTGATCCTTTGGGTAGAACTTTTGTTAATTGCTATTTTTAGTGAATTGTGCTTTGTGAGTTAGTTTTGAATTTAGTTCGCTTTGTTTTTATTTTACTTTTAATTTATATATTCCTCTCCCATTGAAAATCCCCCAATTTTGCTCTGCTGATTTGGAAAGAAATAATTTCCTACCTGCTCCCTGTGGAATCGACCCTACTTGCCATTGTACGCAAAATTAGTATTTTTATAGACAAACCCGGTATATCGGATCAAGCAAACTCTTCGGGAACAGGGTGAATCAAGTAACCCATTGCACACCTAGGGTCCCTGCTCCAGTACTTGGATTTGTTCTATAATTATTTAATTGAGGTGGTAATTAGGACTTTTTAGTAATTATTATTGCACAGGTTCGGCACCTGTCAAATTTTGGCGCCGTTGCCGGGGAGCTGGCGTTTGGATTATTTGTTTCTTTTCAAATTCAGTTCTTATTTTATTTTTATTTTATTTTATTCTTCTTGATACTTTTGCTAGTTTATGCCCCGTTCTTCTCGCACAGGTGAATTGATATACGACGCAGAGGTTGAGAAGGCAGCGCGTAAGCGGAGGCAAGAGACCAAGAGACGAAAACAAGGGCACTTAATTGCTGCAAACGAGCCAGCAGAAGACGGAGTAAGCATGGCCAACACCCAAACATTGAGGGAGTTGGCTGCCCCGGAGCTGACTCACCAGCCCTTATGCATCACATTCCCCACTTTGGCTGAGAATACTGCTTTCGAACTGAAGTCGGGGTTGATTCACCTTCTACCTTCTTTCCATGGTCTCTCTGGCGAAGAACCCCACAAACATGTCAAGGAATTCGAGGTAGTTTGCTCCAGCATGAAACCTCCTGGGGTCACTGAGGAGCAGATAAGACTTAGAGCTTTCCCCTTCTCTCTCAAGGATGCAGCAAAAGATTGGCTATACTACCTACCAGCGGGTAGTATTACCACATGGGCACAGTTAAAAAAGAAATTCTTGGAAAAATTCTTCCCTGCATCCCGAGCTGCGAGTTTGAGGAAGGAGATATGTGGCATTAAACAATATCCCGGTGAGTCCTTGTATGAATACTGGGAAAGGTTTAACAAGTTGTGCACTAGATGCCCGCAGCACCAAATTAGTGAGCAACTGTTAATCCAATACTTCTATGAGGGGCTCCAATCAACAGACAGGAGTATCATTGACGCTGCCAGTGGGGGAGCACTTGCAAACAAGACACCGAGGGAAGCGTGGGAGCTCATCGAAGCCATGGCAGAGAACTCCCAGCAATTTGGCTTACGTGAGAGCAACCCTCCCCGTAGAGTCAACGAGGTAGAGACTTCATCCATACAGCAGCAACTATCAGAATTGACGTCTGTTGTGAGACAATTGGCCATGAGAGACACGCCGCGAGCGAAAGTATGTGGAATCTGCACTAGCATGGACCATTGCACACCTAGGGTCCCTGCTCCAGTACTTGGATTTGTTCTATAATTATTTAATTGATGTGGTAATTAGGACTTTTTAGTAATTATTATTGCACAGGTTCGGCACCTGTCAAGTTGAGATATTCGTTTTGGCTGTTTTCGTTGGTTAATGATTTAGGGCTTTTTGTAGTATAGTTCTTAGCATTATTTTTGTGCCATTTAAGTTTTTCCCTCAGTCCATTTTAGTTGTTGCTACATAATTCAAAAACTTTCCTTATTTTCAACCATTGGAATTTTCAAAGAGAAAAACAATTATTTGCTGCTCCAAAAAAGGGTAACAGGTGAACTTGACCTGTCAATCTCCATCATTTTGTCGAGAAAGACCCTTAGTCGATTCTAAGAAATTCAAGTGGAATAATTTGCCCAAAAACAAAATGTAAGTGGATTGGGGGCCTATCTATTTTCTATTCATCTATTCCCGCGCCTTTATCGGAGAGTAGTTGAATTTTCTACGTTTCTTTTGGATATTATACTTAGAAAGGAAATTCATCGTTAAATAGTGAAATGTTAATTTTTAAATTAAATATTATTAAATATTTAAAATTTAAACTATTTATCTTTAATGAGAGATACAAGTTGAAAAAATAATATCCAATAGGAACCATATCTTCTTCCACATATATATCCTTCCTCTATGCTTGGTGCCTACAGAACAAAATGAAATTTTAGATGTAAAGCCCAAAGGAGACCACCTTACTTGGGAGGATATACAGAAGATGAAGCACTCTTGGAGTGTTGCTAGTGACGTGTTGAGGATATCGACGCCAGGGTTTGGGGGGTTTAGAGAGGCTATTACTGATTTCACCTATGAAGGGTTCACAGTACCAAAAGGCTCCAAGGTAAACTCGATTAACTATACCTCTTGGAGTTTGTTCCACATTCGGATCTATGAAGCATAAATTTTGATGATTACACTTCAACAGATTTTCTGGACTTTTGATGCCACACACAAGAATCCAAAATACTTTCTGGACCCTGAAAGGTTTGAGGCATCAAGGTTTCAAGGAAACGGTCCAGCTCCTTATGCATTTGTGCCATTCGGGGGAGGACCACGCATGTGTCCTGCAAATGAGTATGCTCGGGTGGTGATACTTGTTTTTATGCACAATGTGGTGACAAGGTTTAGATGGGAGAAACTGATTCCGGGTGAGAATATGATATATTACCCTGCTCCAAGGCCAGCTCGAGGGCTTCCAGTCATTCTACATCCTAACAAGCCTTGAATTCTCCTGTTCATTTTTGTTTCTTTGTTAATACTTACTGGAGGTAAACTGAAATCTTCCTGTCCTGTAAGTCAAAATAATGCAGGAAGTGTTTGGTTCATATTCCGAAATCAAAATCAGAATCATATATAAATCATTACTGTATAAAAAGTATCATGAGTTTTGGTACTTTGGCGTGTAAATATAAGTATCATTGTGATCTTAGGTTTTGTTATTCCAATTATGCCCTTATTAATTAATGACTGAAGTTTCATATTATGCTCTTTTTAATTTATTATCATGATTAAAATTCATTGTATCATATATATTGATTTAGAAGAAAATAATGATTCATCATTATTATTACTACGTAACAAGTACCATGAATAGGCTTCTCCGGGCCACTCGGCCAATCCCAATGATTAGCAAATAATTAATTTTTGCCCACCGTGCAAATTTAGGTCATCCAACTCGAGAAGAAAAAAAAAATTGTTCATATATCTAATTAAAAATCAAACAATTTCAGTGGCATTATCCTAATTTATTTCTCATGAAAAAAAAAACCAAAAGAAGTAACTAGAAATATTGATATATATATATATTGTTTTTTAGTACGACAAGGTTGTGTTAGGCTTGGTGCAACGTTTATGATTATTGGTCTGGGTATGATGCGGGTGACTATTCATATTGGTCTGCGTTAAAAATGAATTATTGCTTGTGGCCCACGGCATGTAACTATTTGTCTTATTGTTTAGCGATGTTCCTTTCATTGTCCTAGACTCCTGGTCCCATGTTTTAAGACAAAGTGGTCCTGGATTGTACGCATCGTTGCGTTAGGTATGAATTATTTGGGGTCCTCCTTTGTTGTTTAGCCTTTTTCACTTTCAACGTTTCACTTTCAACATATATCGGCATGTGACTATTTGTTTAATTGTTTAGCCTTGTCACTTTCAGGGTCCTCCTTCTTAAGGCAAAGTGGTCCATCATACGTAGAATTAGCTTCAGAAAAAGCCCATCATGGTGGGGTAGTTGTAGGGGAAAATATCAATAAATAAGTCAGTAGTGAATTTGTTGAGAGTTTAGGTGCATATAATTCTGAAATAATATGTGTTTAATGTTAAAAAAAACATGTGACTTCATTTCTTATTTGCAGGGGCTCAATTACATGCACCTTTTGCAAGCTCATGAGCCGGAAAATGCCATCGGGGAGTGATTGCAAGGACTCTAATGCAGCTTCTATAGATGTTGCTGAAGAAGTTGAAGTCTAAAGGAAATTTAGGCTCTGTTTGGCAAGTGAGTTTTTTGGATATTTGTCTAAAACTTTACTGTAACTTACTGTAAAAGTTTTTAAAAAAATTTTTGAAGTGTATAAATTTTTGAATATTTTTAAGTGTATAGTTTAAAATTTTTTGAGGTTATTGTAGCTAAAGTTTTTAAAAAACTTGTAGCAAACAAACTTGGCAAAAAACTTAAGGCTCAAGTTTGTCTGCTACAAGTTTTTTAAAAACTTTATCTACAGTAATCTCAAAAAACTTCTCAAAAATTTTAAACTATACACTTCAAAATATTCAAAATTACACACTTTAAAAATTTTTTTAAAAGTTTCTACAGTAAAATTTTAAACAAACACCTAAAAAACTCACTTGCCAAACGGGGCCTTAGTTTTGGCTAGAAACTTCTATTGTCATTATGAATCTTTGACATACGTTTGTATATTTATGGTGGCTTTTAACTGAAATCGAATATAGACTTTATTTTGGTGGCATATAGACTTATATTCTGATGACCAGAATTATATGCATTGCTAAATTATATACTACTTTAGTGGTGCATAAATTATTCTTTATTATTGTTGTTGAATACTTTAATTTAGAGACATTCTGTGTTTGGTTGTTGTTTGGAAATGCTTGTATTACAGGGCAAACATTGCCAAATTTCTTAAAAAATGTTTGTCCCGTTAAAACTTTTTTTTTTTTTTTAATGATTTTAATGACGGCTGGAATGTAGGCTTTCTTTTTTGCCCCTCAGTCCACGAGAGAATTTTGTGTCACTGGTGGCTCAAGCTAAAAAGGACTAAATTGGCTAGACATATACAGTTAAGGGACTATTGCAGCTTTTGATAAATAGTTTAGGGGCTATTTTGGCCTTTGCTCAAATTTTATTGTTGAAGAAGACATCTTCAGTAAGTGGTATGGGAGTGCATTTGAATTCAGTAATTCTGAACTCATGTCCATATGTTTTGCCTAAATCTACAACCGGATGAAGACCCAAGTGCCCAAGCGAAAAGGCAATTAGACCAACCATTAATTCAGCAATATTTCCTGACCGAAGACTCCTAAATGATATAGAAATAAGACACAAAATAATACAAAGAGTTCAACTTAAAAAAAATATATACATCTCTTCGTACTATATATACTATATAAAAGGAACCATGAGTTTGGAGTGTAAGCGAAGTGATATTAGATTTTGTTATTCCAATTATACCCTTGTTAATTGATGATTGAAGTTTCATATTATACTCTCTTTAATTTTTTTATGATGATTGTTGTGATTTTAGTTTTTATTAATCTAATTATGCCCTTATTAATGTTCCATATTATACTCTTTTTAATGATTGAAATTCATTACGTCATGGCTATTGATTTAAAGGAAAACAATAGTTAATGACAAGACAAAATGTTAAGAGAGACTAAGCAGGATCTGGTCTTTATTTTCTATTCGTCCAAAATACCATTCTTTCTAATAATTAGATTTATTGCATTTCAATAATAGCAACAACCACAGTAGTTATGAAAAAACTATAACCTTAATTAAATTTGAATTATGAAGATAATAAACAAAATATAATACTCCAAATCAATGTGTCTTTTTGCATTCTATTTTTAATTTTTTATTTCCATTAAAACTTCTTGATTAGTCACTGCCTAATTAAATTTGTAAATCTTCAAAAATATTAGTATTGGTATCAAAACAAGGTGCTCTTTGGATAACAAAATCTTTGTCATTTATGCTTTATGCCAGATTTTGTCCAAAAAATTAAAAAATGAAAAAGCAAAAGAAAAGAAAAGAAAAACTCAACTATCCATACCAATAAAATTTCAATTCTCACAAAATAAACAATTAGACAGAAAAACTTATATGTGGTGGATGGTTTATACTCCATTGTTAATAGAAATAGCACACAAAATAACACAAAGAGTTCAACTTCAAAAGATATAGGCTCCGTTTGGATTTGAGAGTTTTTGAAATACTTGTTTTTCATCTACAATGTCACAATAATAGACAAACAAAAATAACTCCAAAAACACCATATCCAAACAATATATCAAAAATAACTCCAAATATACAAAAATATATTTATATATATTTTTTTGTTTAATAAATATATGTACATATAAATATTAATACAAAAATTAATATTTATATTTTGTTTAAAATAAATATATATCCTTATAAAATGAATAAAATATATACAAGAAAATAAATAAATATATTTATATATTAATATTAATATATTTTGTTTAAAATATATTTATATATATTTATAAATATATTTACATATATATTTATGTAAATATATTTATTTATATATAAAAATTTATATATATATTTATTTCAAAAAATAAAATTAAAAAAAATATATACAATAAATAAAATTAATAAAATATATATATGACAGGTTGTCGAAGCCTGTGCAATAATAAAACCTGCTCAAACTAAAAGTAATTTCTGTAGATAGTGGTAAGCAGGGTCGAATCCACAGGGACTGGGAGTAATTGTTTCTTTTTAAATTCACAGTGACAAGGGGGATGTTTTTATCTCAGGGGTGACAATTTAAGAAGTTCAAATAAAATCTAAAAAACTACTAAAAATTAAATAACAAATTACTAAAATCAAATGAGTGATAATTAAGGATCTAGCCAAGGAATAACTTCAGCAATGGTTCACCTAATTGATCATCGAAACAAAGGCAATTCTAATTATTTATCAATAAATAGGTTATAACTACCAAACAAGCGATGGCAATCAACCCCTCCTTACTGTGTCGGTGATCAAGGTACGCCCGTTAATCACTGCTCTAATTGAGAAATAATTCTAGGTACGCCCGTAGAATTTAATTTTCCAATTGCCTTACGTATTAGAGGAGCCCTATTCTAACCAAATAACGCACTACCAGGGTTATTTTAGATTAGCCCGCGTATTCCCCTGACACAAACCTAATCATGCCAGTTGTCACTATTTTAGAGCAATTAAACAATTACGGATTTAACACCCTAATTGACAATAGATTATTAAATTAACTAATTATCCGGATCCAAGACAACCAATTAATTAAACGATCATAAGCACTACAATCAGGGAATATGCGAATACCAATAAATAAAAGGAAAAGATTAAATTAAATCGATCTCACAATTTTTAGGCAAATCAAAGCCTCAGTTGTCCCTTGACTAGACAAAGGGATTTAGCTCATTGCTGATGAGGAAAACCCATGTAAAATCAAAGCATCAGTCGCGGCCATAGTATAGAAAGTTAGGAAACTTCAATTCAATCGAAGGAATAAAGCAAAGTAAGATTACAAAGGATGATTTTGTCTTCAATGCTCCTGACTCACATAGGAGGTAGCCACAAAAGATTCCAAGGAAAAGTCAAAAGCTCTCCACTACAAGACGAAGGAGACCAAACGGTCAAAGGAAAAGCTAAACTATAAAAATGGAAAAAACTAAGAGGGAAGCCAGCTCCCTCCTGTGCGGCGGCTCCCCCAGGGGGAAGAAGAAGACTCCTTACTTCAGCCCTGCGTTCCTCCTTTTAATGCTGCCCTCTGCGAATTACCAAAAAAGACTTGTATCTCCTTATTCCAAAAATACCCTCGATTGCCTGCTATGTGAACTCTTTCCCTATAACTGTCAAATTGGCCTTTATTGTGATATTTTTGTTCTACTCCCTGAAATAAATATAAATTACGAAAAGTGAGTAGAATATAATAATTAATTCACATCAGGTCAAGTAATAGGGAGAATTAATAATAAAATAAATGATAAAATTGCAACCTATCAATTTCCCCTACACCTAAACCATGCATGTTCTCAAGCATAAGAATAGTAAACAGATACCAAAATGTGATAATGGCCATTGCTCTATCTACCAAATTGCCAAGATACCAAGAAAAATAATAATCAAGCATCAATGATCAAGTCCAAGAAATATCACTTCGGTTAGCTTCTAAACCACAAACTCCTCTAATTTCAGGTTAACTAATATAAGAAAAAGGAATGACACACAACATTCATCAGCAAATGGTCCAACTATTAACCAAAATCTTCAACATTAAATCCATAATTCGGCAAGCTGACTTTTATTACACACTAACACAACCTTCACTTTTTTTTTTCTACTTTTCTCTTTTTTTTTTTTTTTGCGATTCTTTTTTGTTTTTCAATAGTAACAAAAGACTTAGTCGCTAGCCATTTGAGCCTTTTGACGCGAACTCCAACATTGGCCAGATGAAGGAGCCCGGTTACTCAGCTTCTATCGCCACGTGACCACGTACTCATAGCAATTACTACTTTTTGACGCGAGAATCAACACTTTTAGGTGCAGATCCCCGGTTACTCAGTAGTAACTAATAGCGGAGTACAGTCAAATTTATTCATAGTAAAAAATCACAAAAACTTAATATAACACAAGAACCAAAAGAAAACTTGCATCAGCTAGCCTCATTTTCAAACATGGAGAACTAAAGTTAATAACCGGACCAATTCACATGAAAATGCCAATAATCATTCCCTATGCCTAGGAAAGTTAACCAAAAATTATAAGAGTAAAACAATCATCGATATTCACCAAAGAGATGTTTTTGGATTCAACCACATGAACTTGATACCCTTTTATTATTAAAACTTGGCAAAAGTAGAAATAGAGGCAATAATCCAACATCAAACCTTGGCATGCACTTACGAGCCAATCACTAAAAAGAAGAAAAAGAAAATGAACGAAAGACACTAGCACCATAATTGCTCCCCCCACACCTAAATCTTACATTGTCCTCAATGGAGGGAATAAAGTAATGAAAGCGAAGAGAACAATGAAACTTCCCTGTTGAACAGCTAAGGGATAGGAGGGAACAGTGGAGGGAAGCCGAGTTCTGAGACATCCTTGCTACTTAGCGGGTGATGTTCGTCATTCGCTCGTCTACGTTGTAAACCTGTGCTTGTAAGTGGCGCCACTCACCATTGACGCCAATTATCACCCCAAACAACAAAAGACAGAATATCCAACAAAGATAGCAACCACAAATGCACATTCATAGTCACTGGTGTTCCCCAACTCAACAATTAAAAACAAGCACGGGCCACCTAGAATTTTAACAATGCCCCCAGAAATTTCAACAAATGCTATAGCAGATCAAAGCAGTGGTAAAGCAATAGCCCCAAGTGTTAATCCAACAACAAGAAAGAGAACATGCCACCAACAGAGCAATATCAAAACAGATCAATTGCTAATAATGTCTCCCAATTCATCAGGCAACTTCTGAAATAATTCGACCAGAATCCCAAAAGAAACCTCAACAAACTTAGCAATTAAAAGAAATGGTTAAAATATTTCCCAGCAATTCAATTAGATGCACCCAACTGGAGGAAGCAATGTAAATAGCATAAGAGCTTCCCAATTTAACAAACAAGTGCAATATTTCAGCTTACCCAAAATTTCAACAAATGGCTCCAGTTGGCCAGTCAAAATCTTAATTCAAAATCAGCAATTTCAATGAAAACGGCTTAGATATTTGACACGACAAACGCAGCCAACCAAATAGAGGTGCCAAATTAAGGTTCAGTTACTCCACCAGTAGCAAATACCTCTCCCAGTGGCCGAATGAAGAAACTGGGGCGGTAGTGGCTAAGAAAAAGAGGCACGGCAGTGGAGGAGAGCTGGTGACAGTAGTGGACCGGGAGGAAGCGGAGCCGTGCGCAAGACAATGGAGCTGTGGAGGACGCGAGGGAAGGGCGGCTGATAAGTGATTATTTAACGTACATTTTGTACGAATTTGGCATGAATTTTGGGTATGTTTTGAGAAGATTAAAGCCATATTTGAACTCTTTTGGTGATAATTGCTTAAATATTGTTTAAGGGTTAAGAAATTGATAAATGAGTGGATTAATGCGTTAATTTTGTGAAATTGTGAAGGTAATTGATGTATGAAATTCATGCACAAGTTGAAAGAAATGTCAGGGTCATCCAGAGGATAAAGTACACAAGAAATTGGGAGCAAAAAAATGTAGAAAAAGGGAAGAAGTGAAAAACTGGAAAATTGCTCAAACACGGATCCGAGCTAAAATTGCTCAAACACGGATCCGAGCTCGGATCCGTGTGTACAAGAGGGATCCGACCCCTCGTCTGTACTTCTGGCGGAATGTATCCGAGGTCAGGACGATCCGACCTCGGATCCATCATGGGAAGTCCTCGGATCCTGTAATCCGTGCTCGGATCCATTTTTCAGCCCTCGGATCCGAGGCTCGGATCTGTCTCTCTCTTCAGCAAGTGGCACAGCTGTTTTTCTTTATCTTTCTCACAACTTTTCCAGCTATTTTGAGGGATAGAAATCGGTGGCACATGCTTCTGCAACAAAAGAGAAGACCAAATGAGTGTGGACAAAAGGAAACATCATATCTTTGACTTCTTTTTACAAAATCTGAGTGGAGGAAATTATGAAGTGAGAGGAATGGAATTTCTACCACCTTTTATGCAGAAAGACAGGGGAGAAGCCTGGAGGACCATACGTAGCTAGTTTTTCATTTTGTAACATTTTTCTCTCTAGATAGGAGTACTTGGAGAAGCATTTTTGAGGGAGAGTTTCACTTATAATCATATTGTGCAAGAACATAGCAGGAATTGGAGAGCTTCATCTTCAATTGGCTAAGCTTTCTTTTATCTTTCTTATACTTGTACTTTATGATGTTTTGCATTAATAAACTTGTGAGTTTGATTGTTAAATCATTCATGAGTAGCTAAACTCCTTTATCTAGGGAGTAGATGAAACTTATGGCTAAATAATACTAATTGAATGTGATTTACACTTGTTATATCTTGTATTAACTTGTCTACTTGTGTAGCTGTTATTACTTGTTATTGATTGATCACCAATAGCATGTTTATAGTGTTATTATTCAATGAGAATTGGTAATAACAATTGAAACACATGAGTAGAGTTTGAGTTATATGTTCATGAAAATAGAGATACACTTAGGTGGATTATTGAGCATTTCATGAAATAAAACGGAGTAGTAGTAGTATTTCACCATGAAAATAGGGAAATCTATATTGCTCTAGGCCATTTCATCATGAAAATGAGACTTGGTAATCTTGGAAATAAATCTCTAGTTAAGCAAGAATAATAGCAAGAAGTAAATCCATTCATTTGTGTAGTTTATGCCATAAGTGGAATCTGCATCCCTAGAATCTTCCTTAAGTGAAATTTCTCTATTTGCATTCAGCATTTGTTAAACTAGATTTATATATCAGATTTGTAGATTACAGCATTAGACTTTCTCTGCTCAAATTAATTGTAAGTCTAAATAATAGAGAGAACAAGGGCTTAGTAATTGTTTAAATTGCTCCTCGTGGGATCGACCCGATACACATCTTGTACTACAATTGCGACCTGTATACTTGCAGTCCAACGGGTGTAAAATCGGAATTAAACTTGCATTGATACAAAAATCCCGTCAAGTTTTTGGCGCCGTTGCCGGGGAGCGGCAATATTAGGGCCTAATCATCTCTATTAATTTAGATATATTTCATTGTTTTTTTTTATTCAAGTTGTTGAATTAAAACTGAAAAATTTCTCTTGTTTTTGTTTGTAGTGTATGCACCGATCAAATCGAGAAGTTGCACATTTCGATCCTGAAATTGAAAGAACATTACACAGAAAAATGAGGAGTACATCACATCAAGAGGAACAAGAGGTGTGGCAGCCAATAGAAGATATCTTGATAGAATTACAATTTGAAGAAAACATGGCAGAAAATGAAGCAAATAGGCGAGTTCTACGAGATTATGCTCTACCGGGAACACAAGGATCTCAAACAAGTATAGCAAGGCCTTCGGTAAATGCTAACAACTTTGAGATTAAACCATCACTTATCCAAATGGTTCAACAATCTCAATTTGGAGGTAATGCAGTAGAATATCCTAATACACATTTAGCTACATTCTTGGAAATTTGTGATACAATTAAAATGAATGGAGTTAGTGATGATGCTATAAGGCTAAGATTGTTCCCATTTTCATTGAGAGATAAGACCAAACTTTGGCTACACTCTCATGCTCCTAATACTTTCACTGGATGGGATGAATTATCGAGAGCATTCTCAAATAAGTATTTTCCACCAGGTAAGACTGCTAAGCTTAGAATGGATATCACTAGTTTTAGCCAAATGGAAGGTGAATCATTATATGAGGCATGGGAAAGGTTTAGAGATTTGCTTCGGAAATGTCCACATCATGGACTGCCGGAGTGGTTAATCATACAAACCTTCTATAATGGTTTAGTTTTTTCTACTAAAACTATGATCGATGCAGCTGCAGGTGGAGCTTTAATGGGTAAATCACCCCAAGAAACTCATAATTTGATAGAAGAAATGGCAGCAAATAACTACCAATGGGCCAATGAGAGAGGTAATACAAGACGTCACGCAGGTATGATAGAAATGGATACTCTCAATATGCTGAGTGCTCAAATGAATAATGTGATGAAATTGCTAAGTAGACAAGGTGGAGTTGGTCCAAGTTCATCCAATGCACATGTAGCATGTTGTTCTATATGTGGAGGTGAACATGATACTAATGAGTGTGTTGATTCTGAACAGGTACAATTCGTCAATAATTACAATCGTAATGCTCAAAATAACCCCTACTCGAATACTTACAATCCGGGGTGGAGAAATCATCCAAACTTTGGATGGAAGGATCAAGGTATCAACCAAGGCCTACCAATCCACCGGGATTTCAATCAAAGCAACAACAAGCTGAAACTAAACCTGGTTGGGAGATGGCAGTGGAAAAGCTCGCAAAAGTTACTTCAGACAGATTTGAGCGAGTAGAAGGAAGGTTGGACCAACTCACTACAATGTACAGGAATGTAGAGGTCCAAATTGGCCAAATTGCTAGTTCGTTGAATAATCGAAATCAAGGCGAATTACCTAGCAAAACAGAGGTCAATCCTAAAGAGCATGTGAAAGCCATTACTCTTCGTAGTAGTAAGCAATTAGAAGATCCTCCAGTGATGGAAGTTGAGAAAGATGAGAATGAAAAACAAGAAGAAAAGCAGAGGAACCAAGAGGCGATAGTGGAAGGAAATAGCCAGGAGGAATCAAGAGAAAATCAACCATCATCTTCCGCTACCATTCCAATACCCCCTGCGGTTCCATTTCCACAAAGATTAAAGCAAAATAAGTTTGATAAAGATTTCGAAAAATTTGTTAAACTTTTCAAACAATTACACATTAACATTCCTTTTGCCGATGCTATTTTGCAGATTCCGTCTTATGCGAAATTTCTCAAGGAAATCATGACTAGAAAAAGAAAGTTGGAAGACTGCGAAACAATAGCATTAACGGAGGAATGTAGTGCAATTATTCAAAATAAGCTACCACCGAAGTTGAAGGATCCAGGGAGTTTTTCTATACCTTGCACCATAGGTAATGTTGATTTTTCTAAAGCATTGTGTGATCTTGGTGCTAGTGTATCATTGATACCTTTAACGGTGGCTAGACAATTGGGTTTGCATGAGCTTAAACGCACAAATATTACTTTGCAACTAGCGGATCGGTCTATTAGATATCCATTGGGAGTGTTGGAGAATGTATTGATAAAAGTTCAAAAATTTATCATTTCAGTGGATTTTGTGGTATTAGATATGGAAGAAGATATATCTATGCCAATTATTCTAGGTAGACCATTTCTAGCTATGGCAGGTACTATTATTGATGTAAAAAATGGCAAGCTTAAGTTTCAAGTAGGTGAAGAAGAAGTAGAATTTAATTTGAATGAAATGGAAAAATACCCTTCTTTTACCGATCATGCTTATTCTATTGGCATAATTGATAAAATAACCCAAGAGATGAGTCAAGTCAACCTTGACTTAGATCCTCTTGAGCATTGTTTAATGAGTTTAGGTAAGCAAGAAGATGTTTGTGAAGAAATTGAAGAATTAGCCAAGTACTTGGATTTTCAAGCACCTTATAAAAGGGGTCATTTCTATGAAAGTCTTGGCCAAGGAAAAGGGTTTTCACAACCTTCAGAAATTGAACCTCCAAGGTTAGAGCTTAAGCCACTTCCAACTCATCTAAGGTATGAATTTCTTGGAGAAAATAGTACTTTACCTGTAATTGTTAGTGCTGACCTTGATGATGAGCAGTGTACAAAGTTGCTAAGAGTTCTAAGGAAGCGTAAGAAGGCAATTGGATGGACAATTTCAGACATTAAAGGTATAAGTCCTTCTATATGCATGCATCTCATTTTATTGGAGGACAATTGCAAACCAGTGGTGGAAACACAAAGAAGACTCAATCCAAACATGAAAGAGGTGGTAAGAAATGAAATTCTTAAGTGGCTTGACGCAGGTATAGTTTTTCCTATTTCCGATAGTGTTTGGATTAGTCCAATTCATGTGGTACCAAAGAAAGGTGGAATGACTACAATCGTGGGTAAAAATGATGAATTAATTCCATCTAGACTTGTGGTAGGGTGGAGAGTGTGCATTGATTATCGTAAGTTAAATACGGTAACAAGAAAAGATCATTTTCCCCTACCATTCCTTGATCAATTATTGGAGCGAATAGCAGGATATGAATTTTACTGTTTTCTTGATGGTTTTTCAGGATATAATCAAATAGCTATAGCTCCAGAGGATCAAGAGAAGACCACATTTACATGTCCTTATGGCACTTTTGCCTTTAGAAGAATGCCATTTGGTTTATGCAATGCTCCTGCAACTTTTCAACGATGCATGATGGCTATTTTTTCTGATTATATTGAGAAAATTATGGAGATATTTATGGATGATTTTTCTGTGTATGATTCATCTTTTGACCATTGTTTTCATAATTTGGAATTGATTTTGCAGAGATGCGAGGAAATAAATCTTGTATTGAATTGGGAGAAATGCCATTTTATGGTAAAAGAAGGAATTGTCTTAGGGCACAAGATTTCCTCCAAGGGAATTGAGGTGGATAAAGCCAAAATAGAAGTTATCGAGAAATTGCCACCCCAAGCAATGTCAAGGGGATAAGGAGTTTTTTAGGACATGCTGGCTTTTATAGACGTTTTATTAAAGATTTTTCTAAAATAGTAAAGCCATTATGTGATTTATTATGTAAGGATACTCCTTTTCAATTTAATGACAATTGTTTGGTTGCATTTGAAAGGTTGAAGAAGGAATTGATTTCGGCCCCAATTATAACTTCACCCGATTGGTCACTACCATTTGAATTGATGTGTGATGCAAGTGATTATGCGGTTGGAGCAGTTTTGGGACAAAAGAAAGAAGGACGATTGCACGTCATTTACTATGCTAGCAAGTTGCTAAATGAGGCACAACTCAATTATGCAACGACAGAAAAAGAGCTATTGGCAGTGATATTTGCTTTGGACAAATTTAGATCCTATTTAGTAGGATCTAAAGTTATTATATATACGGACCATTCAGCTCTTAAATATTTGCTGCATAAGAAGGATGCAAAACCTAGACTAATTCGGTGGATTCTTTTATTGCAGGAATTTGATGTGGAGATAAAAGACAAAAAGGGATCGAAGAATCTAGTTGCAGATCATTTATCACGTTTGGAATATATCCCAATCAAAGATCAGGTTCCAATTCAAGAGAATTTTCCGGATGAGTTTGTCCTAGCACTTAGAAATTCTCCATGGTATGCAGATTTTGCTAACTACTTGGTCAGTGGAGAGATTCAAAAGGGGTTTAATTATCATCAAAAGAAGAAATTCTTACATGACGTCAAAAGTTACTTTTGGGAGGAACCATTGCTATACAGACATTGTGCCGATGGTATGATACGTAGATGTATTCCTGAAGATGAGGTACATAATGTTTTATATCATTGTCATAACCTTGAAACAGGTGGTCATTTCAGTACTTCAAAGACTGTGGCAAAGGTATGGCAATCAGGATTTTATTGGCCAACTATGTACCGAGATGCTAGAGAATATGTTAAAAATTGTGATGCATGCCAAAGAACTGGAAATATATCTCGAAAAAATGAAATGCCCCTGACTACGTTCTTGGAAGTTGAGTTATTTGATGTATGGGGTATTGATTTTATGGGACCATTTCCTAGTTCTTTTAATAATAAGTACATCTTAGTAGCAGTGGATTATGTTTCTAAATGGGTTGAAGCAATCGCTTCACCTACTAATGACTCTAAGATTGTACTTAGATTCCTTAAAAAGAATATTTTCAGTAGATTTGGTATACCCAAGGCCATAGTAAGTGATGAAGGGAAACATTTTTGTAACAGACAATTGAATTCCTTATTGTTTAAATACGGTTGTAGGCACAAGACATCACTTCCATATCATCCTCAAGCCAATGGACAAGCAGAGCTAGCTAATAGAGAGATAAAGCTCATTTTGGAGAAAACTGTGAATAAATCACGCAAGGATTGGGCTACAAAGCTAGATGATACACTATGGGCTTACCGAACGGCATTTAAGACACCCCTAGGGATGTCACCGTATCGTTTAGTCTATGGGAAAGCTTGTCACCTACCTGTGGAGATTGAGCACAAAGCTTATTGGGCAATTAAATCTATTAACATGGATTTTAATTCTGCAGGAGAAAGGCGATTACTTGAGCTAAGTGAATTGGAGGAACACCGACTACATGCATATGAAAATGCCAAAATTTATAAAGAAAAGATCAAATATTGGCATGACAAGCATATTATTCTTAAAAAATTTCAGGTAGGGCAAAATGTACTTTTGTTCAACTCACGCCTGAGGTTATTTTCAGGAAAATTGAAGTCAAGGTGGTCGGGACCATTTGAAGTTACTCAAGTATTTCCTTATGGAGCAATGGAAATAAAAGGAGAAAATGGTTCTCCATTTAAAGTAAATGGCCAAAGATTGAAACCCTATTTGACCGGAGAAAAGGTTCCTAAAGGAGTAAATTACTCCTTAGGAAATGCAATGGAGAATTAAAGAAGTTATAAGAAAGTCGAGCCAACGACTATAAACAAAAGCGCTTGTTGGGAGGCAACCTAATAATAATAGTGTATTTGTGTGTTTTTATGTGTTTCTTACATTTTGGTGTAATTTAATTGACTAATTAGATGTATTTCACTTGTTTGTAGGAGATACGGGAGTTTTATCATCCATCTTGGAGGTGCACTTGAAGAACATGTTAGCAGGGAGTTTTTCTTACCAAATTGTGTTTTAAGTGCTTAAAATTTCTATGCCTATACATACATTGTGCATTTCAAGTGAGTTTTGGTGATATCATGGTTATAAAGGTTCATGGATTCATTTGATGTGTATTTAATGCTCAAAATTGCCATTTTGATGTAAAAATGCAAAAATGATCAAAGAACCTCACCCCTCAATTTTCAATGTAAATGTGTTTGTTGTGTTTTGAGAGGATGGATATTGTGTTTAAGGTATATTGCATGTGCGTGGGAGGTTAGAATTGATAAAAAGTTTGTCCAATGTGTGTTTTGGAATTGGCCGGAAAAGAGAGAAAAAGTTTGAAAAAAAAAAAAAATTTGCAGTTTCTGCAGTAAGTGCAGGGAAATATGGATCCGAGCTCGGATCCGAAAAACCCAGACCGATACGCCCTCGGATCACTAGATCCGAGCTCGGATCGTTTCCAACCCAGATCGATCCGAGGGCTCGTCTGTGTTTCTGCTAAGACGGATCCGAGCCCTGTCGGATCCGAGGCCTTCCAGAACGGATCCGACCTCGGATCCTTTCGCGATAAGAAGGGAAACGAGGCCTCGGTTCCTCATTTTCCAGATTTCTTTTCTCTCTCTCTCCGAAACCCTATTCCCTTTCCTCCAATCTTCCATTTCATCCATAAAATTTCCAATTTTTCACAATAAAAACCTTCCCTAACCTCTTGTGAGCATTAACCCTCAACAATTTGGAATCAAAAACATCAAATTGAGGGGTTTTGATCTTCAAGACACAATTAAGGGCCGAATTGAAATCTTGCAATTTGAGGTCGAATTTGGGCTTGGTTGTTCTCCATTTTTGCATCATTATCATCCTCCATCATCACTCCATCTATTTGAGGTAACAAATTGCGAATTTCTGTGACATTTTATATCTCTCATTTTTTGTATATTTTTAGTTTTTCAATATATTTTGCTAATAGCTTAATTGTTGAAAAATCTTGATATAAATGTGCTACATTGTGCTCAAATCAGCTGTTATAATTATTTTCATGCTTATTTGTGAGAGAATTATGGATTTGGTGATAGTTTTGAGATTTGCTTCTCAATTTTTGGGTTTGAGCATTTTAGTGAATTTTGCTTTCATTGAATATATGAACTTGTTCTGAGAGGTATAAATCACTGTTATACCAATTGAAAATGATATGCTATCACTAGAGAAATAGCCCATTGGGTAAAAGTGTGTGTTCCCGATCAAGTTAAGCACATTAAACCACTTTTACTTGAAATAATTAGTATTTGGATGAATTGGGACTCTTGTGTAGTTAACTTAAGTGTTAACGAGTGTTATGAATTGGATTGGAGATATTCTCAAGTGTTTGAGTGTTCATTCTTGCAAATGGATATAATTTAAAATTGTTTGCACTTAATATGCATGAAATGATTTCTTTACTGCTAATATCCTTTCTAAGTGTGGGAATTGGATTTGAGAAGTGTTAGGGAGTTTATTTGTTTAATTTTGGGTACATTTTGGCAGGGAGTTTAGCCCTTTTTCAAGGGGAAACTCTGCCGAAATTTTCTTAAATTCCTATTTAACATGTATGAAAGTGTTTCTATCGTTTCTAATAAATACTCATCTTGTTTATAGGTGCTATGGCTCGTACAAGGAGGGCTCGTATTCGTACTCCTACACCATCGTCAAGTGAAGAACATACACCTTCTTTGCATGAGGAGTCGCCTGAGGAAGAATCTCCTTCGCCTGAGCCACCACCTCGGTCTCGCCGGAAAACCGCATCCACTAGCCGTGATGAGCCACCGCCAGACTACGATACCACAAGATTCACATCGCTCGAAAACCAAGAGTGGTATGAAGCTGGCCTGGCCAAGGAGATCATCATTGAGAAACACTTGGCACCGGAGGTGGATGCGCACTACCACATTTCGACAGCATTCAAGCGACTTGGATGGGAGAACATCCTTCAGTTGCCTAAGTACTACTACCCCAACTTGGTCCGGGAGTTCTACGCCAATGTGGAGAACAAGCAGAGCCACAGTGGCAACCTCATCGTCTCGTGGGTTCGAGGCAGGAAAGTGGTTCTCAATCGAGATGCACTGCGACGCTTCGTTCAACTAATAGACGAAGGCGAAGATGTCAAACTGACCAAGGAATTCAAAGCTCGAGACCCTTGGCAAGTGGGAGAAGCCGTGGAGCGTCTAAAGGGTCAGTACCGCGAGCGAGGAACTTCGAAAAAACTCACGGTATATGCCGACTCTTTTGAGCATCGATACCACCTGATTTTCTATATTTTTGCCTTTAACGTGGTGCCGAAAAAGAGTGGTAAACGGGAGATCCGAAATAGCGATCTCTATTTTCTGGATAAGATGATACATGGATTGGGTAGGCAGTTGACCGGTATTTCTCTACCCAGCATCATCATCAGTTATATGCGGACCACAGCTTGCATGAGGGCCGGCGAGACTTGCTTCGGATTTCCCCGACTGCTATCCCTCGTTTTTGAGAAGCTCAAGGTTCCTCTTGGAACCGAAAGAGCGGTGGTAACTAGGTCGGCCGAGGAGGTAAATACTTCTATACTCAAATCCTTGAGTATTTCTACGGATTTTGGGGCTGCTTTGGTCCGGGACACAGGAGAAGCATCCACTTCCACTCAGCCTCCGCCTCACACTGAACCACAAGCGAAAACTCAAGAGACGGAGGCACAGCAGACTCTTCCTCCTCCGGTTCCGCAACCACCTCCTCAACCGCGCTCCAAGTGGCAAGAGCTTCTCAATGCTATTTGCTGTATGGAGACGCGAGTCGTCGAGCGCATTGACCAGACGGAGCGGATGATGACTGAGCGCCTCGACCGACATGATCGCCGCCTTCGTGCGATCGAGGATCATTTCCATATCCGACGGTCCCCTACTCCGACACCTCATCAGGAGGAGGGCCATATTGGTACCTCACAGGGTCCTCATGGAGCCGAGGAGGCAGTAGACCCTCGTTCCGAGCAGCCATGACGCTACTTAGCGGATTTGATCTTTTATGTCTTTATTTATTTTTCTTTTCTTTTGTTAAGACACACTTGTAGATTTTATTTTTCTTTTAGTTGAATCATCTTGTGCTACTTATGGTATTTGGTACCCTTGTTGTCTCATTTTGGACAGAAAATGGATGATCGTGATGATTAAGGGCTTCAAATTGCATCACCACCTATTTGAGGGAAGTTTCAGTTCTTTTACCTTCCTCTACAATGAGGACATTGTAGATTTTAAGTGTGGGGGAGGGATTATTTTATCTTATGGGTGATTGTGTCTTGAAATGCATGATTTTAGTTGTTTATAGCTTAAAGTTGTTGGAAGTATATTTGGAGATATTGTCATGAGGATAATTTTTGTGAAATTGAGGTTGTTGGCAGGGAGTTTCATCTATTTTTATGGGAAAACTCTGTCAAAATTTTTCTAAAATAATTCCCAATATTTCATTGCAATTCTTCCAATTAAATGGCCAAAATGTTAAAATTTTAAGTGTTTAATTCTTCCATTGGATAAAATGCTATGTGTATTTTGGAAAAGTTTAGTTCTTATTTGACTTGGAATGAATTATTATGCAATTAGGATTTTTTACATTTTAACAAGTATATTTGGTTAAATAAGAAAAATTATGCTTAGAATTTTGCAAGATTAATGATATTTCTCATTTTTACTTAATTTTATAGGTAAGTGATTGATATAGTCAAAAACAAGGCCAAATTCTTCCTTTAATTATAATTAGAGGGAAAAAGAAATTGATTGTTAAAAAAAAAATGAAAGAAAAAGAAAAAGAAAAATAATATTAATTTTCTACTCCAATGATTCACATACTGAGTAACCGGGGGTTGGCATTTACAAATGTCGACATTCGCGTAAAAAGGTATTGGAATTAAGAGTATGATTAGCAATTTAAATGAGTGAAATGTTGAGTAACCGGGAATTTTCACCTAAAAGTGTTGATTTTCGCGTAAAAAGACGTTTTCACTATTTAAAGATGAAATGTGAATAAATCCCTCTAAATTGTTAAGTTTTGGGATGAGAAAGGCCATAAAATTGACTATGTGATTTACTTATTTGTGAAATTAGGATAGAATGAGAGAATTGATTTGAACTTGTCAAAATTTAGGCATAATTATTTTTATTTAATTGAATATTATGAGTATTTAGTGTAATCTGAGAAATGGTATAATAATTGGTTTCTAGGTTTTTGAGGAATTAAATTTGACAAGAGTACGCATATTGTTTTCTCTATCTCTATTAAATATTTGAAGTAAATTTTGTGTAAAATTGCTTGAGGACAAGCAATGATTCAAGTGTGGGGGAAGCGTCCGTGGGCTGGCCTTGGACGAGCTGGACAGAGCGCGTGCGGCGCACTAGACCAGGCGGCTGCCCGACTGTGGGAACTTCAGCCGCTACGGCGGCGTGCGATGGAGTGAGCAACGGGCTGCTCGCTGGTGGCGGCTGAGATGGGTGGAGCGGCGAGGTTGGAGAGGAAGAGCTGGTGGTGGCTGTGCTGGGACTGAGGAGCGGCGGACAGAGGGAAGAATGGTGGCGTGGCTGTGTGGATCGGGTGGAGGCACGGAGGAGCTGGAGGTGGGACGGAGGTGATGGGCCGCGGCGCGCGAAGGAGAGCCGCGCTCTGGCCTGCGGCGATGGGGTCGCGGGCGGCGTGAGCAGAGGGTAGCAGAGGAGAAGAAAGAAAGAAAAGAGAAAGAAAGAAGAAGAAAGAAAAGAAAGAAAGAAGAAAGAAAAGAAGAAAAAGAAAAAGAGAGAAATTGCTGTTTGTTTTTTTTTTTTTCCCAAAAATGTTTCTTTTCTTTTTTTCTTCCAATTATGAGGCTCTTTGAGCCACGGAAATAATTTCCTTTCTCTTTTTTTTCTTTTCTTGAAATTGATTTCGACTTTTTTTAAATAATTTTTTTTTTTTTAGTCCTTACCTTTCCCGTGAACGTGACGCGGGCACGTCAAGAGAGCAGGAGAGCTCCCAGAAGTTTCTGATCGTGAGCTTCCTGCACGTCACCAAGCGGGCACGCCATGAGGGCAAGAGAGCTCCCAAAAGTTTCAGAAATTTCTGATCGTGAGCATCCTGCACATCACCATGCGGGCACGCCATGAGGGTAAGAGAGCTCCCAGAAGTTTCAGAAGTTTCTGATCGTGAGCATCCTGCACATCAACATGCGGGCACGCCATGACTGAAGGGCACCTATAAATCAGCAAAACATGAACAAAACAGCAAAAACGAAAATTGAAACCCAAAATCAGTCGAATTCAAGGAAGACAGATTTAAACTAACAAATAAAATCAAACAAACAACTAAAAGAAATTGGGTTGCCTCCCAATGAGCGCTTTTCTTTAATGTCTTTGGCTAGACATTATAATGTTTTGTTCATGGAGGATAAAATCGTGTGGCTCGTTTTAATGCTTCATCCTCTATATAGTCCTGATAACCCTCGTAAATAGAATAATCCTTGAGCATACGAGCTACGGGCTTCCATGGACTAGTGAATGGCGCCAAACGAGTCGATGATAATTTGCATTCTCCATTCACTTCTCCCTCACTTGCATTTATTGGTTCAAGATATCTCGCCATCGCCACTCTTAATTTATTCCTGTCATGAAATTCAAAATTGTCTGGTATAATAAAGTCAATTTCATTAACAGGAATTGAAGAGTAAGAGTCAGGAGAACAGTGATGAAGGAGTGGAGGGGATGTCACCGCATTTGGAGATTGTTCACTGGATTCATTCACTTGAATGAGCTGATCCTGGAGTCTCATTTTTTGCACTTCAACTTCCTTCTCAACTGCATCTTTAAATCCGTTTCCTTGAAACTCTTGCAGTTCCATGTCCTTTGGCCGGATAATTGCACTCTCATCTCCTTCAAGATTGATATTGGTTTGTGAGGGCAATTCTTCAAGGTGAGAAGCTAATCGCTCTATCCTGGATGTCAATTGACGCATTTGATCCGCCAGGTCGCGAAGGCTCGCTTGTGTCTCCTGATGAAATCGATTTAGGCTCGCTTGTGTCTCCTGATGAAATCGATTTGTATTAGCAATTAGTAATCCCATCATTTCTTCAAGAGACATACCTGACACGGAGGATGATTGCTGAGACTCTTGCTGTTGAAAATCCATTGGCCCCGTCGCATAATTAAAATTGGAATTATCCCACCATCCTTGATCATACCTGTTTGGATAAGGGTCATACTGCGTTTGATATTGGGGTGGAAAATCTCCAAAAGTATCAATTGGAGCACTTAGATTATCTTGAAATGCGGGGCATGTGTCAGTTGAATAACCTGAGTCAAAATAAGTTCCACAAATTGCAACAGCCCATTGATCATTAGGAAAAACATGAGTCTCATAACCCCATTCAGGAACAAAATCCAGTCTATCATCAAAATACGGAATGTTAGCAGTCATAAATTATATAGAATAAAAAAAAAATTGAAAACAAGTTGAACTCAAAAAGAAACAAATAACTAGCGCCAGTCCCCGGCAGCGGCGCCAAAAATTGACAGGTTGTCGAAGCCTGTGCAATAATAAAACCTGCTCAAACTAAAAGTAATTTCTGTAGATAGTGGTAAGCAGGGTCGAATCCACAGGGACTGGGAGTAATTGTTTCTTTTTAAATTCACAGTGACAAGGGGGATGTTTTTATCTCAGGGGTGACAATTTAAGAAGTTCAAATAAAATCTAAAAAACTACTAAAAATTAAATAACAAATTACTAAAATCAAATGAGTGATAATTAAGGATCTAGCCAAGGAATAACTTCAGCAATGGTTCACCTAATTGATCATCGAAACAAAGGCAATTCTAATTATTTATCAATAAATAGGTTATAACTACTAAACAAGCGATGGCAATCAACCCCTCCTTACTGTGTCGGTGATCAAGGTACGCCCGTTAATCACTGCTCTAATTGAGAAATAATTCTAGGTACGCCCGTAGAATTTAATTTCTCAATTGCCTTACGTATTAGAGGAGCCCTATTCTAACCAAATAACGCACTACCAGGGTTATTTTAGATTAACCCGCGTATTCCCCTGACACAAACCTAAGCATGCCAGTTGTCACTATTTTAGAGCAATTAAACAATTACGGATTTAACACCCTAATTGACAATAGATTATTAAATTAACTAATTATCCGGATCCAAGACAACCAATTAATTAAACAATCATAAGCACTACAATCAGGGAATATGCGAATACCAATAAATAAAAGGAAAAGATTAAATTAAATCGATCTCACAATTTTTAGGCAAATCAGAGCCTCAGTTGTCCCTTGACTAGACAAAGGGATTTAGCTCATTGCTGATGAGGAAAACCCATGTAAAATCAAAGCATCAGTCGCGGCCATAGTATAGAAAGTTAGGAAACTTCAATTCAATCGAAGGAATAAAGCAAAGTAAGATTACAAAGGATGATTTTGTCTTCAATGCTCCTGACTCACGTAGGAGGTAGCCACAAAAGATTCCAAGGAAAAGTCAAAAGCTCTCCACTACAAGACGAAGGAGACCAAACGGTCAAAGGAAAAGCTAAACTATAAAAATGGAAAAAACTAAGAGGGAAGCCAGCTCCCTCCTGTGCGGCGGCTCCCCCAGGGGGAAGAAGAAGACTCCTTACTTCAGCCCTACGTTCCTCCTTTTAATGCTGCCCTCTGCGAATTACCAAAAAAGACTTGTATCTCCTTATTCCAAAAATGCCCTCGATTGCCTGCTATGTGAACTCTTTCCCGATAACTGTCAAATTGGCCTTTATTGTGATATTTTTGTTCTACTCCCTGAAATAAATATAAATTACGAAAAGTGAGTAGAATATAATAATTAATTCACATCAGGTCAAGTAATAGGGAGAATTAATCATAAAATAAATGATAAAATTGCAACCTATCAATATACAATAAATAAATATATATTTATTTCAATTTTATTTTATAATATTTATATTTCAATTATGTATATTATATTATATATATATAAATTATAGTAATATTAATATGTATATTTCAATTATGTATATTAATATGTATATTATATATATTATATCATTTGAAATAAATATTATATATTTATATATAAATATTATATATTTATATATAAATATATAATATTTATATATAAATATATAATATTTATATATAAATATTATATATTTATATATAAATATTAATATTTTGTTTAAAATATATTTATATATCTTTATATATTTATATAAATATATAAATATTTTTATTTCAATTTTGTTTTATAATATGTATATTTCATTTTGTATATTTCAATTATGTATATTATAATATATATATAAATTATATTAACATTAATATGTTTATTAATATGTATATTATATATATTATATCAATTGAAATAAATATATATATTTATATATAAATATAAATATTTTGTTTAAAAAATATATATATTTATTTATATATTTATATTTTGTTTAAAATATATTTATATATTTTTTATATAATTATATATATTTATTTATATATTTATATAAATTTATATTAATATATAAATATATATTTCGATTTTGTTTTATAATATGTATATTAATAGATATATTTATATATGTATATTAAATATATATTAATATACCATTATATTAATATACAAAATATATATAAATAAATAAATATATTTATTTTTATATTTTTATATATGTATATTAAATATATTTATATATGAATATAAATAAAATATATAAATAAATAAATATTAATATATAGAAATAGAACCAGTATATATTTTTATAAAATCTCAAAAAGATTGTAAATTATAAAATACTCAAAAATATATTTTAAAAATACCTCTAAAAACAATCCAAAAAGCATCTACAGTAAAAGTTTTCATATACACAGCTACAGAAACGTTTTTAAAAAACACCTTCAAAAATAGCTAATTCAAATGGAGCCATAGTTGTTTCTACCAATCGAGCGGTAAGAAGTACGGATGAAGCAAACGGACAACACGAAGATACTTAAGAGTAAATGTAAATTCAACCGGGAGACCAGAGTGAAAGGATGTAAAGATGATTGAGAGAGAGAAATGAACGTGCAAATGTGAAGCTGAATATGCTATTGTGGTTGAATCAATCAATGAGGACAATTGAAATGTACAATTAATTACACCAACCATGGGTAGATGATTAGAAAAAGTGACCCAGCAAATAAATATGCATCAATAAATGCTGAAAGGAAAAATATAGGGAAATTGGCAGGTTAGAATTAGATAATAAATATAAGTATAATACTAAATATTAAACATGATTAGTAATTAAATATTGGTTCATCATTCATATTTAAATTATTAAATATTTGAATATATAACTTTAACTTGCAAGCATATGCTAAAAGTACATATAAAATATGTGAATTTATATTCATTAATTATTAATTTTGTTTAAATATAGACAACTAAGACAACGCATGTGAATTGCATGTTAACATATTAGTATATTATCTTTTACCATTAATAGCAATCAAGTCACTTATTTGCATGGAAGGAGTGGAGAGATATGAATTGGATGATTCGAGGAGGGTGTACAATTGATTGGTAGATGTGTCTTCATAGTCACACCTAATCTTTTTCTTTGTTTTGGTCAAGCGTCTTCAAAATGTTAGTGGTTTCTACCAATTAGAAATATCCGTAGTCTCATTAATGCGTAGCCTCATTAATGTGCTTTGTCCTTTGTTTATTTATTTATATTTAATTTAATATGTCGGAGCTACAATAGAAAAAGATACTAAAGTTGATTTAATACAAAGATTTATCAGTCCTCTAATTCTTGCTCTCGATCTTTCATTTTTATACACATGGATAATGGACAATGGCAAGTAGTGCAATTTGCTGTGATCTTCCCCATTTGAAAGTTCTCTTGTGCACTAGAACGAGGATTCAAACCCCGTCTAGTACATCACACAAGAAGTGCTGTTGCGACCTTCTGCACTTTCCTTGGTTGTTTTCTTTTCATGTTTTATAATTATTCAATAAAAGCATATGTTTTTATAGTCAATTACTTCTTGCAGTTTAATTTGTTTGAAACTAGAAGCCTGTACGTTGAAGCTTAACACGTTAGAAGAATGTGAACGAAACAACTTATGCAATCATAATATTTTACGAATTACCATTTATGCATATATTTAAACCTATAAAATTAATTTGATTGCCCAGTGAAAAATATTGCGAACCGCTCAAGTAAATAATTTTTAAACCTGCAGTTTATAAAAAGATTATTTCATTGTTTTTTGGGTCCTTTATTTTGTCCGTTTTGCAAGGAGTACAAAATTTTATTGCTGGAAACAAATGGTCGTAACCCTCACCATGACTTCAGAACAGAACCACGAAATTACTATGTTAAGGTCTTAAGGACGACATGTAGCGGATGTTAACTGATCTAATGTGAGCCTTTCATCCTATTGCTTGAACTGTTTATTCCTGTCTCTGGATTTGGACACATGGATACGGAATCATTTTATACACTTTCTCTTCGATGCTTTTGTTTGCTGACGTTTTCTTTCTACCTTCATATATCAAGTCAAATTTATAACTCCATGAATCTGGTAGACGGCTGAGGAAAGCGTCAAGAGAAAAAAGGATATGAAAAGATTCGATGTCCATTTTCAAGAAATATAGGATATCTATATATGTGTCTGTGTGTTTGTGTTTGTGTTAATTTTCCATATTAATGTACTATCTGTTGGATCCTTAATCCAACATTGGACTTATATGTGAATAATTATGTATTGCAAACTGTTAATTAAGGTTAAACCCAATTAAAGTGATCAAATATAGTTTGGCTTTGATGTATCTAATAGGATGTGGGCCCTTTTATGTGTAGAAACTTATGGGTTCCTATTTCAATGATGGGCTGAAATAGGGCTCCAAAGGTAACAGGAATGTTACCTATAAATAGGGTTATGGTCCCCAGGTCACAGGCATCGTTTTAGTTGTCGTATTTCCTAATACCACAAAATAGTTCTTTCCTGATATCCCATCGTCAGGAAAGATATCAGAGAGAAACTAAAGGCCTCTCTCAAAGGATCGGTGAATATCTGTTGACCTAGAAGGCCACCCCAAATCTCTAGCGATTCAAGTATCAAGTTTATGAATATGAATTCAGGTACGCTTCCGTAATTTTTCTATTGATTATTTCTTAATAGTCGCCATATCGATTTTGGGTTTAATAGGTGATGGCTTTCACCAAAGGTTAATATAAATTACTGCTCTAACAAGTGGTATCAGAGCCCATATGGTTGATTATTAGGAAGTAATTTTATTTTGGTAATTTATGGTTTTATTACTATTGGTTTTGTTTTCATGACTACTGGCTGCGGAACTGATGCTACAAAATACATGACTGTTGTGTGTTTAAATTTTCGATCGCCAGTCACTGTTTTCGCTATATATATATGACGTGATTTTGGTTGCTTCCGCCGCACTACATGAATTCAGAATTATGGTAAATTATGTTTCTGTTTGTACGGCGCCACTCTGACTCATATGCAATAAAATAAAATAAAATGAATTCGTGGGCTCCGCTTCCATGGTTGACAAGTCTTTATGTGGCTTTTATGTTCATGGGTGCTTACGTAAGTTGAATATGGCCTTCGGTCAAATCATTCCAACAATGCTTTTGCATACATGTGCCCTTAATTGTATGATTCAATTTAGAGGGTCCCACCGTAGTTCAGCTTTAGTTGTATGATTCAATTGTTTATTCATGCTATCAAAACTATTCGGCACCAGTGGAGTCTGATGCAAATTTTCCTGGCTCTAGTTGAGTAGTTCTTATTAGATGCCTGCAGCTAAATAAGTCACAGCTATATTTGATCATTGGCACGTGGTTCGGGATCACAATTGATTGTCTAGTAGTTTATTTATTTATTTTTCCTCAAACAGAAAGCCAAAATATTTTCCCTTTTGCCGTGACTTTTCCATTATGCTTTTGAAGCTCAATTATTTACAATTGGGCTCTTTGACTTGTTTTCTTGGTTGAAAAATAATATTAAGAAAATTAGGGTTTCTCTAATTTTAGTGAACCTTAATGAAGTTAAATAGGACATTTAAACCCTATAAAATCCATATGTGTGGCCCATTAAATATGTAGTTTTTTAAAGTACTTATGGATTTCAAGAAAATTTGTTGGGCTTGAATGTTAATTTTGGGTCAAATTATGGATATGGACCTTTGGTCTAATAAGTCATGATTTAATTTGATTGATTTGACCATGTTTGACCACGTTTTGACCAAAGTTGACCAAAGTTGACTTTGATTAAAATTTTTGTTTAATTTGTATAACTTTAAATTTGAATATTGGTATGATTATATATATTTTGGAATAAATTAATTGAAATAATATGTCACCAAAGTGACCTCTATTATGGAAATTAATTTATTTTAACATATAATTAGTTGGACACTAGTAATTTTATAAATATTGATCGGCCCAAAGGAATGTCAATATTTAGTGAAATTACATGTGCACTTGTGGTAATAAATACGTGATAATTATTTGGATTTTACATGTGATTTATAAATTGGCCCAAAGAAAAATTTATTTTCGACATGTTATTATTATCAGTATTTATTACTGCACCAAGATATCACTCAAAAGTTAATATTTTTGTCCAAAGACGAAATATTAATGGAATATCGGTATCTTGAGATGGGACTACCATTATTTAAATTTATTATTGTTTTGATTTATGTGAGCTTGTTTTAATTATGTTATGTTTTCTGTTCAGTTGCGAATGATCTTACAAATATTACTTCCAACATCAATAATATTCCTATGCTGAATGGCACAAACTTTAAGTCCTGGAAAGAAAATCTCTTGATAGTACTTGGAGTAATAGATCTCGACCTTGCGTTAAGGGATGATTCTCCCCCACCTATTACAGATCAGAGTACCTCTGATGAAAAGAGAAACAATGAAAGGTGCGAGAGATCAAATCGCTTGTGTCTGATGATCATTAAAAAGGCCGTTCCAGAAGCATTCAGGGGAACAATGTCAGAAACAACTGTAACCGCTAAAGAGTTCCTTCAGGACATTGAAAAAAGGTTTGTCAAGAACAAAAAGGCTGAAGTTAGTACGCTCTTGACACGCTTAGTTTCAATGAAATATAGTGGTAAAGGCAATATCAGAGAGTACATCATGGAGATGTCTCATCTTGCTTCGAAATTAAATGCACTTAAGTTGAAACTCTCTGAAGAGTTACTAGTGCATTTGATTTTAATATCTCTTCCTACACAGTTTAGCCAGTTTAAAGTGAGTTATAACTGTCAAAAGGAGACTTGGTCTCTAAATGAACTCATCTCACACTGTGTAGAGGAAGAGGAAAGGTTGAAGCAAGAGCAGACAGAAAGTGCTCATCTGGTGTCAACCACTAATAATAAAAGTAAGGGACTTAAAAGAAAGAAGGAAATAGGATCTGCAGGTACAGCGCTACAAAAGAAACAACAAAAGAAACCAAATGATCAGAAAAAAAATAGTTGTTTCTTCTGTGGGGCTGAAGGGCATCAAAAGAAGCATTGCACCAACTATCACGCTTGGCGTGCTAAGAAAGGTATGCTTCTTAATTTGGTTTGTTCTGAGGTTAATTTAACTTCGGTATCTAGACACACATGGTGGTTAGATTCTGGTGCAACAACTCACATCAGTGTGTTTATGCAGGGTTGTCTGAATTGCCGAAAGCCTAATGATAATGAAAGATATATCTACGTGGGCGATGGCAAAACAGTTCAAGTTGAGGCAATTGGGGTTTTTAGATTATTGTTAAAGACTGGATTTTATTTGGATCTCAATGAGACATTTGTTGTACCGTCTTTTAGACGGAATTTAATTTCTATTTCTGCTTTGGACAAATTTGGTTATTTTTGTTCATTTGGAAATGAAAATTTTGAATTGTTTCATGATTCAAAATTGGTTGGTTCTGGCTCTTTAATGCACTACGATAATCTATATTTAATTGACACAATTACCTCATTTAATGAATCTCTGCATTTGAGTACTAGAGGAGTTAAAAGAAAATTAGCCAATGAGAATTCATCTGCATTATGACACAAGAGATTGGGACATATCTCCAAACGGAGAATGGAAAGGTTTGTGTCAAATGAAATTCTCGACCCCTTGAGTTTTACAGATTTTAATGATTGTATTAACTGTATAAAGGGGAAACAAACCAATGAAAGGAGATTTGAAGCCAATAGGTCCTTAGACGTCTTAGAACTTATACATACAGATATTTGTGGACCATTTCCTACATCTGCTTGGAATGGTCAACAATATTTTATAACGTTCATAGACGATTTTTCAAGATATGGCTACATATATCTCATTTCTGAAAAATCACAGTCACTGGACGTGTTCAAAAGTTTTAAGGCTGAAGTTGAGAATCAACTCAACAAAAGAATTAAAAGCGTCAGATCTGATCGTGGTGGTGAGTACTATGGCAGATATGACGGTTCAGGTGAACAACGTCCAGGACCATTTGCTAAATACCTAGAGAAATGCGGTATCGTCCCATAGTACACTATGCCGGGTTCACCCACTATGAATGGTGTAGCTGAAAGACGAAATAGAACGCTTAAAGACATGGTAAGGAGTATGATATGTCATTCTACTTTACCAGAGTCACTCTGGGGTGAAACACTTAAGACTGCAGCATATATCCTTAATAGGGTTCCAACTAAAGCAACTATCAAAACCCCTTATGAGCTTTGGACAGGGAAAAAGCCCAGTTTAAAGCATCTGCATGTTGGGGGGTGTCCAGCTGAGGCAAGACCTTACAGGCCAAATGAAAAGAAACTGGACTCAAGAACGATTAGTTGTTATTTTATTGGATATTCTGAAAGATTCAGAGGTTACAAGTTTTACGATCCCACAACTAAATCAATTTTTGAGACAGGAAATGCCTGGTTCTTTGAGGATGTCGAGTTTGGGGGAGAAAATACAGTAAGGGACATTGTCTTTAAAGAGGAATATATTAATATTCCCACAGGTGTCATTGCTCTTACTCAGGACCTATTCCTGAACTTGATCATAACATGACAAATCAAGACAATGTCGAAGAGCAAACTGTTATAGAAGAACAAACTCTTCCTCTTCAAGAACCAGTGCCATTAAGAAGATCCACTAGAGAAAGGAGAAGTGCAGTGCCAGATGATTACATTGTTTTTCTCCAAGAACATGAGGATGACTCTGGATTGATGGAAGATGATCCAATCAACTTCCATCAAGCCATGGAAAGTTCAAATTCTCAAAAGTGGGTCGATGCCATGAATGAGGAGATTAAATCCATGAAGGACAATGACGTTTGGGATCTTATCCCATTGCCAGAAGGAGCGAAATCCATTGATTGTAAATGGATATTTAAAATCAAGAGGGATTCGAAAGGCAATGTGGAAAGATACAAAGCTCGTCTTATCGCTAAGGGATTTACACAAAAGGAAGGTATCGATTATAAAGAAACCTTCTCTCCAGTCTCTTCAAAGGATTCTTTTAGAATTATCATGGCATTAGTGGCATATTTCGATCTTGAGTTACATCAGATGGATGTAAAGACAGCGTTTCTCAATGGTAACATTGATGAGACAATTTATATGGTGCAACCAGAAAACTTTGTATCAGGAGATCCAAAGAATATGGTTTGCAAACTTAAAAAATCCATCTATGGGCTCAAACAAGCGTCTCGACAATGGTATTTCAAATTCCATCAAATAATCATCTCATTTGGTTTTGAGATGAATTTAGTGGATGATTGTATATACCATAAGTTCTGTGGGAGCAAATATATTTTTCTGGTATTGTATGTTGATGATATTTTGCTTGCCAGCAACGATATTGGTCTATTGCATGAAACCAAGAAATTTCTAATTAAAAATTTTAAGATGAAAGATCTTGGTGATGCATCTTTTGTGTTAGGCATACAGATACACCGTGATCGCTTTCGGGGTATTTTAGGACTATCACAAAAGGGCTATATCGAAAAGGTTCTCAAAAGGTATGGCATGCAAAATTGTAAAGCAGGTGACACTCCTGTGGCTAAAGGAGACAAATTTAGTCTTGAGCAGTATCCCAAGAATGCTTTTGAGGAAAAAGAGATGCAAAAGATTCCTTATGCATCAGCAGTAGGGAGTCTAATGTATGCTCAAGTATGTACGCGTCCGGATATTGCGTACATTACTGGGATGTTGGGCAGATATTTGAGTAATCCTGGATTAGATCATTGGAAAGCAACCAAACGGGTCTTACGATATCTACAGAAAACAAAGGATTACATGCTCACGTATCGGAAGTCAGATGAGTTAGAGATCATTGGGTATACTGATTCCGATTATGTTGGATGCAAAGATACTATGAAGTCAACGTCAGGCTATGTCTACTTGTTGGCTGGAGGTGCCATATCCTGGAAGAGTGCTAAACAGTCCCTCATGGCATCTTCCACTATGGCTGCAGAGTTTATAGCTTGTTATGAGGCATCCAACCAAAGAATTTGGCTGCGAAATTTCGTCACAGGATTACGTGTAATGGATGGCATTGAAAGACCACTCAAATTATTCTGTGAAAATAAGTCAGCAGTCTTATATTCCAATAACAATAGGAGCTCGACCAAATCTAAACATATAGATATCAAGTTCCTGACTGTTAAAGAAAGAGTGCATAATGGACAGTTATCAATAGAGCACATCGGGACAAACTCCATGGTTGCGGATCCGCTTACTAAGGGATTGCCATCCAAAATGTTTCATGAGCATACTGCTCATATGGGTGTCGTATTAAATGATGTATAGTTTTAGTGGGAGTTTGTTATTTTAAATGCTCTTATGATATTTTTCAGTTATTTAAGGATTTAAGGATATTTTATGATATTTGCACTCTAATTTTGATATGGTTTGATCTCATAAAATTTAAGGTGGACCAGTTGGAAATAGGCATGTTTTGATCACATTACATGAAATTTCCATGCTACACATCCACATCATAATTCATGCCATTCAATTGCATTGATATATGTGACCATTGATGGGTCGAGTTACGAAATTGTAATAAAGGCTGCTTTGATCCTATATTGGTGTAATTGATGGACCGAATTGGTTACAGATACATTGTGATAATGACAGTAAAGTTGAGCTCATACGGTTAGTTGTAAAACATAATTATAAGGTTACACATATAGTCCAAGTGGGAGATTGTTGGATCCTTAATCCAACATTGGACTTATATGTGAATAATTATGTATTGCAAACTGTTAATTAAGGTTAAACCCAATTAAAGTGATCAAATATAGTTTGGGTTTGATGTATCTAATAGGATGTGGGCCCTTTTATGTGTAGAAACTTATGGGCTCCTATTTCAATGATAGGCTGAAATAGGACTCCAAAGGTAACAGGAATGTTACCTATAAATAGGGTTATGGTCCCCAGGTCACAGGCATCGTTTTAGTTGTCGTATTTCCTAATACCACAAAATAGCTCTTCCCTGATATCCCATCGTCAGGAAAGATATCAGAGAGAAACTAAAGACCTCTCTCAAAGGATCGGTGAATACCTGTTGACCTGGAAAGCCACCCCAAATCTCTAGCGATTCAAGTATCAAGTTTATGAATATGGATTCAGGTACGCTTCCGCAATTTTTCTATTGATTATTTCTTAATAGTCGCCATATCGATTTTGGGTTTAATAGGTGATGGCTTTCACCAAAGGTTAATATAAATTACCGCTCTAACACTATCTTGTTTCTCTCTTGAACTTGCATGTCCAGGCCTCTCGACTTAATGCCTTCCCCTATATCTAAGTAAACTATTAGCAATATGATGTAATCTCCATACCAAATGCTGACGAACAAAGTTTAAGTACTCTGTTGCTGACCTGGGATCCACGAATTATTTAGATGAATTTTCTAGTTTGAACATCATCGAAAAGAGTTTTTTTTTTATTCCTAATTTAAACTCGACAGCACTTTGCAATAAGATACTAGATGAAATCAATCCATTGTCTCGTTTTTAAACGCCTTCCTTTGAGTCTATTGGTTGGTTCAGGAAGAAATGGGAGAAATTCATGTCACTGAAGAGGTTCAGCTTGAGCCTTTGTAGGGAAAAGGTTTTGTCTTGTTTTTATTGTAATGATGCTTAATTGAGTGGTCGGCTTGAGGGGGTGGGAGGGGCGGCTCTAGAGAGGGAGTATAAGTGAAAGGTTTCAGTTTTGACTCTCTCATTTATACTAAAAAAAAAGTTAAAAAAATGAGTGATTGATTTTAGCAGTTAATATATACTTGGGGAGCATATGCCAAGAAGCTTTGACTAGTTAAGTATCTCCCATTGCTTATTTGACAACTATAACCTACATTAATTTGATGGTCACATATTTACTATTAGGGATAATTTTAGAAACTTTCCTTGGGGTTTTTAGCAATTTCATTCAATCTTCAAATTTTAAAAATTACATATACCTCACTTATTATTTAAAATGACAATGCTACTCTTAAATATTTTAATGAAATTCCCTTATTTTGTATGCTTATATTTAGAATGACTTTTAAAATTATTTTTCATTATTTTTCCTTCTTATTCCTTTTTTTTATTTTTTGCTAATAAAACTATATAACTACCACTATTACCTCTAATTTCTGTTGTAACCAAATGTTGAACTATTGATTTTTTTTTATGAGTTAACTTTATATGCAATTCAATGTTTTTCCTGATCTTTGTTTTTTATTTTTTGATATTAAAATTAACAATAAATCAAAAAAAATGGCCCAAAATCATTACAAAATTATGATAATCCCACTACTCAGAGGAGGTTTCTGAAATTATCCCTTGCTATTATTTACCAGCACACTTCACCTAACAAAATAAAGACAAAAGCTCCAGAAAAGGACAGTAGGACACACATTCACCTACTACCTCTAGTGGCATCAATGGCATCCATTATTATTCAGCATCAACTCACCTGATGAAATTAAGACAAAAGCTCCAGAAAAGGACACACATACACCTACTATATCTAGTGGCATCAATGGCATCCATTATTATTCAGCATCAATTCATGCGATAAAATTAAGACAAAAGCTCCAGAAAAGGACACACATACACCTACTACCTCTAGTGGCATCAATTGCATTTAAGACAAAAGCTCCAGAAAAGGACACACATACACCTACTACATGCAGTGGCATCAATGGCATCTATTATCATTCAGCATCAACTTCAAGTGCAGCGAGGATACCTTTATGGTAGGAAGCCTTTACCCTTCCTACCGTAGGTAGCTACTCAGAGCATGACACGTGTATTTGTAAAATGAGGAGTTCATGGACCATTATGTTGCAGTGGTAACACGCATGGAGATAAACCAAATAAGACATGTCTGTATGCAGCCTTTTTTTCATTCCAATTCCTCCATTCACTATGCATTGTTTCTCCACTGCTTTATTACATTTAAAAAATTGTGAAACTATGGTTCCGTTTGGATTAGATGTTTTTGGGGGTGTTTTTGAAAAACAGCACTGTAACATTTCGAACGTCAAATACAAGTACTGTACATATTTGCTATTGATTTCCCTTTTAGACCAATCATTTTGACTTTTGTGCTTTTTGATAAAAAAATTTCATTTGTTTTTTGTTTAAATGCAAAAAAAAAAAATTTAATTATGTATAAATCGAAAAATTACTAATTTAATTATTGGCACTTTGCTCATACGTTGGAGGACTGATAAGAAAGCAATGAAGAGCTGGTATTTTTATTAATGAAAACTTTTCCCATAAATGGCATGCTCTTTATGGTTTTCCTTCATTATATGATCCAAAGTACCATACTTTTTTGTATTTATCACGAATTCACATATTGTGACTGTGAATTAAAAATTTTTCGAGATCGTATTTTTATTAATTAGTCTTTTTTTTGTACCATCGTTAGTTTGAATGAAAAATTTAGTTGCACAGTGTTTGGGAGCAACTTCTAAAGTAACTATATAATCCTAATAATTTTTATAATTGCTTAGTATATTTATGTCATGGGTATATATTGTTGGTATGTTGTTATTAATTTTATTAAATTGTTTGGTATATTAGGTGCAGAAAATTATATAGTTTCACAATTTTTTAAATGTAATAAAGCAGTGGAGAAACAATGCACAGTGAATGGAGGAATTGGAAGGGAAACAAGGCTGCATCCAGACATGTCTTGTTTGGTTTATCTCCACGCGTGAAACCATTGCAACATAATGGTCCGTGAGTTCCTCATTATACAAATACATGTGTCATGTGTTGAGTAGCTGCATACGATAGGAAGGGTCAAAGGCTTCCTACCATAAAGGTATCCAGCGCAGCGGCATTAGCTAACGTACCTCATCATTTTAAATATTTTTATATTTGACTTCTTAAGCTACACATTGAAGTTTGGAGAAACACACAAACTTATAAAATGCGTACTAGGTACGGTCCCCGTGCGATGCGCGGGCGTCATGGGATTTTTTTTTTTTTATATTATTCCGTTGAGGAGTTAAGTGAAATGCATATTTTGCAAAAGATTGATGGACTGCGTCTGTGATATAGATAATTTTTTAGGTCTTTTGAAGACGATAGATTTATGTGGATCATTGTCTATATCCAATTTACAGGATCATGCAGGCATATTTAGACATATTTACAGCTGAAGCTTCTTAGAGCTCTGTGCACTTTCAAAAATGTTAAGGGGTTGCAAGCCTAATTGTTGTAGTTGTCGGTTTGTTGTTTTTTTTTGGGGCTCTCTGTCAGTTTGAGTGCGGTCAGGAGATTGCTGTCTATATTTGTTGAAGATTCTGGTGTATGTGCAACTTCGGTTGTTTCTGGGTGTGGTGGAGAGTCTATGAGCATTCTTGTTGTGTTTTTTTCTCCACTAAGGCCGCTGGAGCTGCTCTCTGAAGTGCTGGTCATGTTGGGAAGTTTGTGTACCATAATGGCTGAGTATTTGGTATTGGTTAGTGGAGCATAATTTGAAGGAGTGGCATAGTTTGCAGCAATCTTCTTGACGAAGCAAATTATTATATTGCTGCTTACATTCTCTTCTATGGCTTGATAATTAAGTGCGTTCTACAAGGAAAACATAGTCATATGTTATTATGAGCTTACGTTATATGTAGGTGTTTGTGTAATAATAGCAAGCTAGAATGTATTCAGTTAATGTATGGTTACCTGCTGCTCTTGTTGCTGAATCTCTTGTATTGTAAAAGGAAGCAATTGGGAAGCATCGTTTCCATAGAGATCCAAAGTCATGTTTCCGGTGTAATCTTCCAATTGCACAGTTAATCGACATCTATTTTGAAGCGAAGAGTGTTGAGGAATAAATTTTTGCAGTATATAGCAATTTGTAAACGTTTTTTAGAGTGGAGTTTTGTATCATACCTTGGAGTGACTTGGACGTTCGTGTTGCAAGATACACAGACAATTGGCCACTGTGGAATAGAACGTACAGATTTGAAGCATCTAGGGCAAGCATTATACTAGAATTTTTGACTTCTGTCAAGCAATTTAGGAGTTCCTTGTACCCAATAAGCTTTTTGCTGTGACATACATGTATATGGTTGTTCATTTTTTTTGTGTACAGAACAATTGGTTTGTGCGGTTTATGGGAAGAAGTTCTCTAAGTGAAATTTACCAGAGGGAACTGAAGGTAGTCTCTTATTGTAGGCATTTCTTCTGCATCTGGTAATGGTAGCAATCTTGCTCGATCGTTGTACGCTTTATCAGCCATTAGATGTCGAATTTGGTATTCATTTTTTGTTGCCCTGCATGGTGTGTTTTTGTTAAAGTAAAAGCTGTTAATGTAAAGTAAATAAGCAGTGAATAGTTGGGAAGAGTTTTATAGTATGAGAGTATTGTTTACCATGTTCTGATTTCAGAAGCTTGCTGGATCGGTGGATTTATAAGAATGCTAGATCCAAATTTTGTAGACAGGTTCATTGCTGCAGTGCATATAGCGTTATTCGATAATAAAATATGATGTATAAAGATAAACAAATGTATAAGATTATAAAAAGAATGTAATTTGTATATGGTAGTTTGATTAGAATGTAGATAGGTACTTACTATGATAAGAAGTTACTTTGAGTCGTAAAGCAGCAATGAAAGGCATATTTTGGACCATATTTGTCAAAGCCTGGCCTTCATCAGTTTCATGGTCTCCCCAGAGTGTCAAAATTACCGGCATGAAACTGTTTATTCATTTGGCAGGAATAAGGAATGTTCCAAAATGGATATATAATTTCAGATTTGATAGATATAATTGTTACCTTTGATCGATGAGTACGATCTCTCTCTTTGGTGTTGTTCCTTTGTAGGTACGAAGATGAACTTCACTGACAACACCTAGGACATCTAATTGTAAAGGAGTTATAGATTGCTATAATAAATTGAATATAGAATCATATTTTTTAGTTAAAGTGGTGTACCTATTTCTGTGTTATCATCTATATATTGATGGAATTTCTTGAAAGGAGTGAAGTTGATTGTCAGAGGAAGCTGCGGAGGATTTGCTTCTCGTATAGCCTCAACAACAGTGGAGTTGTCGATTATCCAGTTACATTGATTCTCATGAGTTCGAAATTCTAATTGTGTTCGCTCCACTCGTGCATTTGATATCATGTAACTTTTGTAAAGCTGGAAATGATCTTTGAAGAATTCTATATCAGATTTGCACATGATAGCATCCACTTTGTTTCCCTGAGAGCAAGTATGTTTTGCATGGCAATGGAAAAAATCAGTTAGAAGGAGTTGTTTCTATTTTGTTATAAAACAGTAGCCAGTAGTACCTCGTCATCAACCAGAACCAATTTTTTGTATTTGTTTCCAGCCTTTGATATCTGGACTTTTTGATTGTCAAACACTTGAACTATAGCTGTCCAGTGCTGCGTATTAGGCACAATTTCATTGACCTTGCTGATTTTCCTTTCCATGAGTGAAACAGGAATTCTTTCAATGATGCTTGTCTGTTAACAGAGAAACTGCAAACGGAAGATGTAAAGAGTTGAAGCTATAGATTACTATACAATAGAAAATCGATTATATGGAGCTATGTTTAGTTCCTGGTAAAGAAACACAAGACAAGTAATATACGGGTCATAAGGTATTTGCTATGTCTAAAACATCTCTATATACTATATTTTGTGTGGCATTGTGTGTGGCATTGTATGATTCAGTGTTACAGGTGGGAGATCTAATTAGTATCTTAATAGATGTACTATTTTTAGCTCTAGACAGTGCTACATAAAATTGTCCATGAGAAAAGACTGGCTCGTGTAAGTATAATCCAACATAATCTAAAGTCTGACCCTGAGCTTTGTTAATGGTCATTGCGAAGCATAAACGAATAGGAAATTGAATTCTTTCAAAAGGAACAGGGCAATCAGCATCATTATCTATTCGAAAACAAATTCTGTGAAGAAACACATCTTTACCAATAAATTCACCACAACTAATAATAGCATGTATAACATTTTGTGTTAAAGATTTACATATAAGCCTGGTACCATTGCAGAGACCTTCCGGAGGATCAATATTTCTTAGTAGAATTATTGGTGTATTTGGTTTTAGGATAATTTTATGAGGTGGGAAACCATTTGGAGTTAAACTGTTAAGGAAATCTTTTAAGACTGCCTATTCTGATTCTATAATGGATTTATCGCGGCTTACATATTCATGTGCTTCTCCAGGAAAGTTTTTTTTATAAGAATGCTATTTAGTTCATCAACAAATTCGTTTTTCGTTGTAAGTATTGCTCGGTTTACCAAAGAAAAATTTTGATTACTAAAAGCTGTAAGATCTGGAAAAACAGAGTTTATGAGTATGTTGATAGACTCATCTTCGTTAGTGTAGGGAATGAGGAGATTGTGTGGCACACAAATGTTGATATCATCAATCAGTGGCTCTGTTCCATTTCCAATTCGAAGGAGATAAGTAGTAAACTCTGGATCACTTATGGCTCTCATATTTTGGCTGAGATGTAGTTTTGTGAGTTGTGGCCAAATATAGGAACTAATGATACTTGCTTCGATGAAATCTGTTTTGATTCCTTTTGTGACTACGGGTAAGACTTGTCTGAAATCGCCCTCAAACACGATAACTTTTCCTCCAAATAGTTCTGTAGAATTCATCAGGTCTTTTAGAAGTTTGTCAACTCCTTCGATTCCATGTCGATGAGTCATTGGTGCTTCATCCCAAAGAATTAATTTTGCTTGGCGAAGTAAATTTGCCGAAGCACTTTGTTTGCTAACTTTACACATATTAGCTGGATTTATGTCTATAGGGATTTTGAAGCGCGAGTGCGCTGTTCGTCCTCCGGGTAAGATAGATGCTGCAACTCCACATGATGCAATTGCAAGGGCTACATAACCTCTTGATCTTATGGTAGCTAGCAAAGCTTTGTATAGAAATGTTTTTCCTGTGCCTCCAGGTCCATCAATAAAAAAGCATCCTTTTTGTTTAATAAATATAGCATCCATTATGTGATCAAAAGCAGCTTTTTGTTCTGTATTGAGCTGTGTAGTGGCTGATAAATCTATTTCTGATACCTGAATATTTAGCTCACTGGAGGTATCTCTTGTATTGTGTATCTATCTCAGAACCTTAATGTTGTAGACACTAAGCAAAAGCTGTTGATGTCTTTTCCCATTGAATCCAAAAAGTTGCTGATCTGGTGTAGTACCTTTAGTCTAACCTGTTCAGCAGGTAAAGTAGACATTCTATTGTAGTCTTCAGACATTGCCTGTTCAAATTTACTCCATAAAATTAGAGGATTTGCTGGTGGAAAATAAACCAATAAAGTTGCGAATAATCTGCGTAGACTGTGTGGCATATGATATGAAGCAGCTTCTTCCATACATTGTTCTTGCGAATCATTTGATTCAAAATAACCTCTCAAGATAGCTGACTATCGATATGTACCAACATGAACTCCATTTATTGTCTTTAAGTCATCAAAAGATGTTGGTGCTTTGACATGAGTGAGAAACAGTCTAAGAAAGTAACGTTCACCCTCTGTTGGACTGGCACTAACTATTCTACCAATACTATCTTTTTGTTGTCTAACTGCCCAATACTTTTTTCCAGGATACCATACAAAATACTCTGGAAATTCTTTGTATGTACATTTGAGATGTTTAGCTAATGGATCAGTAGCATTCATATGGAAAAATTTCGTTAGCATCGTTCTTTTCCTGAAAGAATTTTGCAAAAGATCTCGTAAGTCTTCATTTTCATTAAAAGTCATGCATTGAAAGTTCTCAAGGTGTAGCTGAAGATGAATAACTGCAGGATACATTTCAGATAATGAGAATCTATAAATACGCCATATAGCTTCAAATGGACATACCCATCTAGCAGATTGGTATTCTGTGATTTCATCAATCTGAGTTTGTTGGTTATTAGCTGTTGGTTCACTATCATTGTTAACTTGGAAATGTATCTTATCATGTCCTTTGTAGATATATTTAAAGATGTATTTAACAGCTTTAACAGTAGAGCATATTTCAACATTAATGTGGCAATTAAATTTTGCAAGTAAATAAGGGTTGTAGGGGACTACCCACCTGTTGTCCAGCTCTTGTCCACGAACAATAATTTTCTTGCCATCGTTTCTTCTTCTATAAGTTGGATAAGTGTTGTTTCCATGAGTTGTTCTGCTGGCCCATTTCTTTGGATAACTATTTCTGCATCTTCTCATAAATGAGCCTCGCATACAGACATTCTTTGGATTTTTTGTTCCACATGGACCGTGCATCATGTGTTTTCGAACCATATTGAACAGATGTTTATTTTCGTGTTCATCTGGTATTTCAACAGCCACAATTCGATCATACGAATCTGTGGAATAGAATTTTGATCTCGGTTGCAGGATAATAAGCATATGAATGTGCGGCAGTCCGCGTTTCTGGAATTCCACAACATAAGTATATGTTGCGACCTCTCCAAATATATGTTTTTTAAATAAATCTTCCTTTAAAATGTTCACCTTTGCATGGAATACTCTTGATAGAAGATCTGGTCGGTTATGAGCTTCATCTGTACGTAACATTGTTTCTTTTATTTCTGACCAAGCAGGGTTACAAGTCATTGTAATAAATATATCTGGTCGGTCAAATTTTTGTACAAGAGCCATTGCATCCACATATCGTTTTTTCATATCTCTTGGACCCCCAATAAACGAAGCTGGAAGGATAACTTTTTGGCCAACCTGTGCTCCGCGAGATTGTCCTTGAATAATACTGTCCATGAGTCCCTGTAATTGTTCTCTTCATATTAATTGTTGCCTGCTTCTGTAAAAATCCAATCTCTGGGTTTCAATTTTCACATACATCTCGACTACAAATTGTTGAAATAATTGTCCAGTATTGAGAATGCTAGGCGTACAGTGGTGTCTAATTTGCATTTTGTAACCATAGTATTCTCTCATTGATATATATTCCTTTGAGTTGTTGCACTCCTGAATAGCTACAGATAAAATAAGCATTAAGAAAAATTGATGTAAATATGTATTTTTTTTATATATAAGAGAGATAACAAAAGTGGTGTCAATATACAGCTTTGTATATATAAGAAATGCATATAAATGGTCTGACCTTCCTCTTCCTTGTCAATCATTTCTTGAGTAGAAGAGAAATTAGACAATGTTGCTGAAGTCTGCTGTTTTCTTGTTGCTCTCTTTGTTTTTTTTGGATTGATTTTTTCTGATCTTTTAATTCCTGGATGCCAACCAGTTTCTCCGAGTGGGAACAACACCGGGTACTGGAGAGGATCATAGCATCCATAATAATATTGAATTCGATGAGTATGACCCTCTTTAGTATAGATTTGTATATGTCTGGAGTAGACGTTAGTTGAATTTTCTCCTTCAACCCAAAGAACTGCAATTTGAGAAGCTGTTGGCTGGTTGAATACACGTTGATCATTATCAGTGTGAGACTTTAAGACTATTTGGTAAGAATCCAGCTGAGGTATGTTGCGTAAACTACGGAAAAAGCAAGCATAAGGATTGGTCTTCATAACTTCCTTGAGTTTGATCACAAGACTTTCAGTTAATCTATCTGATATAGCCATTCTATTCTGTAGCTCATGCTCTGTGTCGTGGAAGTAGAGTTGGAGATACATTCCTGAACCATGATGAGGAATCAGTTGATTAATGAAATGGTAAGTCTGTCCTTGAATCTTGAAAGTGTAGATTCCATTATTTCTTTTGCAGAGCGTTTTGTCGTAGTGAACACCAAAGGAGGTGAAAGCAAACATATTTTTATATGTTCTAACATATGTACGAAAACAAATTGCCTCCTGTGTCTCAGCAGTGAAGAGCTCAACAAGAACACTCGATAATTTGGTGTCATGGAGAACAACAGAACCATCAGAGCAGCAGAAGTTAGCTGTTTCAGAATGGAATTTTTGTGCATGACAATACTGACATTCTTCTTTTGGAGGTAACTTATATGACTTGTCAGGTATGCAACTAAGCGCATCAATGCCTTGTAGGACTCTATTACCTATAAATTAAAAATGACAAGTTGTTATGTTGAATGTTTAGCTAGTTCGAAATAGAGCAGGATACTGATCAATGGTACAGGTAATTGGAAAATATCAAAGGGGAAAATTGTACTGCTCTTTGGTGGAATCAGAAAAGAAGAAAAATAATTCACAACCTTTTGAGGCATTAGGTTTTTTCCTTGAGTGTTTGGCCGGACAATGCCTTGTAGAATGTTTAGCTATATGAACAAAACATAGCTTAATCCAAAGAAATGAGGCGCTAGGTAGTTGCATAGGTGATTAAGGAAGGTGAAGATTGAAACTATTTAGAGTCAAAAGCTCAGCTTTAAGTAAAAGAAAAGTAAAGTACCTCGACTCTTAGTCTGTTTAGCAGTATGCTTTGTAGTTGCATTGGATGTGCGACCGTTATCCGGTGGAGTTACAGTAGGCCTCGCACATAACGATGTTGATTGTTCTATTAAGAATAAGCGCAGAGAAAGTGATTAAATCATGTCGGAAATTATAGTATTTTGTAAGCAGACTTGGTGAGATAATCAAATATGTGCAACCTGATACTTCCTGGAGGCTTTGAGAGAGGAAGTTGTAACAACCAGGGCATAGTCGGCGTTCATCTGATGTATGTGTATTCAAAATAGATAAAGACTAATATTTACTGTAAATAGATTCAATGGTACATGACGTAAAAAAAAATATAAACAGTAGAGAAGAATAACAAACCTGAGCAATGGAAACCAGAGTTTCCAGAGCATCAGTACTTATCATTCGACTTTGTATTCGAGGAGGATCGTAATTGTAAATCACAAGCATATAGTACATAATACAAATGTAATAATAAATGCTAAAAGGTTAAACCATGGAACATAAAAGTAATTAATACCTCTTTCATAGCTAGAGAAAATAGTGATATGTTTTTTAGACTTGTCATTGTTGTTTGACTCGGGTACATCCATGGCTGAAAATAGTAATCAACAGTGAATAATGTAGACATGAGAATGAGTAAAAGATAACATTGTAGAATTTGAAGGATGAGTTAGACGTACGTTTGTATGTTAATATACCTTTTGCATTGCTCTTAACCGGCTCTTGAATGACTAATCCAGAAGTAGATGGCACTTCAGCAAATAAGATATTGTTTGCAGCGAAAGTGGCACTTTCCATTTTGTGCAGACTTTCTGGAGATGATACTTCAGCACATAGTATGCTGTTTGCAGCAGAAGTGGAACTAATATTTTTTTTAGGAATCTCTGCCTCTTGAGTCGACAGGCAGTCGGTAGTCATAGTAGCACTTAACTCAGTAGCAGGAGCAGGATGCATAGTTCCTTTAATATGCTCTGATGTATCAGCACCAAAAGATAAGCGCATCTTTTTTCTATGATAAGCCTCTCTCTGCTTCTGTCGACGGAGTTCCTTTTTTTTTTGCTAAACGATTCTGTTCTTCTTCAACTTTTGCTTGGTCACAATGAAGGCGAAAAGTCTCCCCGAGAAGCGATTTTTCAGCTCGTTTCAGTTGTTCAGGAGCAGGGAGCGCTAAAAAATTATTTAATTTTCTTTTCTGATATGCCTCTCTTTGTTTAGCCAAACGAATTTCCTTTTCTTTAGGAGAGAGCGCAGCGTATTGTTCTCTTAATTTTTTATTACGTTGTTTCTTTTTTTCAGTTATTGAATCAACAGTATCAACAACAAACTTGGAGAAGCTCATTGTATTGGACAGCAAGAGTCATATAGGCAATAAATGAAAATGCAACATCTAGCAATCCAAAACCAATATGACATTCATTCAATAAACAGAAGAATGACGAAAATAAGCATGCATATAAAACCGAACCTGCAACTGGCGAGCAAACTTGGACGGATAGCAACCAGCCAATGGAGTTGTAGATATAAGAAGCAGGAAAGGACCAAGTTAGCAAACGAAGCTAGAAGTCAAGAAAAGAAAGAAAGAGGAAGTTGTTTAAGAGGTGGAAATTGTTTAAAAGCTGCAAAGAAGAAAATGGAAGGCGATGAATAGAACATGCAACAAGAATACTATCATTATATACTCGAAGAGAAATAGAGTCATTACTTTCTTCGACACAAAGAAAGGACAGACGGTAGAAAACTAAAACTCCAGTTGGAATTACCTTCTTCGACACAAAGAAAGGACAGACGGCAGAAAACTAAAACTCCAGTTGGAAGGCAAAAAAAGAATGCAGCGACACAAATGCAATTTCAAAGATATCAGTATGTTAATGGGTTATGACACAAAACCACCATCTATCTATATCTATATGAGATATGAGAGATGGGAGATAATGAGCTTTCTGGAACAAAGAAACAAACGGTGTTTTCCTCTACATGGCAACAGACAGATGCCTCCATTTGAAATCTTTCCCTCCGCATGGCAACAGACAGATGGCTCTATTTTAAATTTTGCCTCACCAACAAAGCTAATGAACCTTGGATTGCACACACTCCAACCATCTGACTGTAATCCGATAAAAGAAAGTAGATGAAACTTAACGAAGCAAATGAAACTGATCCCCGTTTTTTTCTCAAATTTTCCTCACAAACAAAACAGATGAAATTGCAAGGCGAAAACTGCGGCAAAGAGGAAAATCCAACTGCTTCTTATATATGTGTATAGATATTGGAATAGGATAGTTTTTTAGTGACTAGCCCATTTGAATTGCTATTTTGAGAAATTTTCGTAGAAAAATGTATTATAGCGATTTGATGTATATGAAATAAAAAAGTAATTGAAAAAAAAATGTTCATGGAAACGTAAAATTTTTTCTATGAAAAATCACAATCCAAATAGGGCTGTGCTTTCATAACTGTTGACATTTAACCTTATTTTTCTCAGCCATAATTAATTAAAAGCACAACAACACATTCCACTTAACATATGCCATTTTCCCATATCAAATTGCGCAAAAGAAAAGCTAAGCAGAGAATCATTGCTTGCATTTATAAGTACCACCATATTGAGAACTTAAAACAAAAAAGGTATATGTTAATATTGTCTGAAGACAACAAATATTGACAAAAAAAACTGATCCGTACAAAATTAAATTGATTGACACCAAAATACTGCAAATGTATAGATTTATCCACTGATCCTGAAAAGAAAATATTCAATTTGACTAGATTATCTAAGTTGTTGCGGTGTGATATGTCTTGTGGCATAACAATTCAGAGTTTCTAATACTTATGGCTACATGCAGAATCTGTGAAGCTGATTTTGGATAAGCTGCCTAATCTTACAAAAAAGGGCGATAAGTTTGGTTGGACTGCACTTCATTATGCTGCTAATTAAACTTAATTATCAAAACGCAGTAAGATTATTATTGTGTTTTGAGAATAACACGGCCTATTTTGCTCCCCGCAATGAAGACTACAAGACCACTCTGCGTATTGCGGTAATTCATGGACATGTAGTTGTGGTGCAAGAGATTTTATCCCATTGCCCATATTGTTGGGTTCAGATTACGTGTAAAAGTCAGAACATCGTTCACCTTGCTATAAAGTACGAAGAAGGAGAAGTCTTGGGAGTTAGTTTTACAAAATTCTTGGGCTTCTCAGCTCATTAATCAAAAGGATTACAAAGGAAACACCCCTTTCCACCTGTATGTGGCTGCCAAAAACTTAGATGGGAATAGCCTTGTAAACTAACCCTTGTGTGGATGTCAATTCATTCCACGATTCGAATTCCACGCCTTTACACAGAATAGTAGAGGTAGATAAGCTTTCACAAAGACAAATTTTTTTCCCCGCTGCTTTTCCCTTACCCTTTGCATGGTCTTATTGATTGAAAAATTTTGTCAATTTTTCTGATGAAAAGTTTGAGATAATACAAGATTTCACTGATGTAGACTTTTGCACAGCAAGAAAACGAGGGCATGCTTTATGGAAAAAGCAAAAAGAAAAAAAAAGAAAAGAATTAATGTCTTTATCATTTTTAAATGTCAACTAACAAATTTTGTAAGCTCATGTCTCACATTTTCTTCTTGAACTATTTTCTTTTCTCTTTTTAAACTAACATTGACATTTGCTTTGAATTGCTTTCCAAATTTTTTGATAGGGTGTTAATTGTTAGTAATTTTACTGTTAATTTTTCCCTTTGTCCTTACTAAATATTGTTTTAAATTGTTAATATATACTTATATTTGGTATTTGGACCTATCTACAGGAAATGGAATTAAAAAGTGCTAAAAAGGGGGACCTGTTGGAGAAAATTGCTACACAAGTGGGAGACTCCAAATAAGCTTCACAAAACAAACGGATGGCATTTCCTTTTTGCTAATTAGGAGTTGAAGTCCTTGAGGAGCAAGAGGAAATGAAATGAGAAAAATTCGGCTGGAGCTTACTTTTGGGAATTGGACTCTCAATTTGTGCGGGGACCACGGAGAAAAAAAAGGCATTAGTCATTGGAGTTAAAAGGAAAAAAACGTACAGAGAGCTCTTATCAATAGTTTAGCATAGTGTTAATTTTAGTTTTTCTTTCTTTTTCCTTTTCACGCGCACGAGGTGCTCGACAATATTTCCCAACGGAAAAAACATCTTTTACTCTTGCTTTCTAGTGAAAAACGTGATGCCTTTGCAATCAATTAATTTGTATGAAGATTTATCCATGCGGCGTGGCTAAACCTTTCATCTAGTCAAGGATCAACTCGACGGCGCAGTCCCAAAAATTTGTGAGATCTAATTAGTTTTCACGCATTTCTCAATTTATTAATATTTGCACGTTGTCTACTTGAATTTTCATGGGATTATTTTATTAATTGGATGTCAAGGGCCCGATGTTCAATGTGATTTATTAATCTCCTACCAAGTTAGTCAATTAAATCCGTAATTGATTGATTGATTAATATTAGTGGCAATTGACGTGTTTACACACTAGGGGAACGTGCAATCTAATTTGAATAACCCTCGTAGCGTGTTATTGATTGGGGTTAGGTTTTTCTAGTTCTTAATACAATTGAAAAATTAATTCCTACAGTCGTACCTAGGAGTATTTTCTGGTTAGGGGTAATCAATGGTCGTATCTTGGTTATCAATAAATTAAGGAAAAATTAGTCGTTAGAGTTCGTTGGCAACTATAACTAGCCTATTAATAAATTAAGTGAACCTCCCTTGCATCAATGATCGGGTAAGTGGACTGTGCCTGAGTAGTTGTATCCTTGGCTAGAGTTTATCTATTCTTGATTTAATTCCTGCCTATATTCGTGCTAGTTAATTATTTATTTTTAGTGAATTGCTTAATTATATTTTAGTTTTAGTCCGATAAACTCCCCCTTTATCAACTGGAATCTCAAAGAGACAAATATCCCCAATTCTTGAGGAGACGATCCTACTTACAACTGTCTACTATTTAGTAAACTTTGTCAACTAATTAATTATGGTATATCGGATTAAGCAAACTCTTCGCGAACAGGGTGAATCAAGTAACCCATTGCACACCTAGAGTCCCTGTTCTAGTACCTAGGATTAATTATTGACTGCTTTTAGTGGTAGTTAGGTTCTATTTTTATTATTGCACAGGCTCGACACCTGTCAATTTTTGGCTCCATTGCCGGGGACTGGTGTCTGATTAATTTGTTTCTTTTTGAGTTCATCTTGTTTTCTTTCTTTTTTTTCTCTTATTATTTTTTGTATAGATAGTTTATGACTACTAACATTCCGTATCTTGGTGATAGACTGAATTTTATTTCTAGAAGGGGTTATGAGACTCATGCTTTTTCTAATGATTAGTTAGCTGTTGCAAATTGTGAAAGTTATTTTGCCTCAGATCGTTCAATTGACATATACCGTGCATTTCAAGATGGTCTAAGTGCTCCAATCAATACTTTTGGAGATTTTTCAATTCAATATCAAACGTGGTATGACCCTTATTCAGATGGGTATGATCAAGGATGGTGTGTGAGACCCGAAAATTTTCTAATTTTCTAGGTTTTATTTTATTTACTTGCACGTTTTTCTATATTTTCTTTATTAGGAAATTTTTCTAGATAATTTTTATGAGTAAATATAGTTTTAAAATTATTTTTCTAGTTTAAGTTAGTTTTTGAGAAATTATGAGTGTATATCGGATGTGGGATCCGCTAGTGCAGTAAGTGCGGTAAAATTCGGCCAATTAGGTTAAGTTTTGTATACCGGGAGTAATTTACTAGGTGCTAAGAGATAATTAGAGGTTACCTAGATGGATTAGTATTGGAGAGACAAGATGATAAATTTAAACCAAAAAGGTGACAAGTGTCACCTTGTGATGCCATCTTGGATTTTGACCATTTAACTTTACCTTTACCATATAACAAAATTGACTCAAAAATCATCTTTATTTCAAGCTTCTTGGCCGACTTTCTTAGGGAGAGAAAAGAAAGAAAGCTTCAACCTTCATCTTCCATTTCTTGCACAAATCTTATAATCCAACCATCCAAACTTGAAATAACTCCATAAAAACCTTTAGCTAGGTAGGATGGAAATTTACAATTTTAAGGGGAAATACTGTCCAAATGTTAGGTTCATATGATTTCTTGTATTTGGGTTGTTTAGAGTGTTAATTAGTGATGTTGGGGTTGTCTCAACCCTTAGCCCTAAGTATTCCTTGTATTACTTTTAAGTTCTATCGGCCTTGCATTAATGAAGTGTAGTTTGGGTTTATGACTCATATTTGAGTCTCATTGTGTTGCTTTGTATTATTTAGGGCGTGCCGGTAACCCAAGGCGCTCGTTGGACAGGAATTTGTGAAATCTTCCTTTGCTTGATTGGTGAGTGTATTACTCACATACTTGTTACTTCATGGTTTCGCTATACTTGAAATCTATGACTTGAATGCTTGTGTGTACTGATGAGTTTGGTTGAGTTAAGGGTGTACTTTATCACTCTTACACTCAATGACTTATGTGACTAGCTTATGTGATTGTTACTGTATTAATTGAATGTCTTTGAATATACTTGAATTGGTGTCGTTTGGACGTGTATCCAATGACTCTTACTGTTTACTCTGAGTTCAATCCCATTGGCGGTCGATTGACTCGAGCCAGCAAGGACATGGTCGAGGAGATTGATAAGCCGTGGGGACTGTTTTTATGGAATCATTGGGTATGAGACCATTGATTCCGGTATACTCGAGTATTACCATTGTAAGACTGAATGGAGTTCGGGCCCGGTAGGGGTATGTGAGGTGGATGGATGTTGGAGAAAGTGGGGTCTACGGTATTGGTTCCTCTTCAAGTGTTGACGGAGAGTCAACGGGGCAAGATCAAGTATGGCAAGTGGAAAAGGGCTCTTGAGAGCCGTCCGTATCCTTTTATTGAATTTAAATGTGATGTTAGTTCGGATTACTTGTTGAACGTTTGGATTGAGCAACTTTGTGCTTATGTGAACTTTACTGATCTGCATGAGTGTACCTCATTGGGCGAAAACTCACTCCATTGTCTTTGTTTTCCTTACAGGGATGTGAATACTTTTTGAAAACTGTGAATTTGAAGCCACGTTGAGCTAGTTTAATATTTTTTTGTATAGCTCCTCGATGGGTGGAAAACCTTAAATGTATTTGGATTTAACATTGCCTTTTGAGTTGTAAATTTGAAATCATATGTAGGAACGTGGTTGGCAATGTTCAAGTGTTATTTTGGTTCATGAATGTCAAATTCCAAGATTTATATGATTTGTTGGTGATTGATTGAGTTTCGGACGGGTTAGGATTTCAAACGGCAAAAGAAAAATTTTTGGCGGGAAAGGTCAGTGGCGAATCCGGCCAGAACTTGGCCGGATTGCCTTGGAAATTTTGAATCCGGGCAGTCGGTTACTGCCTCCAATCCGATCGAAAATCCGGTCGGATTGTGACGTGGCCGGCACTGTTCATGTGCGGCTCCGACTTTCCGTTTTTCGTTTCGTGATTTTTGCTTCGTTTGAGCGCGCTAATACCTTCCGGAAAGTTTTAGACTATTTATAACCGCGCTAGTAGTTCTGGCGAGAGTTGGGCAGGCAGTCCACTAACCCCTTTGGTACGCCTTAGGGGAAGGTGAGGCTGTCACATGGTAGGTTGATTTCAATTTTAATTATGCGACCAGACCAATGGATTTTCAACAGCAAGAGTCTCAACAATCATCATCCATGTCAGGCCCGTCTCTAGAAGAAATGATGAAGCAGTTAATTGCTAATCAACAAAAGACAGATTCTGACATACAAAGTATGAGGAATCAACTGCGACAGGTGCAAGTAATGCAGAGTCAGGTGAACAGATGGTGATAGCAATTAACTGCCTAGAATCCTAAATCCAAGGAAGACTTTAATATCAGCCTAAAGTTAACCCAAAAAACGTGAGTGCTATGACTCTCAGAAGTGGAAAAGAAATTAAAGGGCCTACGGCTCTGGAGAATAAGAGTCAAGATCAAATTCAAAAAGAGATGGAAGATGAAAGGTGTGAATTAGCATCTACACTGAGCAAATTGAATTCTTCAAATTATGAAAAATTACCCTCACAGACCATCATCGACATTAAGAAAGATGAGGATGTATTTATCCTGACAAGTGACATGGAGCTACAAGAGTCTCAAGAAAATGGATCTAAAGATGCAATTGAAAAGCAAGTTGAAGTGCAAAAAATGAGACCCCAACATCAACTCGTCCAAGTAAATGAATCCAGTGAACAATCTCCAAATGCGGTGACATCTCCTCCATTCCTTAATTAATATTCTCCTCACTCTTATTCTTTAATTCCCGTTAATGAGATTGACTTTATTATATCGAAAAATTTTGAATTTCATGACAGGGATAAGTTAAGAGCGGTAATGGCAAAATATGTTGAACCAATAAATGTGTGTAATGGAGGAGTGAGTGGAGAATTCAGATTATTGTTGACTGATTTGGCGCCATCTACTAGTTCATGGAAGACTGTAACTGGTGTGCTCAAGGATTATTCTATTTACAAGGGCTATCAGGATTACATAGAGGATGAAACACTGAAACGAGCCACAACATTTTATTCTCCCTGAACAAACATGACAATGTCTAGCCAAAAATATTAAAGAAAGGTGCTTTTTGGGAGGCAATCCAAATATTGATTTTAACATTTTTCGTTGTTCAATTCTTTCGTTTTGTCATTTCTCATTTGGGTGGTAGTCGGTCATAATATTTTCCTTCACTGTGATCAGGAAACGCGATCTTGGCGTGCCCACGCGGTGTTAGTATCTCCTGAGGTCAGTGGACGTTTACCAATCTTGGCATACCCGCGCCATGTTGGTCAAATCTCAACATCTCGCGACGTTGGCAGGAAGTGCAATCTTAGCGTGCCCACGCGGTGTTAGTGCCTCCTGAGCACGATACCCGACCCGTCATCAGCACTACCTCGCGTGACCACAGCCGCCGCTACACTGCCCGCCACCACGAACGGCGACCGACAGTCACGCGCCTCTCCATCTCACTCCGCCTGCGCGCCGCCACCAGCCTTTCCTTGCACGTCCCCAAAGTACCAGGCTGCCATCTCTCCAGCGCACAGGCCCGCGCACTTCTTCTTCTCCAATAGCGAGACGCCGCCGACGCCCACTCTCCCAGCGGCGATCGCGCGCACCCACGGCCTGCCGCCGCCGTTGCCGCTTCCGTCACCCACTGCCACCAACGACACCATTGGGCAGTGGGTAGGTATCTCTGAGTCTCTCTGTTTCCGAGTTCCCTTTAGTCTACTACATTCTTAGTGTCAATTTTTGGGCTCCATTGAAGGCTCTGAGGTTCATTTGCCCCATGAGATATTCCAGTAGCCGTTGTGCGCTTCCTCAGTGCTGTTAAGTTGAATTATTGATTTCTTGAATCGGAGACATTTGTTGATTTATTCAAACACTAGCACTGTCCCTAGTCCCGTTGAGTAAAATTGGTGCATTATTTGGGGTTGATGTGGGAGTTACTTGCCAATTGATTCTCGTTTTGATTTTTGCTCATTTTTGGTATTGCTTGGTGTGTTTGGATTTATAAAGTGCTGTGGGTTGGACATGAGATTTAATTTTTCCCTACGCATGCACCAGTGGTACTGGTTGTGGCAGTTGGCATAACACTTATTACTCCTGTGTTATTGGTTGCCTAATTGACTACTGAGCATTTGTGGTTGAGTTGTTCCTGTCCAACTTCTGAATTACTGCTACTGGAGTTGCCAATTTCTTGGGTCATTTGCTAATTTTAGTAAGTTGAGTTGTGTAGTTGACTGTCCCATTGGAGACAGTTGTTGAGATTTTAGGTGGATTTGTGTCCAATTGCTGAAATTTGTTGCTTTGTTTAGTCACTCGCATTGCTCCTAGTTTGTTCGAGTGAAATTGGTTGGACGTCCATTGCCTGTGGAGTTTAATTGTTACATTGTTTGGGGTGATTTTCTGGTATTGATTTAATTGTTGGGCGTAAATTGCTCAGGGCTTTACATTGCTAATTTGGTGGGCCATTTATTGTGCATTACCCTTTTGAATTGGGAGATACCTGTGCTTATTGGGTTGATTGTTGACTTCACTAGAGGATATTGATTTCTACTGATCTGCATTTACTTGTTCCTCTATCTGTTGGCAATTTTGTTTTTGTTGATTGGGTTACCTGTTAGCGACAATGGTGAGATCAAAGTCCTCTTCTAGGTTCGGAACCTCTCGACCTCAGCCTACCCCAACCCAACTCAACCATTTCCCGCCTCACTCACTGCTATGGCCCCGCCATGGTCCCCGTGATTTCAGGAAAGTACCGTTGCTCTTTTGCTTACTTTTGTTGTTAATTTATCACAGTGAGGGCAATGTGTGATTTTGGTGTAAGGGGGATTTAGATTCGACTAGTGGATCTCTTCAATTTTCTGCCTTTTTTCAATTTTCTGCCTGGCTTGCTGTTGTCTTGGGGAATATTTTGGCAATTCACTCTTCTATTGCTGGTTGTAGTTTATTCTATAAATTTAGTTTCGATGGCAAGTAAGAGCATGTTGTCCTGGTAAATATTTTGAGTTTAATGACTTGGTACATGATGAGCAACCCTAGGGGAAGACCCTCCTAGAACCTCCCAACCTTGTAATTATCAGAGTTGGATCTTTTGTCCCAATGGAAATTGAACTCGATTGTTCTCATGAACTCAAGACCTCTGACACACAAAGGCAATCAGCAACCTTAAACAAATAAAGATGGATGAAGAGACACCACGATTAGGGAACAAACTAATCGATAAAGTTAGATTTGAATCCTAAGCAATGAACTCAAGAATTCAAGAGTAAGTTCGATTAAGAACTTGAAGGAAAATTCCTCACGATTTCTGGTTGTAATAATCTGTCCGGACTGATACAAGAGGTGCTTTTTTATAGGCTAAAACTAGGGCAAACTCCGGCCCACATAAACCTGAAAGAAATTCGGTCCGCATAAAGAGCTTAAAGAGTCAGCTCTTTAAGGCTTTCCGATAAGGCCCAATAAGTAATAAAATACTTAACGCCTAACAACTACTAACTAGACAGTCTTAAAAACAACTACCAACTAAACTAACAAGTATGAGATCATTCCTTCACTTCAAACGTACAAGTGAACAAAGTAACGTCATGGTCCATCAAATCTTCAAACCTAGCTTGCTCCTTGCTTGTATGGTGAATGATCAAGGCTTGTAAAGCTTCCTTCACCTTCTTGGATCTTGATCTTGTCATCGGACCGTCAATGTTATCCTTGACCCAAGGTTGAAGTGGTTGCGCACCCGTATCCGTATCATTCCCTCCCTCCTCGAAAGGATTCGTTCTCGAATCTTCAAAGTCTGTATCAAAGTCAAAAGGAGATAGGTCAGACACATTAAAAGATGCGCTTATGCCATACTCACTTGGAAGTTCCAATTTGTATGCATTGTTGTTGATCCTCTCTAGTACTCGAAAAGGTCCGTCGCCTCTTGGATGTAACTTGGTCCGTCGAGATGCTGAAAATCTTTCCTTCCTCATGTGTACCCAAACCCAATCACCGGGTTCGAATACAACATGTTTTCTCCCCTTATTTGCATGTTGTGCATATTGCGCATTTTTCTTCTCAATTTGAGCTCGAACTCTCTCATGCAAGGTCCGAACAGCTTCTGCCTTTTTGACACCATCTGCGCTTAAACACTCATTAACAGGAATAGGTGATAAATCTAGAGGGGTTAGCGGCTGAAACCCATAAACAATTTCAAAAGGGGAATGATTGGTAGTAGAATGAGTGGTTCGGTTATATGCAAACTCGGCAATAGGCAAACATTCTTCCCACTTCTTCAAGTTCTTTTGAACAATGGCTCGAAGTAGAGCACCAAGGGTTCGATTGGTTACCTCAGTCTGACCATCCGTTTGGGGATGACTAGAAGTAGAAAACAGCAACTTAGTTCCCAACTTTCCCCAAAGTGATTTCCATAAATAGCTTAAGAATTTCACATCTCTATCACTTACAATGGTACGCGGTACTCCATGCAATCTAACCACATCCTTGAAGAATAAATCAGCAACATGGCGCGCATCATTTGTTTTCCTACAAGGGAGAAAATGAGCCATTTTAGAAAATCTATCCACTACAACAAAGATACTATCCATACCTGTAGAAGATCTTGGTAAACCAAGCACAAAATCCATGGATATGTCTGTCCAAGGAGCATGAGGTACGGGTAGAGGAGTATACAATCCATGAGGGTTACTCCTTGACTTTGCCTGCTTACACTTTAAACACTTATCACAAATGTTAGCAATGTCACGCCTCATTTTAGGCCAATAGAAATGCTCATGCAAAATGTCAAGAGTTTTATCAATACCGAAATGCCCCATCAACCCTCCGTCATGGGCTTCTCTAACAAGTAATTCCCTAAGTGAACAGTTGGGAATACATAGGCGATTTTCTTTGAACAAGAAGCCTTCATGCCTATAAAACTTTTGAAATGCAGCATGTTCACAAGCTTGAAACACATTAGAAAAATCAGCATCATGTGCATACAAGTCTTTAATGTGCTCAAAACCAAGTAACTTAGTGCTCAGGTTAGTGATCAAAATATACCTTCTAGACAAAGCATCCGCAACGACATTATCTTTTCCCTTCTTATACTTAATGATATATGGAAAGGAATCAATAAATGCAATCCATTTTGCATGTCTTTTATGCAACTTACCCTGCCCCTTAAGGAATTTAATTGATTCATGATCAGTATGTATCACAAATTCCTTAGGCATAAGATAATGCTGCCACACTTCAAGAGCACGCACAACAGCATACAATTCCTTATCATAAGTAGGGTAATTAAGAGCTCCCCCACTCAATTTCTCACTGAAATATGCCAAGGGCCTATTATTTTGGTGTAAAACAGCCCCTATGCCGATCCCACTAGCATCACATTCAACTTCAAACATCAAATCAAAATTAGGCAGAGCAAGAATAGGTGCTGAAGTTAACAAATTTTTAAGCTTATTAAACGACTCTTCTTGCTCTTTTCCCCATTGAAACCCCACATTCTTTTTAACTATCTCATTCAAAGGTGCTGCAATAGTGCTAAAGTCTTTAACAAATCTCCTATAGAAGCTTGCAAGACCATGAAAGGACCTTACCTGAGACACATTGGTTGGAGTCGGCCACTCCATGATGGCCTTTACCTTGACGGGATCAACACTTATGCCATTTGCTCCAACAATATAACCAAGAAAGTTAACCTCAGAAGTGCAAAAGACACATTTTTCCATGTTAGCAAATAACCTATTTTCACGCAAGGCACTTAAAACAAGTCGCAAATGCTCAACATGCTCTTCTAAAGACTTGCTAAAGATCAGTATATCATCAAAATAAACAACAACGAACTTCCCAAGAAAATGCCTTAAAACATGGTTCATTAATCTCATGAAAGTACTTGGAGCGTTTGTTAAGCCAAAAGGCATCACAAGCCACTCATAAAGACCATACTTTGTTTTGAAAGCAGTTTTCCATTCGTCACCTTCCTTTATCCTTATTTGATGATACCCAGATCTTAAATCAATTTTAGTGAAAATAATTGCCCCATGCAATTCTTCTAACATATCGTCTAACCTAGGAATGGGATGACGATACTTAACAGTAATTTTATTAATTGCACGACAATCTGTACACATTCTCCAAGTCCCTTCTTTCTTAGGTACTAAAATGACTGGAACCGCACAAGGACTAAGAGATTCACGAACCTGGTCCTTTTCAAGGAGGGAATCGACTTGCCTTTGGATTTCCTTTGTTTCCTCCGGATTTGCTCTATAGGCTGGTCGATTTGGTAGAACTGCTCCAGGAACAAAGTCGATTTGATGTTCAATACCTCGAATTGGAGGTAATCCTGTCGGTAGTTCCTCCGGAAACACATCCTTGAATTCCTGCAAAAGAGAGTAGATTGCACTAGGAAGGGAATCGGTTATGCCTAGTGTGTAAAAAGAAGAATAATCAGCTTCCCTGTACAGAAGTACTATGAGAAGACTTTGTGCATTCAAAGCCATATCTACCTCACGCACACTTGCATAGAAATTCCTTTTTTTCACTTTCAAGCTCTCGGCTTCACTGAGTTTTTTTCCACTCGAATTTCCTTTTTCACTCAACTCGGCCTCTACTTTTTTTTTCCCCTCATTCTCTCTCTCATTCGGCTTTTTCTTTGTTTCTTTCGATTGCCTTTTCTCTCTCTCTTTTCTTAAATGCAATTGTTTTTCATACACTTGTGTAGGTGTCAATGGTGAAAGAGTGATTTTGAGGTTGTCCATAATGAACTTATACTTGTTGGTAAGTCCAATATGATCAGCCTGTCTATCATACTCCCAAGGACGCCCTAACAAGACATGACTAGCTTGCATAGGAATTATATCACATAAAACGTGGTCCTTGTATCGACCAATAGAAAAAGCAATTAAAGCTTGTTTGGTCACCTTGACTTCCCCCCATCATTTAACCAAGATAGTCTATAGGGTTTAGGATGGTAAGTCCATGGAAGGTGTTTTTGCTCAACAAAGTCAGCAGCTACGCAATTAGTACAAGAGCCACTATCAATGATCATGAGACATACCTCATCTCCAATTTTGCATCTCGTATGAAAAATGTTGGTCCGTTGGAGATCATCTTCTTGAGCTTGTGCATTTAGCACTCTCATAGTCACCATAGTTCGAGCCACGGGGTCCTCTTCTATTTCAACCAGGTCATCATCCTTCCCCTCTTCTTCAAGCGGTGGCATGTCCGCATATTCCTCCTCCCCTTCGCTTTGCCACATTCCCTCTTCATTCATATACATGATGCTTCGGTTAGGGCATTGAGCCATGAGGTGGCCAATTCCCTTGCATTTGAAACATGCCTTTGGCTGGTTGGTAGATGTATTTGCTCCTGGAAGAGTTGGCCGCGGGGTTGGTTTAGAAGAAGTTGCACTCGGATGGGACGGTTGTTCCATCCGCTTGTTTTCCCTCTCTCTATTACCTTGCCTTGGCCAAACATTGGTTGTTGGCAATTGATTTCTTTTCCAAGGAGTGGAAGAGGATGTAGTGGTTCGGCCACTAGAGTTCTTTAGAGGTAAGGCTTGTTTTTCCACCTTTTCTGCATAAGACACCATTTGTTGAAGTTCAAAGTGGTCTTGAAGCTCAACCTTCTTCCTAATTTCAGGATTTAATCCATTAAGGAACCTCGCCATGGTTGCTTCCGGATCCTCTTGGACATTGGCTCTTATCATCGCTACCTCCATTTGTTTGTGGTACTCATTAACCGAATTAGAACCTTGAGTGAGTCGTTGGAGCCGATTGTACAAGTCCGTGGTATAGTGGAAGGGTACAAATCGTTTCCTCATCACTTGCTTCATTTCAGCCCAAGTGTCAATTGATGGTTCCCTATTTCTCCTCCTTATGGCACATACTTGCTCCCACCAAATGGATGCATAATCTTCAAATTCAATAGCCGCAAGTTTCACCTTTTTCTCTTCAGAGTAGTTGTGGACCTCAAACACTTGCTCAACTCGCCTAACCCAATCCAAGTAAGATTCAGGATCATTTTTCCCATGAAAGGTAGGCATCTTGGTCTTGATGGACCCAAGATTGTCATCGATTCTCCTAGGTCGGTCTCGACCTTCCCTTGCTCCTCTTTGGCTCTTCCTTGATCGAATCGAGGTGTTAGAATGATATCCCTCATCATCCGCATCATGATCAGCACTCTGAACACTCGAAGCCCTATTGTATGTATCTCCAGTACCTCGCATCTCAATGGCAGCCAGCCTGTCGGATATTTGTGTCATCACAACTTCCTGTCTCTCCGCTTGTTTTTGAAGAGCTTGGAGCACCAGTTTGAGTGACATGTCAGTCTCAGATGGCTCAGGCATGTTCCCCTCTTGAGACATGTTGTCAAACCTGCAAAACAAATGTATCCTAGTCGACCTTGCAAAGCACTCGTGTATCACTCAAGAAAACACACTCACTCTCAATTTTCCTTTTCGAAGTTCTTAAAACAACTCAACTCTCAAAAATTCCAGAATTAATTACCCTATAAGTAATAAGACACAAAGCAGAATTTTTACGAATCCTAGAAAACAAAAACTCTACCTGAGGCTGGAACTGAATTTTTTTTTTTTGAGCTGTTGCTTTGCTGAGTTTCTGGTCAGTATTTTGGAGTATAGATGGTGCTTTTGGGTGCTCAAATAATGTACGAACTAGTCCTCAAATTTCAGTCAAATCGGATCGCAAAACTAGCTCAACCGATTTTAGAAACTCAAGAACTCCCAAGGCGGTTTGGGCTAAGGGGTTTGGTTTGGTTTTGAAAACGGAATTGGGTGTGTTTGGGGCTGGTTAGGTCGTTTGGGGTTTTTGGAATTCAATCAAGATTGGAACTCAAGAGTTGGAAACCAATCAAGATTAGGAAACTCAAGAATTGGAAACCAATCAAGATTTGGAGACTCAAGTTTTTTTTTTTTTTTTGGGAAACCAATCAAGATTTGGAGACTAATCAAGAATTGGAGACAAATCAAGAATTGGAAACTCAAGATTTGGGAAACTTGATTTCCTTTGTGTGAGAACCAATTCCTTCTCTTCTTCCTTTTTTTTTTTTTTTTTTCTCTTTCGTTTTTTTTTCTTTTTTTTTTCGACTCTTCAAGGAACACAAATTCAGATCACACCAACAAGTTCAAGAAAACGAATGAAAGGTTATGCAAATTTCAAGAAGACCCTAGTTCTTGATTTATTGTTCAAGAACCTTCAAAACAAGAATTGGTGGTCCAAGAACTTCAAGAATTTGTTCAAGAAGCTCAAGAACTTCCCCAAATTACGTTGTGGTGTTTAGGGTTTGCAAGAACAATAACCAATACTCAAGAAATAGGCAAACAGAATTTCAGCAATACTCAAAAGAAAAATTCCAGCAATACTCTAGCAATTTGGACACTAAAAACAATATAAGGTACGTGACTCTTTTTTTTTTTTTTTTTTTTTTGTCTTTAAACCCTAACAGCCCAAACAAAAGTATAACAGACTCAAGAACAAAAATTGGACAGAAAACACAAAAAGACAATACCCAAACAGTTTTTTTTTCGGATGAACAGTAACGTGAACAGTACGCTACAGTAACGATGAACAGTAATCACTACAGTTTTTTTTTGTTTTTTTGTTTTTTTTTTTTTTGACAACAGACACAAACTAATAAGATATGAACAACTTCAATTGAAAGAGAATTAACCTGATGCTCTGATTACCAACTGATGAGCAACCCTAGGGGAAGACCCTCCTAGAACCTCCCAACCTTGTAATTATCAGAGTTGGACCTTTTCTCCCAATGAAAATTGAACTCGATTGTTCTCATGAACTCAAGACCTCTGACACACAAAGGCAATCAGCAACCTTAAGCAAATAAAGATGGATGAAGAGACACCACGATTAGGGAACAAACTAATCGATAAAGTCAGATTTGAATCCTAAGCAATGAACTCAAGAATTCAAGAGTAAGTTCGATTAAGAACTTGAAGGAAAATTCCTCACGATTTCTGGTTGTAATAATCTGTCCGGACTGATACAAGAGGTGCCTTTTTATAGGCTAAAACTAGGGCAAACTCCGGCCCACATAAACCTGAAAGAAATTTGGTCCGCATAAAGAGTTTAAAGAGTCAGCTCTTTAAGGCTTTCCGATAAGGCCCAATAAGTAATAAAATACTTAACGCCTAACAACTACTAAACTAGACAGTCTTAAAAACAACTACCAACTAAACTAACAAGTATGAGATCATTCCTTCACTTCAAACGTACAAGTGAACAAAGTAACGTCATGGTCCATCAAATCTTCAAACCTAGCTTGCTCCTTGCTTGTATGGTGAATGATCAAGGCTTGTAAAGCTTCCTTCACCTTCTTGGATCTTGATCTTGTCATCGGACCGTCAATGTTATCCTTGACCCAAGGTTGAAGTGGTTGCGCACCCGTATCCGTATCAGTACAATTTGTGGCTACTTATTTAGGCAATGTAAATATTTTGCCGGCACTATTGTGTGGATTGGTCCCCTGTTGGTCTTAGTTCTTCATGTTTAGGAGATAACATGGGCCATGATCTTTAATTGTCTGGTATTTTGGTATTTTATTGTGAATAACATATGGTTATACTCCGCTAGTGTCGTCATCCAGTAACCGGGAGTCTTCACCACAAATGTCGATTCTCACGTCTAAAAGTAGCGATATCTATGAGTAGGTAGTCCTGGAGCTGTGAAAAGTTGAGTAACTGGGCTCTTTTATCTAAAAATGTCAGAGTTCACGTCAAAAGACTTGAATGGCTTGGGACTAAGCATTTATTCTTTCAATTAAAAAAAAAGAGAAAAAGAAATAAAATAAAAACAAAGAGAGAATAGATGTGGAAAATATGTAAGTCTATGATCATGTTGGCCAGTCGATCCTTGGTTCTCAATGTTGAGACTTTGGTTGCTAGTTGACTTAATTGCTGACTATTGCTAGTTTGATATTTGGATTTCCTAAGCGAGTTAGCCATGAACTGGACGAGTCTGCGATCTTAGGAGCTAACTGGGAGAGATATGTCTTGAGACTCTTGACACTTAGCCACTAAACCTTGATTTTGGTGTAAGCACAGCTTGGCAATAGATGACGTGAGAGCTGACCATGGTTGAGTTTAGTTGTCCCCATGCTTGAGGGCAAGCATGGTTCAGGTGTGGGGGAAATTGATAGGGTGTTAATTGTTAGTAATTTTACTATTAATTTTTCCCTTTGTCCTTACTAAATATTGTTTTAAATTGTTAATATATACTTATATTTGGTATTTGGACCTATCTACAGGAAATGGAATTAAAAAGTGCTAAAAAGGGGAACCTATTGGAGAAAATTGCTACACACGTGGGAGACTCCAAACAAGTTCACAAAACAAACGGATGGCATTTCCCTTTTGCTAATTAGGAGTTGAAGTCCTTGAGGAGCAAGAGGAAATGAAATGAGAAAAATTCGGCTGGAGCTTACTTTTGGGAATTGGACTCTCAATTTGTGCGGGGACCACGGAGAAAAGAAAGGCATTAGTCATTGGAGTTAAAAGGAAAAAAACGTACAGAGAGCTCTTATCAATAGTTTTAGCATAGCATTAGTTTTAGTTTTTCTTTCTTTTTCCTTTTCACGCGCACGAGGTGCTCGACAATATTTTTCAACGGGAAAAACATCTTTTACTCTTGCTTTCTAGTGAAAAACGTGATGCCTTTGCAATCAAGTAATTTGCATGAAGATTTATTCATGCGGTGTGGCTAAGCCTTTTATCTAGTCAAAGATCAATTCGACGGCGCAGTCCCGAAAATCTGTGAGATCTAATTAGTTTTCACGCGTTTCTCAATTTATTAATATTTTCACGTTGTCTACTTGAATTTTCATGGGATTATTTTATTAATTGGATGTCCAGGGCCCGATGTTCAATATGATTTATTAATCTCCTGCCAAGTTAGTCAATTAAATCCGTAATTATTTGATTGATTAATATTAGTGGCAACTGGAGTGTTTACACACTAGGAGAACGTGCAATCTAATTTCAATAACCCTCGTAGCGTGTTATTGATTGGGGTTAGATTTTTCTAGTTCTTAATGCAATTGAAAAATTAATTCCTACGGTCGTACTTAGGAGTATTTTCTGATTAAGGGTAATCAATGGTCGTACCTTGGTTATCAATAAATTAAGGAAAAATTGGTCGTTAGAGTTCGTTGGCGACTATAACTAGCCTATTAATAAATTAAGTGAACCTCCCTTGCATCAATGATCGGGTAAGTGAACTGTGTCTGAGTAGTTATATCCTTGGCTAGAATTTATCTATTCTTGATTTAATTCCTGCCTATATTCGTGCTAGTTAATTATTTATTTTTAGTGAATTGCTTAATTATTTTTTAGTTTTAGTCCGATAAAATCCCCCTTTATCAATTGGAATCTCAAAGAGACAAATATCCCAGTCTTTGAGGAGACGACCCTACTTGCCACTGTTTACTATTTAGTAAACTTTGTCAACTAATTAATTCTGGTATATCGGATTAAGCAAACTCTTCGGGAACAGGGTGAATCAAGTAACCCATTGCACACCTAGAGTCCCTGCTCCTGTACCTAGGATTAATTATTGACTGCTTTTAGTGGTAGTTAGGTTCTATTTTTATTATTGCACAGGCTCGACCCCTGCCATTTTTCTTTCCCAATATTGCCTAACTTACCTTATTCAAGATGACAAACGTCTTATAAGGTGTTTGATAAGAAGGTTTCAACACAAGGAATGGATTTTAATTCCAGTCATACCTGTACATAATGTTTGTTTAAGATCAATCTGAATAAATTAATAGGTTTCACAAATTCTTTCTATAAGTTTTTATGATTAATCATTAAAAAGTATGGTTTCACTTATCCATTGTGTTTTTATTTTTTAAAACATCTTACTATAAAGTTAACAAATATTTTATGGGTTTTTATCAAATCTATTGTTGTGTCTCTAATTTATCATGCCCATAGCAATAGTGATTATGAAATTTGAACCAAACAGCTCTTAGTATATTCCAACATTTGAAAACATCACCCTTGATATTTTGTTGGCACAGAAAAATACACGCACACATGCGGAATCTTTTTTTTTTTTTTGTTTTTTTAACTGGAATAGTATTTTTATTTATTTTATAAAAATTTTGACAGAGTTTCCCGATAAAATTGATGAAACTCCCTGTCAACAAACCCAAATTCAAGAAAATAACCACAAGATAGTTATATACTGTATCTAATGCTATTGCCTTTTAATCTGTCGAATAGATGCCACTCCTATCCTATAAAGATGGAAATTACTGGTGTAAAGATGCAGCTACCAAATAAATGTCCTCCCAGTTTTGCGTATTACCAACTTCAACTCAATCTATTATTGTCCCAGACACCGTGTACGAAACGAAGGAAGCCCTAAACGATCCAATCTAATAGCCCCCCTGACCAATTGAGGCAAGTCCGAAAATCTATTAAACACATGTCTTGCGCTAGAGTCTGCACCAAAATTTGCCAGACGATCTGCCGGTGCGTTTGTCTCCCTGTAGCAGTGTGTGATCGATTGGAAATACTGCTTGAACATCATCAACTCATCCAGATCTCTCTGCAGACGCCAAGGACAAGCACTAGTTCCTTGAACAATCTGAACCAGGGTGAGAGAGTCCGCCTCTAAGTTTAACTCCAAGCACCCTCGAGCCACACAAAGTCTAACGCCCCATAGCAAAGCTCGAAGTTCCGCCTGCATGCTGGTTATGACTCTGAAGTGCTCCGCGTAGCCGAACAAAAAATTTCCTCGACTATCCCGCACAAGCCCACCCCCCACTCCTTCCTGGGTTCCCTCGAGAGCATCCATCTGAATTCAACTTATATCCTTCTCGCGGAATTACCCAGTAAACTATTTTAATAACCATCCGCCTTTGATGACTACCCAACTCGCGAAGCATCCCTTCCCATGTGAGGGCAGAACACTGTACCTCCGGGAACCGTGACTAAAGGAAATCATGCTGAAGTTGGATAATCCGATTCACCGTAACCCCGACCCTTATCTTCCGACCTTTAAACACACCCTCATTCCTAGCCTTCCACAAACCCAGCATACCACCAAAAGAAGTATATTATGCACAAATTTTACATAAATATTAGTCCCCCTCCTTAACCAGCAAGACCACACCATGTGACACACTGTATGTACCCCACTAAACTCACCAGCAGTATTCTCGAAATGACGTCAGACCAATCGTGCCCCCTCGCCTGAGCAAAACACATGATTCAAGTCCTCCTCCTGGGGGTTCTGATAACACCAGCATCTAGACGAGCCAGAAACCCCAAATCTCTGTAGGCGATCCATAAGAGGAAGCCTCCCCTGTAGTAATCTCAGCATAAATAAAGAAACCTTGGCTGGAAGACCCTGCTGCCATATATGGCCAAAGAGCCAAGAGCTGTTACCGAAATGACGGATCAGTGAGTAAGCCGATGCAGTGGAAAAGATGCCCGAGTTCGTAAGCGCCCACACCATTCTATCATTGCCCCTACCAGGAGGAGGGTCAAGCTCCAAAACCTGCTTGACCAATTTTCCATCCAAGAATTGACGGAGCATTTCCACATTCCAGGCCCTCCGATCGACAAAATCAGCCACCGAATAATCATGGAAGACAGAGACCTTGTCGCAAAGTGCACCTGACCCCATCCAATTGTCAAAATTCAATGCACCCTCACGAATTACCCAGGTAATATTGTCCTCCCCAAAACGCTGTATCATGACCATCCTCCGCCAAGCCTGGGATCCCCGATGCTCAATATTAGCAAAACAAGGGTGTTGTCCTGCGCAGTACTTCTGGCACATAAATGCTGCCCATAGTGATTGTTGTTGTCGAAATTTCCACCAGAGTTTAATGGAAAATGAGTCGTAGACCTGCTTCAACCCCTGCAGACTCACTCCCCCTTCATCCCTCGGCCGACACAAATCTGCCCAACGCATCCAATGGAACTTGTCCCTCGAATCAGTATACCCCCATAAGAATTTGGCAAACAATTTCTCCAGTGCCACCAACATCCCCTTTGGAGGAGACACGGTTGCCAGCAAATGAACTGGCATAGAGGCTAGCACGCTCTGAATCAATACCACCTTGCCCCCTGGCGACAAAATCTGGTTCTTCCAAGATAGAATCCGGGTCGCCACTGCATTGTATGTATCCGCATAGTAAACCTTCTTGCTCCTTCCAGCATACAAGGGGTAACCAAGGTACCTGATCGAAAAAGCCCGTCTATTATACCCCAGTACTTGGCTAACAACCACTACCCTTTGAGAGGGAGCCCGTGGATGAGTAAGGAAACAACTCTTCTAAGGGTTGAGCTGCTGACCTGAAGCCACACTATAATCTTGTAGAACTCGTTTGATCAATCGTAGGGACCACCTGCCCCCACTTGAAAAGATAATAACGTCATTGGCGAATGCCAAATGCGTAACTATAGGACACCGAGGGGGTACTCTAAACGGGGTAAAGCCCCTCTGTGTGGGTAGCACATTGAGGGCTCGAGACAACACCTCAGCTCTAATAACGAATAAGGCCGGTGAAATAGGATCTCCTTGCCGTAAACCCCGTGACGACCTGAAAAAGCCATGCGGACGACCATTAACCAATACCGAGAACCACACATTCCATATTAAGCGCCAGATCATGTCTATCCAGGTTTCACTGAACCCGAAATGCCGCATCACCTATAGGAGAAAGGGCCATGAGACTCTATCATAAGCCTTCATCATATCTAACTTGATGACCACGTTACCACCCCGATTTGATTTTCTGATATCCGCTACTATCTCCTGAGCTAACAAGAAATTACTGTAATCTGCCTCCCTTGGACAAACCCGCTTTGCCGTGGAGATATAATCTGGGGTAATATCGTCGCCAACCTTTTCGATAACAGCTTGGAGATGATTTTGTTAGTAAAGTTGCACAGACTGATTGGCCGAAACTGCGTGAAATCTTGAAGATTCTCCACCTTGGGCAACAACACAATCGAGGTAGCCGTGATACTCCTAGGTAGCTCAGCCCCGCAGAAAAAGCTGATGATCGCTCGATATATATCCGATGCCACCACCTCCCAAGCAAAGGTAAAGAATTTCCCTGTAAACCCGTCCGGGCCTGCTGCGCTCTCCCCATCCATAGCAAAGACTATGTTTTTAACTTCTGTAAGAGATGGAACGTTCGTTAACCGTGAGTTCTCCTGTTCCGTTACCAATTTCGGTATTACCTCCAGACCGGTATGGGAGGGTAGGCCTCCCTCTGTCGTGAACAGCTCCTGAAAGAATCCCACCCCTGCCTCCCCAATCTGGGACTCCCCTTCGATCCACTCTCTAGCGGCACCCCTAACTCGATGAATCACCACCCTACGTCTCTTTTCCGTAACCAAAGAGTGGAAGTATTTGGTGTTCCTATCTCCATCCAAAAGCCACTTAACTCGCGCCTTTTGTTTCCAAAAACCTTCCTCAACTACAAGCACACGTCTCAACCGAGCCCAAGCATGATGTAACTCGCTCCACCGTTGCTCTGTCGAATCCAGGTCGTACCCCGTCTCAGCCTCGACTACCACATGCTCTGCACTACGGGCCCCCTCAAAAATATCCCCGAATGTCGTCCTAGACCATTAAAAAATATGTAAAAATATGTCGTCCTATCCCCGGAATCAATTTTGACATATATAAAAATATGTAGAAAGAGGAGGAGAATAAATATTCAACAAATTCTCAATAATATATTAGAGTAAATCTTATATACACTAATAATATATACACTATCACCGTTGAATTCATAATATGTGTGCAAAATTCAAATTCAAATTTCGCATACTTATTATTCACCCTATTCAATTCTTTTTTTCTTCTCTTCTGGAGAAATAATCTCGATTAATCAATTTGGCATTTATCTGTTTTGAGCCACTCGTGGGTAGTAGATTCATAAGGTGCTGTCATGCAACCTAAAAAAAAAAAAAAAGATGTTGTAGTGTAACATGAGATGAAGAGAGAAATGTTGCTGCCATACTGTTGGTGCCACCGATGAAATCCTCCATCAATACATATTTTTATAGGCAAATTACACTTTACCCTCCTGTGGTTTAGTATTTTTATATATAAGTCTCATATAATTTCAAAAAGTATACATAATCCTTCATGGTTTGAATTAAAGTGTCAAAGTGACGAAATTTGCAATCCATAATGAAATCACCTAGAATATAAAAAATACCCCTATGTAAAGTTAAAAATTATTTTTTAACCATAAGGGGATTTTGTGTATATTTTAAAAATCAAAAGGGGGTTATATGGTAAAATATTAAACCATAAAGAGATTATATGGTAAAATATAAAATTATACGGGATTAGTGTGTCGTGTATATTATGTTTATATATTTTGATCACTTCAAAATACGGAAATAATGAAATATATGTTAAATATTTAGTGATAAAAATAGTATTCTTGTTAAGGAGCAAATCATAATAAAAAATAAATAACTGATTCAAAATAAGTAGAATGCAACTAAAAGAAACATGATATATTTTGTATATAAAAGAAGCAGTAAAAATATTTTCAATGACATTAAAAAGTAAGTTTAATCCTATTGGAAACAGTTAGATATTATGGATTTAAAACTAAATTTGTCAATAGTTAGTGGGAGTTAAAACGGCAAAATCATAAGAACTTTAAAATTTTCTGACATTGAGTTCATAACTCTAAAATTTAATATCATAAAGCAACGAAACAAAAATAAATCATAAGAACTTTGGCTCCAACTCTCAATCAAATTGTTACGCCTTGTAGGGGTGAGCATCGAATTCGAAGTCGGTAATTCGGTAGGTTGAAATCGGTAATTTTCGGTAAGTGGTTCTGGAAATATTCGACCTAATTCGCATTCGAAATAGGAAATATCGAATTCGAATTCAATCCGAATTGAATTCGGTAAACGAAAATTTACCGATTTAATCGAATTCGTGAAAACTGCTTCTTAGGGCATCGAACCAGTTGGATGGATCTGTTAACTACTTTGGAGATTATGACTGTGATATCATGTGCAGCAAGAAGAAGAGGTGCAGACACTCCTATGATCTGAATTGCTCTGCTCTGCAATTTAACAGCAGCGGCAATGGATTTTGTAGCAACTCATGGGACAGACTGCAATGTTTTTCACTCTGGATTGGCGTACCCCTTTGGGTTGCAGGAGATTGCAGAGCAATTCAGAGACCATTCCCTGCTGGTCTTGAGGATTGTCCCAAACTGGAGGAGATCCAAATCAAGGTTGAAGGAGATTGCAGGGAATGGTCAAAACATGCACAGTACCCCTTTGGGTTGAGCACTCCGGTGTAGTATCCTCGCTTAACCAAGATGCATTTGGATTGTGGAGACACCATAGGTTATGCACAGACTGCACTGTCTGGGCAGATGGATTTGAGCCAATGGGAACGATTTTACCTGATGGGAACGAATACTAATTTAGGGCAAAAGTCTGAAATTGGAACATCTGGACATAAGGATATTATTTCCTATTTAACTTAATTCGGAATTTCGAAATTGAAAACGGTAATAATTTACCATTTTACCGAAATAAATTCGAATTCGGTAAATCCGAATTCAAAAACTATAAAACCATTTTCGACCCTAATTCGATTCTAATTAATTCGATATCACCGATTTACCGATCGAATTACCTAATTACCGAATTCGAATTACCAAATTCAAATCGAATTTGGTCGGTAATTCGGTAATTACCGTAATTGCTCACCCCTAACGCCTTGTACTAAAACTACAAAAGTAAAAATTGTTGGGGCTATGATACTAATGATGATAGCTTTTGTCACTGGATTGTGCATTGTGCTGCAAATCTTGATATTATTGTTACTCTTATATCACCGTGAACTTTCTCTTGAGTAGCCCAAGAAACAGCACCTGTATATAGGGGTGAGCATCGAATTCGAAGTCGGTAATTCGGTAGGTTGAAATCGGTAATTTTCGGTAAGTGGTTCTGGAAATATTCGACCTAATTCGCATTCGAAATAGGAAATATCGAATTCGAATTCAATCCGAATTGAATTCGGTAAACGAAAATTTACCGATTTAATCGAATTCGTGAAAACTGCTTCTTAGGGCATCGAACCAGTTGGATGGATCTGTTAACTACTTTGGAGATTATGACTGTGATATCATGTGCAGCAAGAAGAAGAGGTGCAGACACTCCTATGATCTGAATTGCTCTGCTCTGCAATTTAACAGCAGCGGCAATGGATTTTGTAGCAACTCATGGGACAGACTGCAATGTTTTTCACTCTGGATTGGCGTACCCCTTTGGGTTGCAGGAGATTGCAGAGCAATTCAGAGACCATTCCCTGCTGGTCTTGAGGATTGTCCCAAACTGGAGGAGATCCAAATCAAGGTTGAAGGAGATTGCAGGGAATGGTCAAAACATGCACAGTACCCCTTTGGGTTGAGCACTCCGGTGTAGTATCCTCGCTTAACCAAGATGCATTTGGATTGTGGAGACACCATAGGTTATGCACAGACTGCACTGTCTGGGCAGATGGATTTGAGCCAATGGGAACGATTTTACCTGATGGGAACGAATACTAATTTAGGGCAAAAGTCTGAAATTGGAACATCTGGACATAAGGATATTATTTCCTATTTAACTTAATTCGGAATTTCGAAATTGAAAACGGTAATAATTTACCATTTTACCGAAATAAATTCGAATTCGGTAAATCCGAATTCAAAAACTATAAAACCATTTTCGACCCTAATTCGATTCTAATTAATTCGATATCACCGATTTACCGATCGAATTACCTAATTACCGAATTCGAATTACCAAATTCAAATCGAATTTGGTCGGTAATTCGGTAATTACCGTAATTGCTCACCCCTAACGCCTTGTACTAAAACTACAAAAGTAAAAATTGTTGGGGCTATGATACTAATGATGATAGCTTTTGTCACTGGATTGTGCATTGTGCTGCAAATCTTGATATTATTGTTACTCTTATATCACCGTGAACTTTCTCTTGAGTAGCCCAAGAAACAGCACCTGTATATAGGGGTGAGCATCGAATTCGAAGTCGGTAATTCGGTAGGTTGAAATCGGTAATTTTCGGTAAGTGGTTCTGGAAATATTCGACCTAATTCGCATTCGAAATAGGAAATATCGAATTCGAATTCAATCCGAATTGAATTCGGTAAACGAAAATTTACCGATTTAATCGAATTCGTGAAAACTGCTTCTTAGGGCATCGAACCAGTTGGATGGATCTGTTAACTACTTTGGAGATTATGACTGTGATATCATGTGCAGCAAGAAGAAGAGGTGCAGACACTCCTATGATCTGAATTGCTCTGCTCTGCAATTTAACAGCAGCGGCAATGGATTTTGTAGCAACTCATGGGACAGACTGCAATGTTTTTCACTCTGGATTGGCGTACCCCTTTGGGTTGCAGGAGATTGCAGAGCAATTCAGAGACCATTCCCTGCTGGTCTTGAGGATTGTCCCAAACTGGAGGAGATCCAAATCAAGGTTGAAGGAGATTGCAGGGAATGGTCAAAACATGCACAGTACCCCTTTGGGTTGAGCACTCCGGTGTAGTATCCTCGCTTAACCAAGATGCATTTGGATTGTGGAGACACCATAGGTTATGCACAGACTGCACTGTCTGGGCAGATGGATTTGAGCCAATGGGAACGATTTTACCTGATGGGAACGAATACTAATTTAGGGCAAAAGTCTGAAATTGGAACATCTGGACATAAGGATATTATTTCCTATTTAACTTAATTCGGAATTTCGAAATTGAAAACGGTAATAATTTACCATTTTACCGAAATAAATTCGAATTCGGTAAATCCGAATTCAAAAACTATAAAACCATTTTCGACCCTAATTCGATTCTAATTAATTCGATATCACCGATTTACCGATCGAATTACCTAATTACCGAATTCGAATTACCAAATTCAAATCGAATTTGGTCGGTAATTCGGTAATTACCGTAATTGCTCACCCCTAACGCCTTGTACTAAAACTACAAAAGTAAAAATTGTTGGGGCTATGATACTAATGATGATAGCTTTTGTCACTGGATTGTGCATTGTGCTGCAAATCTTGATATTATTGTTACTCTTATATCACCGTGAACTTTCTCTTGAGTAGCCCAAGAAACAGCACCTGTATATAGGGGTGAGCATCGAATTCGAAGTCGGTAATTCGGTAGGTTGAAATCGGTAATTTTCGGTAAGTGGTTCTGGAAATATTCGACCTAATTCGCATTCGAAATAGGAAATATCGAATTCGAATTCAATCCGAATTGAATTCGGTAAACGAAAATTTACCGATTTAATCGAATTCGTGAAAACTGCTTCTTAGGGCATCGAACCAGTTGGATGGATCTGTTAACTACTTTGGAGATTATGACTGTGATATCATGTGCAGCAAGAAGAAGAGGTGCAGACACTCCTATGATCTGAATTGCTCTGCTCTGCAATTTAACAGCAGCGGCAATGGATTTTGTAGCAACTCATGGGACAGACTGCAATGTTTTTCACTCTGGATTGGCGTACCCCTTTGGGTTGCAGGAGATTGCAGAGCAATTCAGAGACCATTCCCTGCTGGTCTTGAGGATTGTCCCAAACTGGAGGAGATCCAAATCAAGGTTGAAGGAGATTGCAGGGAATGGTCAAAACATGCACAGTACCCCTTTGGGTTGAGCACTCCGGTGTAGTATCCTCGCTTAACCAAGATGCATTTGGATTGTGGAGACACCATAGGTTATGCACAGACTGCACTGTCTGAGCAGATGGATTTGAGCCAATGGGAACGATTTTACCTGATGGGAACGAATACTAATTTAGGGCAAAAGTCTGAAATTGGAACATCTGGACATAAGGATATTATTTCCTATTTAACTTAATTCGGAATTTCGAAATTGAAAACGGTAATAATTTACCATTTTACCGAAATAAATTCGAATTCGGTAAATCCGAATTCAAAAACTATAAAACCATTTTCGACCCTAATTCGATTCTAATTAATTCGATATCACCGATTTACCGATCGAATTACCTAATTACCGAATTCGAATTACCAAATTCAAATCGAATTTGGTCGGTAATTCGGTAATTACCGTAATTGCTCACCCCTACCTGTATAACTACATTTTGAAATACGGGAAGCTGGCTGTTTTTGGTATATAGGTCCATTTAAATTCTGGATTCAAGATTTGACCCAAGTAGATTTGTTGTGGTTAAAAAAAAAAAAAAAAAAGAGGATTCGTGGTGGTAGTAAATTTCACCTGAACTAGCACTTGTATTTTTTTTTTTTTTTGGTAAAAAAGCCTCCTAAACGGAGAAATAATCCACGTACTTGGAGGCTTTGAGCGTTTGAGCTATGAAATCCATTTGGGCACCATCTCAGTTCATCCTTTTATTCACCCTATTCGATTCTTTTTTTTTTTTCTGGAGAAATAATCTTGATTGATCAATTGGGCATTTATCTATTTTGAGTCAATCGTGTTCAGAAGGTGCTCTCATGCAACCTAAATAATTTTTTTTTTTTTGCATCTTGAGATAAAGAGAAAGAAATGCTACTGCAATAGTGTTGGTGCCACTGATGAAATCATCCATCAATACATACACTTATAGGTGAAAGTCAATTAATTTTTTATGGGAGTTCCAAAATTTGAATGTGAGTTTAAAAAATTGTCAAGTTGTCGATACCGATGTTACCTAAAATGTGTTGTGAATGAAATTGTCAAACTTCCATCAATGTGATCACAACCTTATTTGGTAATAAAAAGGCAATAACCTATGTATGCATGGAAAGACCAATGTTCCTCAAGTTCGTCCACAATGTGTTATTCGTAACTTAATTGTTGTTCATGATGGTATATAAGTTAAATAATAAATTCTCCCATCTCCTATCCGTTTTTTAAATTTTACACTTCTTCCTTGTTTCGGGGAGAGGGGAACTAATGAGATTGTCTCCAATTATTGATACTTCATGGCCTCTGGTGTTCATGATGGTGTATAAGTCAACTAATAAACTTCCCTATCTCCTCTCCGTTTTTAAAATTTACACTTCTTCCTTGTTCCCCCGGGTCATCCCCAATTATTGATACTTCATAGCCTTTGGGCACAAAGAGGCTACTCCACATTTGGAGCCCCCATGAGGCCTTACTCTTGCAAAATTTTCATTCAGTTTTTATGGACTAAAAATCTTAATTGGGTCTGAGTCCTAATTGTGTCTGCCCAACAGTGGCCCCATTGTCCTTCTGCTGTGAATGCCTCATCTTTTATTTTTTATTTTTTTTGGTACAAAATGCCTCATCTCTTGCAGCTACATCAACATTTCCTGTTACCCAATTTGTGAGTTGAGAATTCTGACGACATCCTCATCTAAATCTATTGTGGTAGTCGTGGTTCCTGGACACTGGATTTGGGGCCTTATAAGTTCTAACTCAAATTGGTTGTGTGAATCTAACCACATCGAGTGCAAATTAATATAATTTGGGTGCAATCGAGATTTTTGTACAAATTTTGTTGTCTAAACTACAAATTCAAGTTTTAGATCAAATTTATGCTAATTTACATCAAATGTGAGAATTTCAAAAACAATTTGAATTGAATAAAACTCAACTTTTGAGGTCTCGAATCCTTGAATACTTCCCTTTTGTAGTGCTTATCAACTAATTTATTGATTGTTTGAAAAACCAACTCCTCCAATATCTTTGTGCTTTTTTTTTTGGGGCAAATTTCACGTTACCCCCCTGTGATTTAGCATTGTTTTACATAACCCCCCCTATGGTTTCAAAATCTATATATAACCCCCTTATAGTTTAGATTAAAGTGTCAAAGTGACGGGAATGATCATTTGTAACGGAGCCATCTAAAATATCAAAAATACCCTTATGTAAAGTTGAAAATTATTTATTAACCAAGGGGGGTTATGTGTATATTTTGAAAATCATAAGGGGGTTATATGATAAAGTATTAAACCATAAGGGGGTTATATGGTAAAATATACAAATCATACGGGATTAGTGTGTCATGTGTTTATAAGGGTAATTTCGACATTTTTAGAAGTTTCGTTACAAATAACTATTTCCGTCACTTTGACACTTTAATCCAAACCATGAAGGGGTTATGTATAGCTTTTGAAACCATAGGGAGGTTATGTGAAAAATGCTAAACCACAGGGGGTAAAATGTAATTTGTCCTTTTTTTTTGGTTCCTTGCAATACAAATAAAACCCCCCTACAAACGCAATTTTTTTTAATGTTCCGCTGCAAAAATACAAAAGTTCCTCCACTTTTATTTTCTTCATTATTTTGTTAATCTGGATATAATGTAAATTATGTAGCAGTTCTTCAAGCCAATCTTTTAGATGCCAAGTCGAAAGGATTAAATTTAACTGCCATTCCGATGCAAATTACAAAAAAACCACTGCAACGAATAACGGGGAAACTAGGAGCTCCTCAAGTTTTCAAACATATAGCTGGGAATTAGACCCAAAGACCGGCCAACCACACTGTTATTTTTTCACCCCTAAAATGGAGTCTATTTATATATACAAAAAGAAAACATCAGACTGTATATTTTCAAGTCCAATCCAAAGCATAATAAAAACCCAAGTTGTTGGATGAAAGTGGGAGAGAGCAGCAAGTTCTTATAGTAAGAAAAGAATCAAATTTTTTATTAAGTTACCATTGAATTATAACACAACTAGTCCTCGGCTTCGGTCAAATCCTGACGATATCGTTTATATAGACGTAGAGGGTGAGTTACGAAATAGTCAGCTTCGCTATGCTTAAATCTAGTTGTATAGAAACATTTCCTGTCCTCGTATTTTCGCAAAAAGGTGAACCATATGACATGGCCAAGCCAAGCAGCGAGGGCAAACGGCACGATCATGACAGCCAAATTTGGTAGCACTGCGTACAAGCCAGTGAGAAATGCTATCATCATTGACATCACAGCCGCAAAAATTCGTTCCCGAGTTACCCGGACAATAAACAACTTAAGCCGGTAGTTTTTTGTCTGAAAGAGCCTGATAAGTCCAAGCACTGCATCTATGGAGGTAAACATTGCCAAGGAATCTGAAATAACAAATGTAATAAAAGCTGCTTTCTTGCTTAGAACTGCCATGCCTTTGTGCGGACCGTCACTGTAGTACCCACCTGGAATTGTAAAACCAGCTGCAAAAGTGACTGTTGCGATCAGTGTAGCCACAATCGAATAATTCGCAGCTAGTTTTTCCACTTTTTTTACTTCATCAGGATTAGATACTCGTAAGTTCTTCTTTACGGTGGCAACATTTCGGTACCCTCGAGTGCCACCCGCTTGCTCCAAAAACGAATTGAGAAACAAAATTGTAACAATGAGGTCGCTGCTGATTTTATTGGACCGCTAAAATATGAAGCGACTCTTCCAACACTACTTGCACGTGATAGATAAGGATGTTAGATAATATGCAAAACCATCATTGATTTGTCCGGTTGAAAGCATCATGTTTTCAAATTTTGTATGGACTAAAATGTTCGTGTTAAACAGTGAATCTAATAGTGGGAAGAATTTTTAAAGGTTAGACGAGGAAAGTTAAACAAAGTAAGTAGATAATATTGATCATAAATCAAAATAGAAAGTTTGCATTCAAAGCAGACATGATGTGTGTGTGTGTTGGGGGGGGGGGGGGGGGGGGGGGGGTGGGAGGGGACAGTTCAAGAAGAGAATAGAGAAATTAGTTTTGAAATTTAAAACGAAAACAGCACTACTTTTCCTTGAATTAGTTTTGAAATTTAAAACGAAAACAGCACTTATTTTTCTTCTTCTTTTCTTTTTCATAAACCATACTGTGTTCTTCTTGGTTTATAAAGAGCCATGCAGCAACTGCATTTATACATTGGTGAGTTCGTGTTCAATTGTTGTATTTTCTATAGGATTTAATGTAGTATATTTTTTAAAAATGTCTAGTGTATTTATGAATGGAATTAACACTTTTTAAAGAAAAACTAAAATTAAGACTTAACAATAATATGATGTAAGTGTGCATCACAATATTTTCTACATAAATTGAAAGAATTCTAGGAGCATCACAGACACACGGCCTAAGAAATTAAAAATGAGTGTCTGAAAAATGGGGGTAAAGATCCCTCAAATTTAAGTATAAGCAAATATAGTAACGATGGACTTGAGAGAATTAGTGGCTAAGAATATTCATAACTCACAAAATCAAGTTTCTTATTTTTCCAAAAGTAAAATCTTGTAAGTCAAGTATCCATACATGAAAATTTGACAGAACTTTTTAATAGTCAATGTGACCATGCAAAGGAGCGGAAAAAAAAATTCATCTTATACCTGTCTTTGTGAAAGTTCATCTGCCCGTAATATTCTGTCTAAAGGCGTGGAGTTCGAATAGTCAAAAGAATTGACATCGACAGAATGGTGTTTGACAAGGCTACTCCCATCTAAGTTTTTGGTAGCAACATAGAGGTGGAGAGGGGTATTTCCTGTATTATCCCTTTGATTGATGAGTTCAGAAGCCCAAGAATTTTTCAGGACGAATTCAAGCACTTCTCTTTGTTCATATTTTACTGCAAGGTGAAGGATATTCTGACGTCTATTAGTATATATCTCCCAACAATCTGGGCAATGGGATAACAGCTCTTGCACCACAGCAACATGTCCATGAATGACCGCTATATGTAGAGCAGTCTTGGAGTCGTCATTGCGGGCAGCAACATAAGCCGTAGACCTCTCAGCAGATAATAATAGCCTTACCACATCTTCATGATTGAGTTTAGCAGGATGATTGAGTTTAGCAGCATAGTGAAGTGCAGTCCATCCAAATTTATCCACCTTTTTGATAAGATTAGGCAGCTTTTCCAAAATCAGCTCCACGAGTTCTGCAATCAGCAGATATTTAGTTAAAGATACTGTAGTTCATTAAACCATAAGAATCAATTACAACAACTGAGATATACTCGAGTGAAACTTCAAATTGTCATTTTAGGATTAGTTATTAATGATTAGTAGATAGGAATGGCAAGGGATAGGAAAAAACCAGATTATAAAATAGTGTGTGTATATGTGTGTGTATACATATATATTCTATCAAGTTTCAATCTTAAAAGCCATTAGCACATAACACTAACACAAATAATAACCTTCCATGAAATGTCCTACTTTGCTATTGAATTTAGAGATTTCATTACTGTTCCTATTTCTTTGGTTGCACCTGACTCTGCTTTTAGTACCAGGGAAAGTGTGGTCAGCTTATAAGGAATTAGGATTCAACCAAACACATTGAAAGCTTTAATGTGATCAGCAAACCAATTGTGGAATCCAATTGGAGGTAGAGTACATTCATACCTTCTACTTTCCTTATTTTTAGTTTTACTTATTCAAGTGTTTGATTAGATAATTATTCTTTTCTCTTCATATTTCTTATTCTCATATCTAATGCTTAAGAGGAGTCAAAAGTGAAATGATTGAAGTTTATTTCCATTGAAGATGATAGATTAAATCATAAGAAAGAATATACCATTTCATGATCGGGAGTCAAAAGAAAGAATGTACCAATTTATCTTATAAAAGGGATTCTTGTAGCATTTAGTTCCTATTTCATTTTGACCATTTGAGCATGATCTTTGGAGTGATATTTCTTTTTGCTATATTATATGTGATAGGATTGTTAACCACAAGCTCAGTGGCCATCACCAAAGCTTTAAGGCTTGGTCAGACGTTCAACGCTGCTTTCTACCATTTGCCAAAAAATATGTGATAGGATTGTTAAACTTTGAGTTTATCCCCTGTTGTTACTCTGATGGGGTGTTTTGATTTTGATGTATTAAAATTTTAAATTAACAAAATCAGTTTCTAGATTTTTCAACTATTTAGATGCATGTATTTTCATGATTGATTTGACGAGTTTAAGTAGTGCTAAATGCTACCCCATGGTTTAATCCAATCCCATGAGCAAGTAGTTTTTAGTAACAGGAATTAAGCTCGTAGAGTTACTTAATATAGTTTAGCAAGGGACTTACCTAAATGGGCAGTAGAGTTACTTAATATAGTTTAGTAGAGTTAATATAGTTCGGTAAGGGACTTATCTAAATGGGTAAGAGTTTAGTAAAAAAGAAATCAGAGGATATCGTATCCGCTACCATTAGGGATGGCAACGGGGCGGGGTTGGGGCGGGGGACCCCTCCCCCATCCCCCGCCCCGCTACCTACAAACTCCCCCCGCCCCCGCCCCGTCCCCCGCCTCCCACTCCCCCCGCCCCGCCCCGCTTCCCCCGCGGGGGCACCCGCGGGGTTAATAAAATTTTCCCCGCGGGGCTAATAAAATTTTATTATAATTAAATTTTAATAAATAATCAAGTACTAAAATATCAACACATCATCAAGTTATTATTTATTTTAATTTTACAATTGCAACTCATAAAAACAATCAAACAAAAGTTATTTGAATACGATCCAACATGATGAAATAAATACAACTAAAATAGTTAAATTTTAACTTTTGGTACAAATACAATCACTAATTCATTATTGTGTTTGTGCTTTTTTTTTTAGAAAAAAGTGTTATTCTATTAAGTGTAATTAGAAATTTAGTATAAATGTATTAGTAAATTTAGTATAACTAATTAATAAATTCTATTAGTAGACATGTCTAATTATTCGTATAATTGATAATATCAATTATATTACATACACTAATATACATTATATAATACATCTAACTAATAATATCATTATCATAAGTTTATAACTAATTAAATTACATATTATATATAATTATATATATAATTTTTTTTTGCGGGTGGCGGGGCGGGGGTATACTCCCCCGCCCCCCGCCCCGTTTCTAAACGGGGGGAAAAAAGTCCCCCCCGCCCCCGCCCCACCCCCCGCCCCAACCCCCGCCCCGAGAGCCCCCCGCGGGGCGGTTGCCCGCGGGCACCCGCCCCCATTGCCATCCCTAGCTACTATTCCTTCCAATAGATAAATCATATACTAAGTCATTATGCCATTTTAGTATGTTCACTAAATTTGATCGTTTGAGATTATCGAAAGACCAAATTTACTATTGCATTGAAGTAGTTGGAATTTTTAATTCAAAAGAGCATGTGCCAATAATTTACAAAACCGAGCACATTTTTTTTTCCTGCAAGGCTACAACTTTTAATTTTTTTTCCTCACAAACTGCTCCAAAATCCATTTGTCTCTGTTATTCTTCTCTTAACTTCAGCAACTCATATTTACTTTTTAGTCTAAATCTCAATTTTCAATAAATTCACCTTAAAAAAAAGCTCAGGTCTTTTTTTTTTAAAAAAAAAAAGAGCTCATGTCTTAAACTCTAGTAAATTAACATTTTTCCTCGTAAATATCAGAGTTCTGGCCCCAAGATTTTTACGGAAATCTAAAAAGTACACCATCAAGCATACATCTTTCCTCAATACTCAATTTCTGGTTCCATGATGGTGGATGTGGTAGAATAGCATCCATATGTAAAATTGAAGACATTTGCAAATCTCGGCGGGAAATTTCCTAGTTGTCTCAATTTTTGAATGTTTTTGGATGTGAATAACTTTTTTCAATTTCAAATGCACTTCGAAGGCATGTAAGTCATTTGTTCCTTGTTGTTTTCCTTGTTATTTTTTCCTTGTAAGTCATTCTCAAATGGACTTGGGAAAAGTACCTTTTGTTAATGTTGAATGTGTTGCTTTCTTTTAATTGGTCTAAAAAAAGAAAAGCTAAAGTTGGATGTTAATCTTTCAAGTAAAATATGCTTTATCCCCCTGTGATTTAGCACTTTTTCATATAATACCCTATAGTTTCAAAAGCTATACGTAACTCTTTCATGAGTTGGACTAAAATGTTAAAGTAACGGAATTTGAATTCTATAATAGAGTTAACTAAAATGTCAAGAGCACCCCTATGTAATATTGAAAATTATTTATTAACAACAGAGAAATTATGTATATATTTTAAAAATCATAAGGAGGTTACGTAGTAAAATAATAAATCATAAAAGAGTATATGGTAAAATGTGGGATCATAAGAGGTTAAAGTGTTATGCATATTATGTTTATATATTTTGATTATTTTAACCATTTTACTTTTTAAATAAGAGTAATCTCGACGTATCTGTAGGTTCAATTACAAAGGATCATTTTCCGTCATTTTGGTACATTGATCCAAATCATGATTGAGTTATCTATTGTTTTTGAAACTAAAGAGAGTTATGTGAAAAATAGTTGGCAACGGGTACAAACTCCCCCCGCCCCCCCCATCCCCCGTCCCCCACTCCCCCCGCCCCGTCCCCACCCCGCCCCGCTGATAGGGTATAATTTGTTAGTAAATTTATTATTGATTTCCCCTTCTATCCCTAACAAATATTGTGTTAATTGCTGATATTTACTCATATTTGGTATTTGGAATCAATTTCAGGAGTGAAGCAGAAAATTACCAAAAAGGAGGGACTTGTATGGAAAAATGCAGACTTCTAAGGGCTTCAACCTTTGGGTCCTTGAATTGGTGGGGACCACAAGCTAGTGCAAGGCATTTAGTCATTTGGGCTTTTCAAAGAAAGCAACGTAGAGAGACTTGGAACAACAAGTACTTTGGAGGCTTTGTCCACATGTGCGGGGACCACGGATAAGAAGCATGAGTCATTTGGACTCTAGGAAAAGAAACGTACAACACTTTGAATTTGGTGTGGGGACCACTAGAGATAGCATTAGACTTCCTTTTGGCTTTAAAAAGGGAGAAACGTACGAGAGGTTTATGAATCAATAGTTTTAGTTTAGGATTTTAGCATAGTTTTAGATTTCTTTTCTTAGCTCTTTCGCATGGTTGTTCTCCATTAATGGAGGACTAACCTCTTAATTCTAGTCAAGGGGACAACTGAAGACTTGGTTCAACAATTACTGTGAGATCGAATTTATTTTAATTGTTTCCTCCATTTATTGGTATTCATATGTTTCCTACTTTTAACTGTTATAGCTCGTGTGAGTGATTGAATAGATGCGCAATATTTAATTATTCACATAGGCTATTTTGCTAAATAGGGATAATTGAATTCGTAATTGTTCGTTATCTTTATCTCAGTAGCAACTGGCGTAATTGGGTTTGTGTCAGGGGAACATACGATCTAACTTAAACAAACCCTCGTAGCGTGTTTGTTAGTTAGGATTGGGTCTTTCTAATTCTTAATGCAATCTAGAAATTAAATCCTACGGTCGTACCTAGGGTTGTTTTTGTGTTAGAGAAATAGTTAACGGTCGTACCTTAACTATCGAGAAAGTAAGGAAAGGTTGGTTGTTTATCGCGTGCATGGCAACTATAACTAATCTATTAATAACTGTGAAATTATCTGTGAATCAATGATCAGTGCCTGAACCATTTTTGAAGTGTACCCTTGGCTAGAGTTTCTCCAATTATTTCTTTTAATTAATTATTTTCTGCAGTTAATTTATTTAGTTAGCATTCAATCCAAAACCCCCCATACTTTGGATTCTAAAAGAAACGAATTATCCCCAGTCCCTGTGGATTCGACCCTACTCACCGCTATATACAAAATCTGTATTTTTCTTGAGTAGGTAATTATTATTGCACAGGTTCGGCACCTGTCAATTTTTGGCGCCGCTGCCGGGGACTGGTGCCAGATTAATTTGTTTCTTTTTGAGTTCATCTTGTTTTTATTTTTATTTATTTATTTTTCTCTTATTTTTTTTTATATAGTTTATGGCTTCTAACACTCCGTATTTTGGTGATATACTGGATTTTGTTTTCGGGGAAGGCAATGAGACTGATTGTTTTTCTAAGTTTGCATATTTAGAGGCAATAAACTCTATTAAAAAAAGAATGGCTGCTGCAACCTGTGAAATTTGTTATGCCAGGGATCATTCAACCGGTATGTGCCCCGAATATCAAGATGATCTGGGTGTCCCATTCAATAATTATGGAGATTTTTCACCCTGGTCTCAAACGTGGTATAATCCTAATTCAAACGGGTATGATCAAGGATGGTGGGATAACTCCAGTTATAATTATACAACAGGGCCAATAGATTTTCAACAGCTAGAGTCTCAAGAACCGTCATCCATGTCAGGTATGTCTCTTGAAGAAATGGTTGAATTAATAGCTACTAACACATATCAAATTCAACAGGAGGTACATCAACTTCAACAGAAGACACAAAGGATGAGTAAAGAGATGAAAGAAGCAAGGCTTGAATGGGCATTTAAAACGAGCGAATTGATTTCTCCAGTTTATGAGGAATTGCCATCACCGACTATTATCGACCATGAGAAAGATGAGAGTGCAATTATTCTGACAAATGACATGGTACTGCAAGAGTCTCAAGAAGAATTGAAAAGAAAGTTGAAGAGCAAAAATTGAGACCCTAACATCAAATGGTTCAAGTGAATGAATCCAGTGAACAATCTCCAAATGCGGTGACATCTCCTCCATTCCTTGATCAATATTTTCCTGACTCTTATTCTTTAATTCCTGTTAGTGAGATTGATTTTATTATACCAGACGATTTTGAATTTCATGCCAGGAATAAATTAAGAGTCATGATGGCAAAATATCTCGAACTAATAAGTGCTCTTGATGGAGGAGTGAGTGAAGATTTAAGATCATCACTTGTTTGTTTGGTGCCATTTACTAGTCCATGGAAGACCGTAGCTCGTGTGGTCAAGAATTACTCTATTTACGAGGGCTATCAGGATTACATAGAAGATGAAGCACTGAAGCGAGCTACGCGATTTTATCCTCCATGAATAAACAGGACAATGTCTAGCCGAAGACATTAAAAAAAGGCGCTGCTTGGGAGGCAACCCAAGGTTTTCGTTTTAATTTTCTTATGTTTTTGGAATTTTTGTTAAGTGTTAGTTGCATTTAGTGATTTGTTGCTTTTGTGGCAGGAAATTGGCAGCTAGACGTGCCCACGCCAGGTGGTCACGCCTGAGGGAAAGAAATTCTCGTTCAGGATCTGCAGACTCTATAGCAGTTAGACGTGCCCACGCCAGGTGGTCACGCCTGAGGGAAAGAAATTCTCGTTCAGGATCTGCGGACTCTATAGCAGTTGAGCGTGCCCACGCCTAAGACAGGAGTCCCTCCCAAAAAAAAAATATAAAAATAAAAAAAAATTTTCTTTCTTTCTTTTCTTTCCTCCTTCTTCCCCGCTGCCCCTATTTCCTTTTTCCTTCTTTTCTTCTTTCGGCCGCCGGCCATTCCACCCAATTCATGGACCTCCACCTCCAACAGCTGAGCGCCGCAGCTTCGCCATTGCCGCACGCCCAGCACCACCGCTGTCCTCCGCCGCCACTGCTGTCGGCCATCTCCACCAGCGGTCAACCTCCCACTTCACCCGCAGCTCCTCCTCCTTTTTACGACCATCAATTGTCCAGCCCCGCCGTCACCACCTGTCAATTTCTGACAGGTGGAGGTATTGCCATTTCTCCCCCAGTTAGTTTAACTCACTGAACTCTGTGTATGGGCTTCTTGATGGAGTAAAGAATGTGATGATTCGGCAATTTCTGGGGTTCATTTTGGACAGATTTGGGTCTAATTGCTACCATATGTGGGGATATTTTCTGATATTTGTTGAATTGTTGGCCGTCTGACCTTCCGTGTGCACCAGTGGTACTGGTTGCAGTGTTGCTTTCCATTTCTTAATCCTCTGTGCTGGACTGCCTATTCGATTCTTGAGTTTTGGTGCCTGAACTGTCTCTCGATTCTTACCATTAGTTGCTGGAATTGCTGGTTTCTTGGCCAAATTGCTAATTTTGAGCGTTTGACTTGGGTATTTGACTGTCCAACTGGTGACATTTGTTGCGTTTCACTCGCTTCAATCAATTGAATTCATTTGCTCTGTTGGTATCCCTGTTGGTATCACTTGAGTTCTATTTTGCTAGTTTCTGTCTTGCGTCCTTTGAAGTGCCTTTGGTTGGGTATTTTCTGCATTTGTTTGTTGAATTGGAGGGCTACTGTGCCACGTCCATTACTTATTGCTGTTGGTGGCGTCTAATTGACTTGCTGGGAGTACTCTATCTATTGATTTCAAGTACTAAATTCATTGGAGCACTTGTTGCGGTTTTGGGATGCATTGTTATTGCATTTGGCTAAGCAGGGGACCACCCAGGGCTAACGACTAGGTCCAACTCCGAATGCAAGTTGAGAGACTGGAGACTCGAGTGACCTACATTGACGTCGACTTGCATAACATGGTGCGGAATTTGGCAGTACCCCGCCCGACCCACCCCTGTTTTGACAACTTCAGGGAAGTACCGTTGCCCTTCTCCTTTCTTTTGCTGTTAGTTTATCACATTGGGGGCAATGTGTGATTTAGGTGTGGGGGGGTCAGTTTTGGCTGCTAGTATTTTTATTTTTAGTTTCTAAAGGTTTTTCCTTTATTTCTAGTTTGATATTTATCTCCTTTTTCGTTTATCTTCTTTTCTTTTTTTTTAGTGGTCAGTCTTCATATGAATACCAAGTTTGATGCTGGATTGTTGTCTCTAATTCTGCTATTGCCAAGTTTACTAAAAAAAGGTATCGAGTTGATGCGGTTGAGTTCAGGAACATCTCTTTGGTGAATATCAATAATTGCTTGACTTTTCTAATTTTTAGTTAACTTTTCTAGGCATAGGGAATGATTGTTGGCATTTTTCTTGTGAATTGGTCCAGTTATTAATTTTAGTTCTCCATGTCTGGAAATTTGAGGCTGGCTGCTGTTATTATTGTGTTGCTTTTAGGCATCGTGCTATATGGTTGTAAATAAGAGTTGACTGTACTCCGCTAATGGTTACTACTGAGTAACCGGGGATCTTCACCTAAAGTGTTGATTTTCGCGTCAAAAGGTAGTAGTTGCTATGAGTGCGTGGTCCCGTAGCAATTGGAGCTGAGTAACCGGGCTCTTCCATCTGGCAAATGTTGGAGTTCGCGTCAAAAGGCTCTAAGGGTTATAGACTAAGTCTTTTGTTATTGGTATAAAAAAAAAAGTGAATTAAAGATTGTGTTAGTATGTGAATAAGTCAGCTTGCCGGTTTGTGATCTTAGTGTTGAGATTTTGGTTAATAGTTGGACCATTTACTGATAAATGTGAGCAACCATTCCTTTTTCTTAGATTAGTTTGCTTTAAATTGGAAAGTTGGTGGTTGGGAAGCTAACTGGGGGGATGCTTCTTGGATTTTAATTACTAATGCCCGATATATGGTTCTCTCTTGAATATCTTGGCAATTTGGTAGATAGAGCAATGACCATTATCAAATTTTGATGTCTGTATACTTTCCCCATGCTTGAGGGCAAGCATGATTCAGGTGTGGGGGGAATTCATAGGGTATAATTTGTTAGTAAATTTATTATTGATTTCCCCTTCTATCCCTGACAAATATTGTGTTAATTGCTGATATTTACTCATATTTGGTATTTGGAATCAATTTCAGGAGTGAAGCAGAAAATTACCAAAAAGGAGGGACTTGTATGGAAAAATGCAGACTTCTAAGGGCTTCAACCTTTGGGTCCTTGAATTGGTGGGGACCACAAGCTAGTGCAAGGCATTTAGTCATTTGGGCTTTTCAAAGAAAGCAACGTAGAGAGACTTGGAACAACAAGTACTTTGGAGGCTTTGTCCACATGTGCGGGGACCACGGATAAGAAGCATGAGTCATTTGGACTCTAGGAAAAGAAACGTACAACACTTTGAATTTGGTGTGGGGACCACTAGAGATAGCATTAGACTTCCTTTTGGCTTTAAAAAGGGAGAAACGTACGAGGTTTATGAATCAATAGTTTTAGTTTAGGATTTTAGCATAGTTTTAGTTTTCTTTTTTTAGCTCTTTCGCATGGTTGTTCTCCATTAATGGAGGACTAACCTCTTAATTCTAGTCAAGGGAACAACTGAAGACTTGGTTCAACAATTACTGTGAGATCGAATTTATTTTAATTGTTTCCTCCATTTATTGGTATTCATATGTTTCCTGCTTTTAACTGTTATAGCTCGTGTGAGTGATTGAATAGATGCGCAATATTTAATTATTCACATAGGCTATTTTGCTAAATAGGGATAATTGAATCCGTAATTGTTCGTTATCTTTATCTCAGTAGCAACTGGCGTAATTGGGTTTATGTCAGGGGAACATACGATCTAACTTAAACAAACCCTCGTAGCGTGTTTGTTAGTTAGGATTGGGTCTTTCTAATTCTTAATGCAATCTAGAAATTAAATCCTACGGTCGTACCTAGGGTTGTTTTTGTGTTAGAGAAATAGTTAACGGTCGTACCTTAACTATCGAGAAAGTAAGAAAAGGTTGGTTGTTTATCGCGTGCATGGCAACTATAACTAATCTATTAATAAATGTGAAATTATCTGTGAATCAATGATCAGTGCCTGAACCATTTTTGAAGTGTACCCTTGGCTAGAGTTTCTCCAATTATTTCTTTTAATTAATTATTTTCTGCAGTTAATTTATTTAGTTAGCATTCAATCCAAAACCCCCCATACTTTGGATTCTAAAAGAAACGAATTATCCCCAGTCCCTGTGGATTCGACCCTACTCACCGCTATATACAAAATCTGTATTTTTCTTGAGTAGGTAATTATTATTGCACAGGTTCGGCACCTGTCAATTTTTTATTTCCCCGCGGGACTAATAAAAATTTGTTATATAATTTTATTATGATTAAATTTTAACAAATAATCAAGTACTAAAATATCAACACATCATCAAATTATTATTCATTATAATTTTACAATTGAAACTTATAAAAACAATCAAATAAAAATTATTTAAATACAATCCAACATGATGAAATAAATATAACTAAAGTAGTCAAGTTTTCACTTTTGGCACAAATACAATCACTAATTCATTATTGTGCTTGTGCTTTTTTTAAGAAAAAAATGTTATTGTATTAAGTGTAATTAGGAATTTAGTATAAATGTATTAGTAAATTTAGTATAATCAATTAATAATTTGTGTTAGTACACATATGTAATTATTAGGATAATTAATAATATCAATTATATTATATATACTAATAGACATTATATAATACATATAACTAATAATATCATTATCATAAATTTGTAACTAATTAAATTATATATTATATATATAATTATATACATATATATTTTATATATTTATTTTTTTAAAGTGGGTGGCAGGGAGGGATGGGGCGGGGGTACACTCCCCCGCCCCCCGCCCCGTTTCTAAGCGGGAGGAAAAAAATTCCCCCCGCTTCCGCCCCAACCCCCTTCCCATTAGCCCTCCGCGGGCACCCGCCCCCATTGCCATCCCTAGTCTTGAGCCACCCTTTTTTTCCTATTTTGGATTTCCTCTAGTCATTGGTTGGTCGATTGTTGTCCTTGAAAATTATTGAAGAACCCTGATAATACACTCTCCAACGTGTGAAGAAAGAAAAACATCAAATAAAAAAAAAAGGCTCAAAAGATTTCCTTTCTTTTGGTGATTAAATTCATTGCTTGATGCAAATTAGTAATGTAATGTACCTGGTAAATTCCATATTGCTGCAGCGTGAAGGGCGGTTTTGTGACCGGGGCCAAGATAAGCTGGTGACTTGCAAGTCGTCAAAATCAGATCCGCAATATCCCGATATCCCTTCTCAACAGCGAGATATAGAGGAGTCTCCACAGCATGATTCGGGCGATATCGGAACTCAGGATCTTCTTGAACCAAAAACTTAGCAACCTCATAGAAGTTGTTCTTAACTGCCTCGTGTAAAGCTGTGTTTCCTTCCACATTAGCCATCCTCAGCATCCTCTTGCATCTGTCGACAAAACAGGCGCAAAACCAACATCCTTTGTTCTGTTTACTGTAATCAATAAGTGCTCGAACAATGCCAGAATGCCCTTTTCTTGCGGCCAAATGAAGTGCAGTCTCACCACAAGCACTCTTTGCCATTAGCAAACAGCAATTTCGTGCAAGGATATGTCGGACAGCATCTGCAGAATCACAGGACTGGGCTAATACGTGAAGGACAGTGTTTCCTTTTGGAGTCTTCAGAGCCAGGAACTTGCCTGAGAATCTTCTAATTACAGCCCAATCACCTAACTGTGCAGCTGCGTACAATTCAGGATTCATTCCTTTTTGTGCAAGTTTACGCAATTCAGGATCCATTGCTTTCTGCAACTGATTATCTAGTCAGTATCAGAACTGGTTGAACCTACTGTCTGTTTTGGAGCTCAAATATGCATGAGAACCATAGCAGTTATAGATTGTGGGGTTTATGTAATTTGTTGAGCTACAACAGTTGAGACAGCTCAAATACGGAAGCCATTGATTTGTTATGTGCTTCGAAATGATAACCAGAAGAAGCGGGTTTGAGGGCTGTTTTGACGGACGAAAGGAGATAGGAGAGGAAGGAGAGGAAGTATCCAGCAGTTGACAAGAACGAATAAGAGTAGAAAAAGGTCATGGAAATATCGGTATTATAAATAACGTACAAACTGTTATCAAACCTTAAATAATTCGAATGCAAAAATGAGGCCAAGCTGAGCGTCCACCGTTTAAAATTCTAAGAACCATTGCGCATTGGCGCCCGTCTTTTGTATTTCAAGATTTCGTTGCTAATATTTTGGACAAGGGACAAAAATTATGCCGACATTATTGACCTTTACATGTCTGGCCTAAGTGGGTCGATTTTAGCTGAAACAAGGTGATCCAGATTTGGATCTGGATAATAGGCATAGGCATGTACGAGAAGATTTATGTCAGAATCCCTCGGATCTTGTTGAATCCAGGTGCAAATTCGAGTTTTGGAGTCAATTTTGTTGTATAGAGATCTTTGCAGTAGTTGTATTATCAGTAATTTATAAATCATATATGTGCACACAAAATGTTTAACGTACATTTACTTGTCATGCTTCGTTTGCTAACAAAAGAGGGTAGTAGAGGTTGTTTGGAATCGATTAATGCATATTTTTAATTATTTTACATGTTCTACAAAACTTGAATATTTAAATTTCTTTATTTGAATGTTTTACATGCTAACTCAAGAGTTCAGATGTTCGTTTGTTTGGGGCATGACAAAATATTAGTATTAGATGTCACCCGCAAAATAATTTCTTTGTAATCAGTAAGGATAGGCGTTTTGGCTGTTTTCGTTGGTTAATGATTTAGGGCTTTTTGTAGTATCGTTCTTAGCATTATTTTTGTGCCATTTAAGTTCTTCCCTTAGTCCATTTTAGTTGTTGCTAAATAATTCAAAAATTTTCCTTGTTTTCAACCATTGGAATTTTCAAAGAGAAAAACAATTATTTGCTGCTCCAACATTCATCTCGTTCTCTCTCTCTCTCTCCCTCCCCCCTTATTTAACTTCAATATTGATATCTCTTACAATTTGTTTTTCTTTTGTAAAATGTTCACATTATTAGTCTCAATAAAAGTATAGTGGCCGGTGTGGTTATTTTTATTTTTCATATTTTATTATTTTCAAATGTCAGAGTCACAATATTATTATTTTCCAGCATCTCCAATATTATTATCTCTCTCTCTTCTTTTTTTTTTTTTTTTATTGGGTCTATCCGTTGCAAGATTTGGATCAAATGGATATGCTTTTTTCAATATATAGTTTTAGTGGAACTTCTGACAGGAAAACACAGGACAAAGATACAGATATTAGACTTGAACGTGAAAATTATATGTTCAAGTCCGGAACTAGGCAGGGAAAGACTAGTAAGTCCGGAAGTAGTTCTTACAACGACGGACGGAGGGAGGGTGGGCGGGAATAAAAGGATCCAATTGGAAATGCGAATTGTTCAAGTCCAGAACCAGGCCGCTGGATCCGAAGGATGGGAGTCAGACTAAGATGTGACCTCCAGGGAATTTGCAGTAGCAGCTTCGGATGAGAAAACACCTTTTTCTAGTCCTTGACTTAATTGCAGTAAAAAACAAACCTTGTATCCACACTTTTTCAAGTCCTCCGAGTTGTAGACTGGTAGAAGTTCGAAATCATTTTTTCATAAATGAGAGCCATGTTTCAGTCATATCTGTTTAACCAAGAGATCAACCCAATCGGAAATGGGTCTTGTTCAAGTCCGGAACCAGGCAGAGAAAGACCAGTAAAGTACTTGAGAGGAATCTTCTCACTTGAGAAAAAAAAAAAAGGGTAACATATTGACTTGACCTGTAAAGTTCCATCATTTTGTGGAGAAAGACCCTTAAGTCGATGCTAAGAAATTCAAGTGGAATAATTTACCCATAAACAAAATGTAAGAGGGTTGGGGGCCTAGCTATTTTCTATTCATTTATTCCCGCGCCTTTATCGGAGAGTAGTTGAATTTTCTACGTTTCTTTTGGATATTATACTTACAAATGAAATTCACCGTTAAATAGTGAAAAAAAATATTATTAATTTTTAAATTAAATATTTAAAATTTAAACTATTTATCTTTAATGAGAGATATAAGTTAAAAAAATGATATCCAATAGGAACCATAGATTGTTTCTATGAATTGTGGATGAAGGGTGTAAATTCGGCCTATCCTTTCACTTTTTTTTTTTCCAGAAACGATAACGATTTTATTCATCAAATTAATGAGAATATAAATTCCATGAACAGTGCCGACGATTTTAAATAGTACAAGCAATGACAATATAAATTCCATGAACATCAGTTGATGACACGATTCAAGAAGGTTTTAGGGAAGGTTTTATTTGGGGGAAGTGGACTGATATCAGCTAAATCAACTGGTACGCCACAGTTGAGATATTTTTTTCACTGACGATTCCTACCAAGACAGAATACTGACACTCATGAGGATTTTCGGGGAGGTTGCATTTTGTCCCCTCCAAATTATAAAATAGGTACTTTGTCGCATATTAATTATTTTGGATAAAAATGCCATCAAGATGTGGTCTTTTTCTGCAATGAGTCCTCTATCTCATTCCCATTCCGAGTGTCATTTTTCTATCCCAGTTTTTATTATATTATCATTTATTTTTCATAAATATCATATTTTAGTTTTTTTTATTTTCTTAAAATTCAATAACTATTAGTTAAGTAAAAACTAAATACAACAGCCACAAAAAATAATATATAATAGAAAATTTTAAAAATTGACCAAAAAATTCATTAAAAAATCTCATTTTTGTGTATTTTGATTTTTTGAGTCTGTTAAATTTTGCATATTATTCAATTAATAGTTATTGGATATTAATGAAACAAAAAAACTCAAATATGATATTTATGAAGGAAAAATAGCAAATAATAAAAAGTGGGATAGAAAATGACAAATAGAGTGAGACAGAAGATTCATTACATTTTCCCTCCCCCTATCATTTTTCCATCTAATATTCTTTGTTCATTTTGCTTGCCTATTCTTATTCTTTTGTTCCTTGCTTTTCTTTCTTCACAAAAATTTTCCAATCTCAATCATTTTATCTTACATATTTCCTCGATTATACTACTTTTTTTTACCTCATTTCCCCTGTATATGATTTTTCTTGTTAATTGGTCGATGAAATTGTTAGATCCTTAAAACTTACAATTCTTTAAATTTACATTTTGGCTCCACATTCGAGGCACTATTCCAATGCATTTTTTAATCTTATTATTCTTGGTGCTATACTGCGTACTATTCCATATATTCTAACTGAGACTATGGATGCCAATTGGGATGAGTGCCTACAGGGAATTGATGGGGTGGAGGATGGAAGGCGGGGTAGGGTAGGGCATAGGGTCATTTTCTTCCCCCATTAAAAAATGGGATGAGGGATGGGGGAGTATACCCCCGTTCCGTCACCCGTTTAATATATACATACATATATATATATCATATTTAATATTATTTGTTATAAATATCATATTATGTTTATGAAATATAATTAATATTTTTAGTTATGCTAATAATTATATATTTATACTAATACAAATTATTGATTAGTTATACCAATATATTTATATTAAATTACTAATTACACTTTTTACTAATTATACACATTTTTCTTGTGAGTATGAGGTGGGGTAGGAGGAGCAAGGGTGGGGGGTGAGGGAATGTTTGGGCAACGGGCGGCTCACGCCCTCACCCTGCCTAATTGCCATTCCTAGTCAAGACAATTACCCAAAACTTGTTTGAATTCCTAATTGCACAGCCGGATTGGTGGAGGAAAGTAAGTAAGATGTGACCTCTGAAACCGAAAGCATCCTTAATTTCATTATGAAAAAATAACCTTAGTTAATGCTGACAAAATGAAGTGCAACAATTTACAAAAAAGAATAAGGAAGAAAGGATCATATGAAGTGTAGAAAACATTGGGGTACTTTATGTAAATCCATTTCCCTATCCTTATCACAGATTCGTTGAATGTGCACAAAATATACAATTATCATCAAATGATCAAGTTGTTTGCAATTTTTAGTCGAGTACATCTAATGCGCCCCACAAAAAAAAAAAATTTAAAAAAAAAGAGTAAGCTCCTGAGGATAGCACGTCACGATTACAGTAATATTAAAGTGTGACTGAATAGGTTGACTTTTGTGACTTAAAGAGTCGTTTGGATAGCTTATTATTTACAAAAAAAATTATTGATTGCATCATAAAAATATTTTTTGATTATTTTTTTTACTTTTAATTACCTTTTAAATCTCACATACATTATATTACCAAAAGGTAATACAATATTTTTTAAAAAAACTATCCCAAATAATTTCCAATCCAACCATACTAAATAAACAAGTTGACACTAGCAAAATAAGTTTCTCTCCATTAGATTGTTGAAAAAGGTACTTGATTGCTCAAAAGTAGATACTCGTGTTGATAATGTTGCAAAACTAATTATATAAACTATTAAAAGTAGAGAACAAAGAAAGTAGAGTAGAGACCGAGAAATAGTAAGAGTTATTTCTATCATTCACTTCTATTATCAAAGGTTCTAAATGAGACCTACAATCCCTCTACTTATAGGTGATACAATATCAAAGATATATATATATATATATATACCAACATTAATACAAATATATGAATTGAGTTGTTCCACAAATTAGTGAGGTACGAGAAGATATTGTTTCATTAATTTCATAACATTTCATTTTTTTAAGGTCAAAAAATAGCATCTCATTTCTTTGATAAATTATATAGCAAATAAACAAATGACTTTTATTTCATGCACTTATCACTTCATTACATTTTAGCATTCCTCTAATCTAATATTAATTTTTCAAAAATTTAATACTTGATTCACTTAACTAGTGGCAAAAAGATACTCATTAGACAATTCCACAAAAGAATGCTTAAACTAACCTTTTGTATAAGTTCATCTATACGAGTAGCTTTGTTTATTATACTACGACTAGTGGTGATATATTAATTGCGAAAAGGGCCTCTGCATAGAAAATATCATCGGAAATTGGAAATTGAGCTCTAAAGGGAGTTTTCCCTCTATACTACTCAGCAAACAAGAAATATCTCTAACTCAATGATTATGATGCCCAAAAAGCTAATCATTTTTGGTCAGGTAATGTTAGAATGGAACACAATTCTGTTTAAATTGAAGATGAATAAAAAAATATTATTTTAGAATAATATTGTAGCACTTTTGTGAGTTGATGTATGCAAAATAAAAAATTGGTTGCAAAAATAAAAATGAAGATTGAAAAATGAGGTTATAATGCTATGAAAATATCTTTTTTGTCAAAAACTAACTATAGAAACATATTGAGTGTTTTATGTTTGAAATTCTTGAACAGTAAAAACTTACATATTGAGAGAATCGAGTATTAAGAATGATTCTTTGACTATTTGTTGGGGAAAAAAAGCCAATCAAAGTTTACAAAAAAAAAATGCATGAATTATAGTAAGCTGCATAAACAGTAAACAAAAATGTTTACACGATTGAAGACCATGAAGCCAAAGATCAAGACCGATGCCATCCATTAAATACTGCTTCAAGTACTTTAAAAGATTCATGTTGATGGGAAAACTTGTGATCCTTTTTTTTTCCTCAAAAAAATAAAAAGTATTAAGGCCAAACTCTAATTTCAAAAGATATGATTGAATCATTACTCTTTTTTTTTTCGGAGACCACAACTATTGTATAATCTATCTATTTTAGACTAGAGGGGAGGGGCAGCCTAAAGAGGCTATGTTTGAGGCTAGCAGGTACACAGACTTTATTAGATCAAGAAAGTGTTTTGACACAACCTTTAAATTTTTTTTATTACAGGTAAAAGTTAAACCCTTACCTACAGCTCAAGAAAGAACTTAAAACCTTCCCTGATGGCCTTGGGTCAGTGGTTGAAACATTACTCATTTATGAAAAAATAATTACGAGCTTCCACAACTTGGAAGACTTCAAAAGGTATGGATACAGTAAGTCAAGGTTTGTTTTTGGGGATAATTTCACAAACCTCCCTTGAGGTTTCTAACACTTGCACTGAGACCCCTCCATATTTTAAAATTTTCACCTAGCTCACTTGTTTTTCACATTTTGGTAACAATTCAGTCCAAGTAGGATTAAAATATTCCTGTCATGACAGAGTTGTTAATTATATTCCATGAATACCCTTAATGGAACTATATTAGTACAAGATTGCTTGTTAATAACAAGGTAGACATGATTATCAAAGTTGAAGGGGTATAAATGCAATTTAGGAATATTTCTTCTGTTACACTGAGACATCTTCAGTAGGTGACAGGAATAGGCAATGGTCTGATGCAATCTTCCAACGGCCAAAAATTTGGAAAAGATTAAGTGCATATAAACATCTGGAAAGCACATTTTATCCTTAATAGCCAAAAGATTGTGAGGAGCATTCACAGAAGGCTAAGCTGAAAACATTTAGCAGATTCCATGGCCTCTTCAAGCCAACCAACAGAATCCTAGAATTCACCAACAACTATCACTATTAAGAACAGATATTGCTACTACAATCGCAAGCCCACAGTGAAGATATCAGAGAGCGAACAGAATCCGGACAAATTGTATTTCTGCTGCTCAAAATGCACATATTTCAAATGGTATGATGGAGGAAGAGAAGAAGAAATTAATAGCAGAAGAAGCAACCAAGACACAAACAGGAAAAGGGATATTAGTAGAGCTAGAGTGCTTGGCATTTCAGAAAGGTAATCTGATGTTGCCGTGGAACTGCAAAGACAATTTTCAACTCCAAGTGTCTTAGGAAATGTGCTGCTCATCACCAATATGCTACTGTTAGCTATATTTATTTTCATTCAAATAGTAAAATCAATCAGCTTCTGAATTCATGTAAATCTGCTGCAACATTGTAGCAGCTGTAGTATGCCTTTTATGGTGAAAGCCAAATGAAAGTTATCCAGCTATGTCAGTTAGAATGCTACATAAACTAATGTAAAATCCATGTATGCAATAGTTTACAGTCATTGTATGTGGTAATGAATAGCACCAGTATGCTAATTTGATCAATAGTAGCTGAACAATAGCAGCAGTGACATTACACATGCTAAAATGCAACTTTTCCGGCCAAAAGAACATATAACATTTCCATCAATGCAATCCAGAATTACAAAACACCATCTACTAGGACAGTTTCTAGAACAGATGGTGAGGATTGCACCACTAATATGGTAAAAGAGTGTGAACTCCCATTAACAAAATATTTCAGCAGTCCTAACTTCTGGTACATTTCCATATGGCAGCACCGAATTCAAAAGAAGCTAAACTAATCATTACATGCTAACTAGTCTGAACTGGCAACTCAAAACCAGTTACTGAAAGTGCTGGTACTGCTAATGCTATTAGAGTTTACATTTAATGGTGCATTCATGCTGACAGATGTAGCATTTGCAGATTTAGAAGTCAATTGAACTGGCACCTGAGGATTGGAGTACATTCTAGTATTTTTGGTCCTACCAGCACTTCTGATTGTTGAAGTAGAAGGATTGTTTGAAGCAGGCCTTCCTCTCTGTAAACATAATAGCATGAAAGTCAAGTTCAAATAAGCAAAAATCAGATTACAGAACTTATTATTCTCTTAGACAAACTATAGTATACAAGTTTTTACCTTTCTGTTAGAACCTGCAGCAGTAGTTTGACAATTGTTCTGCACGTTAACACCTCCATTATGACCAGTAGGACTAGAATTGCGCCCTGGACTGGAGTGAACTATAGGTACTGCTCCTTCTGCATGATCCTGTGAAATGAGAGCACTTGTGAGTCTCTGGAAACCTTTTCACATATATAATTGCTACATATAAGGAATGAAACATAAAACTGGCAGCAAAATACCCAAAGAACAGCTCCTAATAAGCCTGTGCTGGTCATTCCTCTGCTTGGTCTACCTCTTCTATTTGTCATATGTGATAACAACTTCAAATGAGTAGCACATAACAAAAATCAATGTAAGATGATGCAGTTCAGTGATGAAATGAGAAACTACCAGTTCAACAGGGGTTTTGTTTGCAGTCGTTTTGCACACAGGTTGTCCTTTGCAGGTCCTTTTATTATGACCAAAAGTTCCACAATGTCCACACTTGAGAGTACTGCTCTTTTTTGGTTGTGAAGAGGAAGCTTTCTCATCAGCTTCCCTTCTTCGATTTACTCTTGGTCTACCAGGAGCTCTTCGCAAAGGAGGTGGCAACACAGTTTTTGGGACTAAATCAGGCATAGCAGGCCATTTTTTCACATCAGGAATAGGATGAATCATTTTTTAGTATGCCTTCAAATACATGTCCTTTATGCACCAGGCTTCACAGTAATGTTCCAATTTTTCTCTCCTGTACATAATTCCTAATGCTGCATGTTTACATGGAATTCCAGATATCTGAAAAGTACCACAATCACAGATTCTTTTGCTGAGATTAACTATGTAGCTTCTGTCCAAATCATCAATCTCGAATGTGTCTTCACTAGCCATATGTGTCTCACATTTTCTTGACGCTTGGCTAATTTGTGTGAGTTTCTCAGCAATCCTAGGAGTGGTATTAGCAGTCAAAGTGCAACCTTTCTGGTACCTCTTGTGCAATTTTTTCATGAATTTTCTCCTCAAGCCATCCACTAATGTCAGTATAGACTTTCCTCTAAGATCACCAACCCAATTATTAAAGGATTCAGTGAAATTATTTGTCACATGAACACACTTAAGTTAAGATGAGAAGACATGCCTACACCAGGAACTTCTTGAAATTTTATCCAGATATCTCCAAGCAGCAATGTTAATATCTTTAATACTTGCCATTGCTTCATTATAACCAACAATATCATAACTTTTTGTTGTCTTCCAAAAGAAACTTCTAAGTAATATTCCTGAAAATTGAGACTTGAAATTGCTACATATATACCTACAACAATGCCTACCAATTGCATCAGGAAATATCTCCTCATAAGCAAGATTCAATCCCTTCTGCTTATCACTCATGAAAGTTAAAGGGATGTTGTTGTCAAATGATCCAAAGAACTCTTCAAAATAGTAGAAAAATCACCTCCAAGTATCTTTGTTCTCGCATTTAGTTACAGCAAATGCTATTAGAAAAATGTTGTTATTTGCATCCAAAGTAACTGCTAAGAGAAGCATATCTCCAAATGGACCCTTCAAGAAACATCTATCAAATTTCACAAAAAACTTACAACTTTCTAGGAATCCCAACTTTTGAGCTCTAAAGCTAATGAATATTCTCAGAAATTTAGACTCAACTAACAGATTTGGCCTATCATAATGTATTTTACAAATGCTATTGGGATTATTGTTCCTTAACAGTTCAGCATATTTTGGGAGTTTAGAATAAGATTCAGCATGTGTGCCTTCTATTTCATTAAATGCTTTGTTCTTAGCTCTGAAAATCTGCATTTTACTTGGCTCCACACCATACTTTCTCAACTCTGCCTCTACACCTTTGTTGGTCATATTAGGATGATCTCTCATGACACCAACCAGCTTCTTGGCCATCCAATTAGAAGTGGCTTCAGCACAATGTTTATCCATCACACAAGTGTGCTGTGATTTGTAACTTTTAATCTGAAATGTTATATTATCAGCCACTGGTGATGCATGTATTCTCCACTGGCATCCCTCAGCATTGCATATAGCAGTCACTCTAGATCTCTCATTTTTCAATCTCAGAAGTGGAAAGCCTTTTTGAATAACATAATCTTTCAAGACAGCTCTAAATATATCCACATTGGTGAATAATTGACCCTTCTCAAATTCTATGTCGTCTTTAGGATTATAAATCCACATCTTTGATCTCATTAACTGTCTCATAGAATTATCCCCTTCCTCACGTTCAGAATTAGGAACCACAATTTCTGCTTCATTGTCTTCAAAATTAGAAAAGTTAGTATCATTGTCCTCACTATCATCATTTGAGACCCTATCCAGAACTAATTCATCCTCATTGTCACTATACAGATTGTGTCTCCATGAAGAATTAGAGTTAGAGTCTCCATACTGATCATCTGAGATATCAACCTCTATAGCTCTAGTCTTGTTATTCTGTTTACTAATAACCAGAATATCTTGCATGTTCACAGTAGTTGGATTTACTAAGTTATTCTCTTCATCAGCGGGGATAATTTCCATATCAGAGACATGCAAGTTTATCACTGGCTTAAATTGATGTATTTTGAACATCTCACTAACAGAATAGTCATCATTAACATCCATTGAGCAATTTTTCCAGGAATTTCACATCTCATCTACAAAATCATGTTAACATTTCCACTTATTTTGCTCAGTGCCTTTTCAGTTACATCAAACAACAAGTTAATGTATGAGTAGCCACTTGAATCAACATTTGGAATCCTGATTTTGTTTGCATTACAGTGAACAACAATGTCATATGCAGCAGCAACAGTCCCCGTCCTACATTTTCAAATTTGGATGCAAAGTAGTGATTAAATAAAAGTGCATGCTTCATGCCTTTACATTCTTACAGAAACACATATAATTTCCAGAAACACATCAGCTTAGATGTCCACTACATATCAACATACTGCAGCATTACAGAAACTACTGATCAAGCAAAACAGTCCATATTTGCTAATACATTCATGCACATTTTTAATAGAAGTTAATGAAATTTCCTGAAAACATCTTCCATGCATCCATCGCATATGAAATTTCAAGAAACATCTTTAGTTACAGTACTGCAAGAAGCAACAAACATCTTTTGTTTCTTGACACATCAACTGATCAAGATTAGTACTTCTCCACAACATGCACTTTTTTAACAAACTGATTCATTACAACAGACAAGATTATAGTACTGCATATCTGAAAATGAAAATTGGTACCTTAATTTCTGCTTCTAAGACGCTTAACTTCCACCAGATGAAGACAGCTTCACATGAGTTCCATTACCTTCTTCATTGTCCCGTTTCTTAGCAATTAGATATAAGACATGTTATCTGAGGTTTGTAGATACAAAGCAAGATACATCAGTTCAATCAGCCTTGTCACATCACTCATCATCAGAAATTGGCGTCAAATTACTTCTTCTATTGGCGCCTAGAAGTAATAATTTTTTAATCACCTTCATTAAACATTAAATTTCTATTATTCTAGTTAAACGTAATTACCAACCTTCAGATGCGTTTGTCTAGGTAGTCAATGTCAATCATCTAATGTATCCTCTGAGGACAAATAGGTCATTTCAGTGCTCTGCATGTCAGATTTGGACCCCAATAATCTGCCAGGGGAGCTAGGTGAAATTTTTAAAACTTGAAAGGGCCTTAGTGCAAGTGTCAGAAATCTCAAGGGAGGTTTGTGAAATTATCTCTTGTTTTTGACTGCAAATTAAGAAGTGTTTTCTCATCGGAACCTGCTACTGCAAATTCCCTAGTGGTCACATCTTAGTCTGACACGCAACATTGGGAATTGGGATCAGTTGCCTAGTTCTCGACTTGAAGTATTCGCATTTCCAATTGGATCCTTTTACTCCTGCCCACTATCCCTAGTTCTGGACTGCTGTTTATGATACAAATCACCAGTCAATGGTATTCGTACTGATGGTACAAGTCCGTTCACATTTAGCCTATTCGTTCACATTCGGCAATGATATCAAAGGGTTATAATTAATGGCAAGACAATTTCCATAAATAATTAGGTTGTTGGTTATTTGTTCCTTGTTAAGGATAAGGTTTTTCTTTTAAACTATTTTCATCGGTTCATGACATGATTCAAGAAATACCTTTATTTAAGGGAGGTGGACTTGCCGCTCGGTTAAGTTAAGTTCTTTTTTAGGGACAATTTCAGAAACCTCCCTGGGCTTCTGACTATTTCATTGGCCACCTTTTAAGTTTCAAAAATTACACTAACATTACCTCTCCTGAGGATTATAAACTTGCAACATATAGTTCCAATAAGCAATTAAAAAGTGACATTAGGAGAGAAAAAATAACATGATTCCACTGTTGCCCTTCATCTATTATATTATTTAGTAAATATAATACCAATCCACACATTAAAAAAAATATTAAAATTTGCTATTATTATCAGAGATTGAATTATATATAGCATCAAAAAAAGTATATCATTATATATATTTCATTTAATGTAAGATCTAAATTACTGCTTTCAATTACTGATCCATTGGCAAACATGATTATTAATAAATAATAAAAAAACTGCAACCAAAACATTACAAAGAGCAAACTTTAGTACCATAAAAATTTCAGCAACCAATCTTAATATCTTGACAAGGATATTTATGATGTTAGAGTTTGATTTCTATAATGCTCCGATTGCAATTTTTTGATTATCTATTATTGGTCATGTTTAACAATGGGTATGTAATTAAAAAGAGTAATTTGGATTTTAAATTAAGTAAAAAATATAGAATAATATACTATTTTTTTGATGCCATATATGGTTTGATTCCTAATGATAAATAACAAATTTTAGTATTTTTCTTTAATAAGTAAGCTGGTGTTAATTACTAAATAATGTAGTAGATGAGGGCACTAGTGGAATCATATTATCTTTTCTCTCTTAATATCACTTTTTAATTATTGATTGACCGTAATGTTATAAGATAACTAACTTCAAAGAAGATTAGTGTAATTTTTGAAATCTAGAGGGAAGCCATTGAAATAGTCAAAAACATCAAGAGAGGAATTTTTGGTGAATAATGAAAAGAAAAAGAAACAAGAACAGGCAAAGAAATTTACAACTTCCCCCTCCCCCCCCCCCAATTAGCATCATAGACTAGTAATTAGTATCATAAACATCAAAACTTCTCTAAAATATCTTTTATAGAACGGGGAGCTATGAATTTAACTTTATTTCTCCAATGATGCAAAGGATGTATGCCAAAACTTGCATCCAAGAATTAGAAAGTAACTTAGAATCTTAAAATGTAGAAATTAAACTAACATCACAGATTGCAATCAGCTGGTGTCAGGTTACTTGGAATCTTTTATTGTACAATTTGCAATCAGCTTGATCATTTCATGCTTTCGTCCGTTGTCTTCACATCCATCCACTCGCTGATAAAGACTTGGGAATGGATCGGCCTAAAATACAATATACTCCCAATCCTTGTTTTTATTACATTTTTGTTTTTGGATAATTAAATTAGTCCACTTACATTACATTTATTTACGTGGACTTGACTAAGGGTCTTTCTCTACAGAATAATGGATCAAGTTCACATCTTACTTTCTCCCATCCATTTGATCCAGCCGCCTAGTTCCGGACTTGAACAAGTCCCATTTGCAATTGGGTCGTTGTCCTGTTAGGTTAATATATATATATATATATATATATATATATATATATATATATATATATAGATACACACACGCGCCAACACGCCAATTACTATGTCTCTGTGCTCATGAAAGCAGAAAAAGAGCATGGAAAAATACCTCGAATGAGCAAAATTTTTTATTAAATGAAGATGTTATGTCTACCTTAGAAAACATCTAATTGAATTTTTTTTTTGTCGGATCTAGGGTCCGTTTGTTTCGGGTGAAAATGTTTTCCAGGAAAATATTTTCCTAATTTCCTGTGTTTGGATGCACAAAAGTTACTGAAAACATTTTCCTATGTAAAATATTTTCACTCATCTTATGGAAAACAACTTCCCTTCCAAACTTACTGAAGTTGTTTTCCGAAATGCATGCATCTCGCTTGTAGTATGTTCCAAACTTACTGAAAACATCTTGTAGTATGTTCCTTTTTTTTTTAGTGTAAACAGGAGGACTCGAACCCAATACCTCTTCCTTACACTCCCTCCCCCGTACCACCCAACCCAACCCCCCTAGTATATTCAAAATAAAAAAGAAATCTCATCCTGCTCATCCTATGCTAGTAATTAATTATGTATAATAGGGACATTCTTTTCTAAAAAAACTTTCAGCAGTGAGAGTGCAAGATATATGTCACAATAAACATTGCATGTGATTGATATTTGACACTAAATGGCCAGCAATTTGTTTATTGCTTAAGGAGATATTTTTTATTTATATATACATTTCTCCAAGATTTTTTAAAGTTAAACAATGAGATAAATTTTCTTATTTTGCATGGGAAGAAGTATGTAGTTATAATGTGTAGAAAATAAATATAGAGATAAAAGTGAAAATATTTCAAAAGTTAAACAAACACCAGAAAAATGAAGTAAGAAAATATTTTCAATAAACTAGCCAAACACCTGAAAATGATGAAAGGGAAATGATTTTCATGGAAAATTACTTCTTGGGAAAATATTTTCCCAAGGAAAACATTTTACTTCCAACCAAACAGACCCCTAGTCCATTGAATTTTACTTGGCACCAATTCATGATTAAAGAATTACAAGTTGGTACACGGAAGCATCAAATTTCTTCTCTAAATCAATGAATGATTAGGAATTTACAAAAAATTTAAAAAATTCATCAAACAAAGCATCTTCACTCTTACTAGGGACATCCAATATGGAAATATCCTCGAGGGTAATTTTTAGTTAACATGAAAGGAGAAATTCTACAAACTTTGTTGCCCTTTACTAAATACTAATAAAATATTCCCGTTGAACTTCTTCACAATTCACAGCAAAGAAGAGAAGTTGTTGATTACACTTCTGATCCCCAATGCACAAACAGCCCCGAGTCGATCTAGGGCATTTCACTCCTAGCCCAGAAGAGAAGGGCTTGTTTGCGACTAGCAGTAGCTGGCAATGGCCTTTGATTTGACACGTCTATTAGCTGAAGAGGCCTAAGACTGGTCTCTTTCCTCTCATCCCATGCCTGTTGCTTCTTGCAGAACCTCTCCCTATCGGTCGCCGTACCTAGCCTTTTTCCCTGGAACAGGGCTCAATCCATTTACCTCGACAATTTCATTGCCTTTCCCCACGAAAAAGCTTAAAGTAAAGCAGTAGCTAGTTTAACAGCTACCGATTCACACCCGCGGGTCAAAGAATGACCTTTCGAAAAGACCGAGACGAGGAGTGCCTAGGTCGGCGGCGGTCGGGTAACTGTCCCTGCTTCAATAGCGGCTGTATCCGCTGCAAGAGTCAGAGTAGATTGACCGTTCGGTGGCTATAAGAGAAGGGGCCAGTCCTAAGCGCATTAGTCTTTGAAGCAAGCCCCTGATATATTGGTTTGTATTACAAATATCAAAATATGTGTATTTAAATTGGAGTACAAGGAATTTTTCTTTAGCCAGTTCAATTAACTCAACACTTCCTTAATTTCCAGGAAGAGCATGCCATAACTACTTGTATCGATATCAACACTTTTTTCAAGCCTTCAAAGTAGCATCACTCCGTATTTCTTTCTTTCATAACGGTATAATGTTTGAATAGTACCTTTTGAAATCAGAATTTGGCCTTCTATACATCGTTTTTTTTTTAATAAAAAGCAACACAAAATTTCCCATCAGACATGAATCTTTACTTCCGGCGAAACTGAGGGTATGGTAAGAAACCATAGCTTCTTACATGGTGGGTATTATCACGCTCAAACTCTGGAGAATAATCCAGTTGAAACTTTCAGCAAACTGTTTAATTTATTTTAAATAAAACTGTGGCCAAAAAACCTATTTAAATGGGATCCAAGAACCGGTATTTCTGTTGCAGTCTTAAGATTGAATGCCAATTGATCAGTCCATTTAGCGTCAATATTAAGCGGCACTCTAAGTCGTATTTGATGAAAGTCAACTTTTTCGGTCACCCATTGATGTCATATAGGGCTATCAATGGGTCGGGTTTGAACCCGGACCCGGCCCAAGTTCGGTAATTTTTTTTAGGTATGGGTTGAGAAATAATTCCGGTACCCGGTACCGGACTCAAACTCGTACCCGTTTACTTTAACAAAAAAATGGATTGGATGTGGAATATAGGATTCCGACTCGAACTCGAACAATATATTAATAATTATAAAATATAAATATTTCTAAATACATTCTCTTACTATATTAACAAAGTATTCTTTTACCAAATTAACCAAATTACCCGTATTCCAGATGAAGTATCTAAGAAATTAGGATTTGGAAGAGACAAGCTTGTTTGACCCAAAATGTATTCATCACAAGTTGCATATAAGTGTTTTTTGCTAAATATTTTGGGATCATGTTGAACCTTTTTGCTAGTATGGATAAAAGAAAATGAATGATGCATGTTAGATCTTTTGTTTTCGGGTAGACTCAGACTTGACTCGGACCCGTCGAACTTGATTTCGGAATCTTAAGTACAAGACCTATCGAGTATACTGGTCGGATCCGAGTCTAATACATTGAAATGGGTCCAAGTCCAAAATTTTCAATTTCGATCCGACCCAACTCGATAACAGGCCTAATGTCATACTAAACAAGTTATGCACTATATATGTCGTGCTATTCCTTAGATCTCTGGTGAGGAAAAAAAAAAGAAAAAAATGGAGCTTTGCTCGAATACAAATGTTATGACCCTAGATATTGCTCATCAGAAGCATGAAGATTATTGTTGTTGACGTGGCTTTCTTTTCATATAGTTAGTTAGCAAGTTAGTTACTAGCTTGTCATATATGTCTATTCTGTTGTGTAGTTAGTTGAGCATAGAAGGATCCAGAAAGAAATTTGTATAAAGAGCCTGCAAATGGCGTGATGAAGGCATAACAGATATAACAAATTACAGATTCCTTCTTCTCCTTCATTCTCTTGCTCTTTCTTCCTTCCCACGTTTCCTTTTCTCTATTCTTCTTCTTCTGATGTTATCCTCCCTCTTCAATTCTCCTACTGATCAGGTCACTATATGTGGTATCAGAGCTTCCGGTCCTTGGACTAGGAAGCTGGAACCAACATATCATAATGGCAAAAGGAACACGGATGAAAACAATGGAGGAATAACTTCGCAGACAAGAAACCAGAATTCAAGGAATCGTGGATTCCATGGCGATCGACAAGAAAAGCTTGGAAGAAAGGATTGATGCAGTGAATGTTGAGCTGAGTAATAAGCTGGACGCATTCATGGCGGCCATCTCTCAGCAATTTGCCAATTTGAGCCCTGGTAACAATAAAAAAGGAATATTGGGATCCCTAGTGGTGAGTAACTCAAGGAACTTAGATATGGCAAATCGAAAGCAGGGTGAAAGGAATGGCAGGAGCGCCTTCTATACTAGTGTGCCCAAACTGGAAATTCCAGCATTTAGGGGAGAAAACCCTAGAGAATAGATCAAGAAAATTCAGAAGTATTTCCAGCTTTTACAGATTTCCATGGATCAGTGGATGGAGATAGCAGAATTTTACATGGAAGACAAAGCAGATGTGTGGCATCAAGGTTTTAGATCGACTAGGGGTAATAAGGTAGATTGGGTGGAGTACTCTGGGGAATTGTGCAAGAGATTTGGTGCCTTAGGGCAAATAGATCCAATGGAGGAGTTTAACAAGTTACAGCTCTTCTCCACAGTGTTAGCCTATCAAGAGAAATTTGAAGAACTACTACAAGAGGTAATGATTAGAGCCCCACACCTATCTAAAACTTATTACATTTTCGGTTTTTTGAGTGGCTTGCCAGAAGAGTTAAGATCAATGGTGAAGACTCACAATTCTGAGACGTTGTCCAAAGCATTTGAATTGGCAAGACTGCAGGAGAGTGCCTTTGAAGCCTACCACAAGAAGTACAAATCTTATCAGAAAACCAACTCTGTGGCAAGTGTTACACAAACTCTTGCTCACTATCACCTTCATCAGGATTATTTGAAGATCCAAAAGAGGTCCTTTTGTGGGCATTGTTAGTGTATTTGCTCGGCTCAGCTGTTTTGGCCCATAAGGTTGGCATTGTCTATGCACCTCTAAGCCTAGAAGCTAGCCCATTGACGATTAGTAGTTTCTTCCTCTCACTACCTACTAATACTACTACCAATTAATGGAAAGGAAAATTTTCAATTGGATATTATTGTTCCTTTTAGTTTTTTTTTGTGTGTAAGTGATAGGTTTTGAAGTTAAAACGTCCTACTTACAATCTTTCCTACCTTACCATCCAATCCAACCCTTCCCCTGTTATTGTTATTTTATTGTTTCAATCATAAAATGATGCATTTAGTCCTCAACAAAATTTAACATGCAGCAATTTAATCCTACATCTCATTTCTTGATCAAGTAAAATATATTTCTTTTTCTCTTATTAGTTTTCTTGATCTTTGTTAATAAAGTACATGCACTATTTCTATCTATAGATCTTTTGTTTACTGTCAAAAAATTTATAGCTCCATCCCCATGTATTTACATCTTATATTTCTTTAGTCAAACTTCAGTTACCATTTTTTGTTCAAGGTTTCTTTTTTTTTTTTTTCTATTTAATAGAGAATGGATGGGATTTAAGGAGTCATAAGGAAGATTTGACTTCTAAATCTAGGTACTGACTTCAATCATTCGACAATTTCATGGCCTTCGGTGTTTATGATGGTATATAATTTAACTAATAAATTCCCTCGTCTCCTCTCCGTTTTTAAATTTTACATGATTCTTCCTTGTTCCCCCAATTATTGATACTTCATGGCCTTTGGAACAAAGACGAATTTGAAGTTGTGGTCGAAGGCTGCTGATGAAGCGATATTGAGAGGTCCAGATGCTGTTTTAGATCCAGCCACTATTTTTTTTTTTTTTTTTTTAAGCATTAGATCCACTCACTTTTGCAGCCCCCATGAGGCCTCACTCCTATAAAATTTCCGTTCAGACTTTTTATGGACTTAAAATTTGAATTGGGTCTTCGTCCTAATTGCGTCCGCCCGACAATGGCCCCATTGTCCTCCCTGATATGAATGCCCCGTCTTTTATTTTTTATTTTTCATTGGTACGAAATGCCTCATCTCTTGCAGCTGCATCAACGTTTCCTGTTACCCAATTTGTGAGTTGAGAAATCCGACGACATCCTCATCTAAATCTACCGTGATTGTCGCGGTTCCTGGACACCGGATTTGGGGCCTTATAAGTTCTGATTCAAATTAATTGTGTGAATCGAACCACATCGAGTGTAAATTAATATAATTTGGGTGTAAATTAATCGAACCACATCAAGATTTTTGTACAAATTTTGGGTTTGTTTACATCAAATTCATGCTAATTTACACCAGATGTGAGAATTTCATAATCAGTTTGAATTGAATGATAACTCAACTCGTGAGGTTTTGAATCCTTGAAATATACTTCCCTTTTGCAGTGCTTATCAACTAATTTATTGATTTTTTGAAAAACCAACTGCTCCAATACCTTTATGCTTTTTTTTTTTTTTGGTTCCTTGCAATACAGATAAAACCCCCTGCAAACACAATTATTTTTTTAAGGTTCCGTTGCAAAAATACAAAAGTTCCTCCACTTTTATTTTCTTCCGTTGCAATTATTTTTTGCAATACAGATATAATGTAAATTATGTAGCAGTTCTTCCAGCCAATTTTTCAGATACCGAATCGAAAGGATTAAATTTAATTAACTGCCATTCCGATGCAAATTGCAAACAAATAAAAAACACTGCAATGAATAACGGGGAAACTAGGAGCTCCTCAAGTTTTCAAACATATAGCTGGGGATTAGACCCAAAGACCTTATCCATTCGACTCCACCAATATAAAGGTGGGTGAAAGTGAGTGCCTGCCATTGAGAGCAGAGCACTCAATCGGGGCTAAGTACTCGACTGGTTGGAGAGGGCGAGGGGAAGCGAATGGAACTTGTTTTGAATACTTTTTAGAGTAGTAAGAGATGAAAACTCACTCTGGAAAGGAAGGAGGCCTTTGGCAAACTTGGGTAGTTTCAAGCAGGCCATGGTGAAGGTGGGAATGCATTGGAGCATGGCTTTGATGAGTACTTTTCTTCCCGTGTAAAAGCTATACCTATCCCGCAGTGAACGATGGGGTAAGGGGAATAGGGAACTATGCCTTTGAGCTGATCGCCTCCAGTAACTTCGCTCTTTTTTAGGTTACACCTGTAATAAGAAAAACTCTAGCTCGATCGAACTCAAACTAAAGCAAGATCGAAGCCGCATCCCCGGTCCTTTTAAGAAGAAGAGATTCTAGCCGTGGGAGAAGACTCCCATCTGATTCTGTCATAGGTCTTCTCAAGGTCTATTTTCACCGCCATTGCTCCCTTTTCTTCCCTTCCTTCCTTATTACAAAAGTCCTGGACTATGACAACAGGGATAATAAAAAAGAGATCACTCCTGCAGAGCATAACCTAAAAACTCAGCAAGTCTTAAGCGCGGAAAACGAAAGAACGCCAAGCGCTCTGCAAGAAGAACATCAGGATAATAATTATGAGGAGGAGGGAGGACAAACAGCATTACCCGCTTAATCCTCTGTCAAGACCAATTGTCAAGGAAGCTTCCGTGATTCCGTTCCTTTCTACAGTTGCTGGGCTGGATAGCCTAACCACACTGTTATTTTTTCACCCTTAAAATGGAGTCTATTTATATATACAAAAAGTAAACATCACACTGTACATTTTCAAGTCCAATCCAAAGCATAATAAAAACCCAAGTTGTTGGACGAAAGTGGGAGGGAGCTGCAAGTTCTGATAGCAAAAAAAGAATCAAATTTTTTGATTAAGTTCCATTGAATTATAACACAACTAGTCCTCGGCTTCGGTCAAATCCTGATACCATCTCGTGTATAGACGTAGAGGGTAAAATATTCCATACTCAGCTTCGCTATGATTAAATCTAGTTGTATAGTTACATTCCCTGCCCTCGAATTTTCGGGAAAAGGTGAAGCATATGAGACCGCCAAGCCAAGCAGCGAGGACATACGGCACGATCATGACAGCCAAATTTGGTAGCACTGCGCACAAGCCAGCGAGAAATGCTATCATCATTAACATCACAGCCCCAAAAATTCGCTTCCGATTTATCCGGACAATGGCCAACTTAAGCCGGTAATTTTTTGTCTGAAAGAGCACGGTAAGTCCAAGCACTGCACCTATGGAGGCGAACATTGCCAAGGAATCTGAAATAACAAATGTAATAAAAGCTGCTTTCTTGCTTAGAACTGCCATGCCTTTGTGCGGACCGTCACTGTAGTTCCCACCTGGAACTGTAAAACCAGCTGCAAAAGTGACAGTTGCGATCAGTGTAGCCACAATCGAATAATTCGCTGCCAATTTTTCCACTCTTTTTACTTCATCAGGATTAGATACTCGTAAGTTCTTCTTTACGGTAGCAACATTTCGATACCCTCGAGTGCCACCCGCTTGCTCCAACTCATCCTTGATTAAAATCTGTCAAACACGAATTGAGAAACAAAATTGTAACAATGAGGTCGCTGATTGCATTGGACCGCTAAAATATGAAGCGACTCTTCCAACACTACTTGCACGTGATAGATAAGGATGTTAGATAATATGCAAAACCATCATTGATTTGCCCGGTTGAAAGCATCATGTTTTCAAATTTTGTATGGACTAAAATGTTCATGTTAAACAGTAAACTTAATAGTGGGGAGAATTTTGAGAGGTAAGTTAGACGAGGAAAGTTAAACAAGTAAGTTAGATAATATTGATTAGAAATCAAAATAGAAAATTTACATTCAAAGCAGACATGATGTGAGAGGGGGGGGGGGGGGGGGGGGGGGGGGGGACAGTCTAAGAAGAGAATAGAGAAACACGAGTTTAAGAAATTAGTTTTGAAATTTAAAACGAAAACAGCACTACTTTTCCTTAAATTAGCTTTGAAATTTAAAGCGAAAACAGCGCTTCTTTTCTTTCTTCTTCTTCTTCTTTTTGCTTTTTCATAAAACATACTATGTTCTTCTTGGTTTATAAAGAGCCATGCAGCAACTGCGTTTATACATTGGTGAGGTTGAGTTCAATTGTTGTATTTTCTATAGGATTTGGTGTAGTATTTTTTAAAAATGTCTAGTGTATTTATGAATGAAATTAACACCTTTTTTTTAAAAAAAACTAAACTTAAGACTTAACAATAATATGATGTAAGTGTACATCACAATATTTTCTACACAAATTGAAAGAATTCCAGTAGCATCGCAGACGCACGGCCTAAGATATTAAAAATGAGTGTCTGAAAAATAGGGGTAAAAATACCTCAAATTTAAGTATAAGCAAATATAGTAACGATGGACTTGAGAGAATTAGTGGCTAAGAATATTCATAACTTACAAAATCAAGTTTCTTATTTTTCTAAAAGTAAAATCTTGTAAGTCAAGTATCATATATGAAAAATTGACAGAACTTTCTAATAATCAATGTGACCATGCAAAGGAGCGGAAAAATTTTTTTTATCTTATACCTGTCTTTGTGAAAGTTCATCTGCCCGTAATATTCTGTCTAAAGGCGTGGAGTTCGAATTGTCAAAAGAATTGACATCGACAGAAGGGTGTTTTACAAGGCTACTCCCATCTAAGTTTTTGGTAGCAACGTAGAGGTGGAGAGGAGTATTTCCTGTATTATCCCTTTGATTGATAAGTTCAGAAGCCCAAGATTTTTTCAGGACGAATTCGAGCATTTCTCTTTGTTCATATTTTACTGCAAGGTGAAGGATATTCTGACGTCTGTGAGTATATTTCTCCCAACAATCTGGGCAATGGGATAACAGCTCTTGCACCACAGCAACATGTCCATGAATGACCGCTATATGTAGAGCAGTCCTGGAGTCGTCATTGCGGGCAGCAACATAAGCCGTAGACCTCTTAGCAGATAATAATAGCTTTACCACATCTTCATGATTGAGTTTAGCCGGATGATTGAGTTTAGCAGCATAGTGAAGTGCAGTCCATCCAAATTTATCCACCTTTTTGATAAGATTAGGCAGCTTTTCCAAAATCAGCTCCACGAGTTCTGCAATCAGCAGATATTTAGTTAAAGATACTGTAGTTCATTAAACCATAAGAATCAATTACAATAACTGAGATGTACTCAAGTGAAACTTCAAATTGTCATTTTAGGATTAGTTATTTATGATTAATAGATAGGAATGGCAACGGATAGGAAAAAACCAGATTATAAAATAGTGTGTGTATATGTGTGTATACATATATATTCTATCAAGTTTCAATCTTACAAGCCATTAGCACATAACACTAACACAAATCATAACCTTCCATGAAATGTCCTACTTTGCTATTGATTTTTAGAGATTTCATTACCGTTCCTATTTCTTTGGTTGCACCTGACTCTGCTTTTAGTACCAGGGAAAGTGTGGTCAGCTTATAAGGAATTTGATTTCAACCAAACACATTGAAAGGTTTAATGTGATCAGCAAACCAATTGTGGAATCCAATTGGAGGTAAAGTACATTCATACCTTCTACTTTCCTTATTTTTGTTTTTACTTATTCAAGCGTTTGATTAGAAAACTATTCTTTTCACTTCATATTTCTTATTCTCATGTCTAATGCTTAAGAGGAGTCAAAAGTGAAATGACTGAAGTTTATTTCCATTGAAGATGACGGATTAAATCATAAGAAAGAATATACGATTTCATGACCGGGAGTCAGAAGAAAGAATGTACCAATTTATCTTATAAAAAGGGATTCTTGTAGCATTTAGTTCCTATTTCATTTTGACCATTTGAGCATGACCTTTGGAGTGATATTTCTTTTTGCTATATTATATGTGATGGGATATTATATGTGATGGGATTGTTAACCACAAGCTCAGTGGCCACCACCAAAGTCTTAAGACTTGATCGGGGGTTCAAACCCTACCTTCCACCATTTGCTACTAAATTTGACAGGCCACTTCAAGTGGCTAAAAAAAATATATGTGATAGGATTGTTAAACTTTGAGTTTATCCCCTATTGTTACTCTGATGGGGTGTTTAGATTTTGATGTATTCAAATTTTAAATTAACAAAATCAGTTTCTAGATTTTTCAACTATTTAGATGCATGTATTTTCATGATTGATTTGACGAGTTTAAGGAGTGCTAAATGCTACCCCATGGTTTAATCCAATCCCATGAGCAAGCAGTTTTTAGTAACAGGAATTAAGCTAGTAGAGTTACTTAATATAGTTTAGTAAGGGACTTACCTAAATGGGTAGTAGAGTTACTTAATATAGTTCGGTAACGGACTTATCTAAATGGGTAAGAGTTTAGTAAAAAAGATTTCAGAGGATATCGTATCCGCTACCATTCCCTCCAATAGATAAATCATATACTATGGTGGCGTTTGACAAGAGGGTTTTAGAATGGAGAATTGGAATAAACTCCATAAATGTTGTTTGGATTACTACTATTGGAATTGGGATTTTGTAATCATATTTAAAAATTTGGAGTTCCCCAATTACCTAACAACTTGATGGGTTTTGGACAAAACCCAAGATTGATTCTTATCTAATTTATGGAAAACCAGGGATGGCAATTAAGGCATCTACCTCGCGGGGGGTTAATAGGCCGCAAGGGGAAGGGGGGGAGCAATTTGTTTTCCAGTTTATAAATAGGGCCCGACCCTCCACCCATTAAAAAAATTAATAGATAATTATATACATACATATAATTATATATATTATATATTATAATTATATAATATATTTATAATAAATATAATTATATTTACATTTATTATTATAAATATATTAATATATAATAATTATTATAATTATAGTATATGTGTATATAATAATACATTATAATTATAATTATATTTAATATATAATATACATTTTAATTATATAATATATTAGTATAATTAATATTTATATATATTATATAATCATAATTATATATATTTATATAATTATATTTAATTTTATATATAATATTTAATTTAATTAGCGACAAACTTATAATAATGATATTATTAGTTATATGTATTATATAATGTATATTTGTATATGTAATATAATTGATATTATCAATTATACTATTAATTATATATGTTTACTAATAGAAATTATTAATTAGTTATACTAAATTTACTAATACGTTTAATTAGTGGAAATTTCTCATATTTCGAAAGAGTCAACGAACAAAATATCAATTACAGTAATGATATGCATTTCTACTACTGAACTAAATAGATGTATTGGAATAACTGACTCCATTCCAAACCCAAATGGATGATCCCAAATCCGAATCCGATTCCAAGTAACGAACCAAATGCCACCTAAGTCATTATGCCATTTTAGTATGTTCACTAAGTCAACTCATCATTTGATCGTTTGAGATTATCGAAAGACCAAATTTGCTATTGCATTGAAGTAGTAGGAATTTTTAATTCAAAACAGCATGTGCCAATAATTTACAAAACCGAGCACATTTTTTTTTCTGCAAGGCTACAACTTTTATTTTTTTTTTCCTCACAAACTGCTCCAAAATCCATTTGTCCCTGTTATTCTTCTCTTAACTTCAGCAACTCATAATTACTTTTTAGTCTAAATCTCAATTTTCAATAAATTCACTTTTAAAAAAAGCTCATGTCTTAAACTCTAGTAAATTAACATTTTTCCTCGTAAATATCAGAGTTCTGATCCCAAGATTTTTACGGAAATCTAAAAAATACACCATCAAGCATACATCTTTCCTCAATACTCAATTTCTGGTTCCATGATGGTGGATGTGGTAGAATAGCATCCCTATGTAAAATTGAAGACATTTACAAATCTCGGCGGGAAATTTCCTAGTTGTCTATATTACAAGGAGGTTTCATTGATTACAATACAATCTTTTTTAATGTTTTTGGATGTGAATAACTTTTTTCAATTTGAAATGCACTTCGAAGGCATGTAAGTCACTTTTTCCTTGTTGTTTTCCTTGTTATTTTTTCCTTGTAAGTCATTCTCAAATGGACTTGGAAAAAGTACCTTTTGTTAATGTTGAATGTGTTGCTTTCTTTTAATTGGTCTAAAAAAAGAAAAGCTAAAGTTGGATGTTAATCTTTCAGGTATAATATGCTTTATCCCTTGTGATTTAGCACTTTTTCATATAATACCCTGTAACTTCAAAAGCTATACATAATTCTTTCATGAGTTGAACTAAAATGTTAAAGTAATGAAATTTGTATTCTATAATAGAGTTAACTAAAATGTCAAAAGTACCCTATATAATATTAAAAATTATTTATTAACAACGGAGAAATTATGTATATATTTTGAAAACCATAAGGAGGTTACGTGGTAAAATAATAAATCATAAAAGAGTTATATAATAAAATATAGAACCATAAGAGGTTAAAGTGTCATGCAGATTATGTTTATATATTTTGATCACTTAAACCATTTTAGTTTTTAAATAAGAGTAATCTCGACATATCCGTAGGTTCAATTGCAAAGCATCATTTTCGTCATTTTGATAATTTAATTTAAATTATGATCGGGTTGTATATTGTTTTTGAAACTAAAGAGAGTTATGTGAAAAATCATTGAATGACAGTGGGATAAAGTGTATTTTACTCTAATTTTTATGACAGAGACTTCTCATTTATGACTCGTCTCATTCAGAGCTGGCTGTATCAGCCTGTCCCATTTGAGTTGAAAATTAAAAGCACCATCTTGAGCAACCCTTTTTTTTTTTTTTTTTTGGTTTCCTCTAGTCATTGGTTGGTCGATTGTTGTCCTTGAAAATTCTTGAGGACCCTGATAATACCTCTCCAACGTGTGAAGAAAGAAAAACATCAAAGAAAAAAAAAAGCTCAAAAAATTTCCTTTCTTTTGGTGATTATATTCATTGCTTGATGCAAATTAGTAATGTAATGTACCTGGCAAATTCCATATTGCTGCTGCATGAAGGGCGGTTTTGTGACCGGGGCCAAGATAAGCTGGTGACTTGGAAGTCGTCAAAATCAGAACCGCAAAATCCCGATATCCCTTCTCAACTGCGAGATATAGAGGAGTCTCCATAGCATGATTGGGCCGATATCTGAACTCAGGATCTTGTTGAACCAACAACTTAGCAACCTCATAGAAGTTGTTCTTAACTGCCTCGTGTAAAGCTGTGTTTCCATCCACATTAGTCATCCTCAGCATCCTCTTGCATCTGTCGACAAAACAGGCACAAAACCAACATCTTTTGTTCTGTTTACTATAATCAATAAGTGCTCGAACAACGCCAGAATGCCCCTTTCTTGCGGCCAGATGAAGTGCAGTCTCACCACGAGCATTCTTTGCCATTAGCAAACAGCAATTTCGCGCTAGGATGCTTTGGACTACATTTGCAGAGTCGCGGGACTGGGCTAATACGTGAAGGACAGTGTTTCTTTTTGGAGTCCTCTGAGCCAGGAACTTGCCCGAAAATCTTCCAATTACAGCCCAATTACCTAACTGTGCAGCTGCGTACAAATCAGGATTCATCCCTTTTTGTGCAAGTTTACGCAATTCAGGATCCATTGCTTTCTGCAACTAATTATATAGTCAGTATCGGAACTGGTTGAAGCTACTGTCTGTTTTGGAGCTCAAATATGCATGAGAACCATAGCAGTGATAGATTCTGCGGTTTATTTAATTTGTTGAGCTATTAAATACGGAAGCCATTGATTTGTTATGTGCTTCGAAATTATTACCAGAAGAAGCGGTTTTGACGGATGAAAGGAGATAGGAGAGGAAGGATCCAGCAGTTGACAAGAACGAATAAGGCAAAGCTGAGCATCCAGCAGTTTAAAATTCTAAGAACCATTGCGCATTGGTGCCCGTCTTTTGTATTGCAACCGTTGCTAATATTTTTGACGAGGGACAAAAATTATGCCGACATTATTGACCTTCACATTTCTGGTCTAAGTGGGTCGGTTTTAGCTGAAACAAGGAGACCCAGACTGGGATCCGATTGACATACTAGATTTGGATCTGGATAATGGGCATAGGCTTGTACGAGCAGATTTATATCAGAATCCCTCGGATCTTATTGAATCCAGATGCAAATTCGAGTTTTGGTGTCAATTTTTTTGTATAGAGATCAGTAATTTATAAATCATATATGTGCACGTAAAATAATTAAGTGCATTTACTTGTCATGCTTCGTTTGCTAAAAAAGAGCGTAGAGGTTGTTTGGAATCGATTAATGCATATTTTTTTAAAATTATTTTACATGTTCTACAAATCATGAATATTTAAATTATTTTATAAGTATCTCGAGAGTTGAGATATTCGTTTTGGCTGTTTTCGTTGGTTAATGATTTAGGGCTTTTTGTAGTATAGTTCTTAGCATTATTTTTGTGCCATTTAAGTTCTTCCCTTAGTCCATTTTAGATGTTGCTACATAATTCAAAAACTTTCCTTGTTTTCAACCATTGGAATTTTCAAAGAGAAAAACAATTATTTGCTGCTCCAACATTCATCTCTCTCTCTCTCCCCCCCCCCCCCCCCCCCCGCTTATTTAACTTCAATATTGATATCTCTTACAATTTTTTTTTCTTTTGTAAAATGTTCACATTATTAGTCTCAATAAAAGTATAGTGGCCGGTGTGGTTTTTTTTATTTTTTATTTTTTATTATTTTCAAATGTCAAAGTCACAATATAATTTTCCAACATCTTCATAGGCTTTCTTTTGCTCTCTCTCTCTTCTTCTTTTTTTTTTTTTTTTTGGGTCTATCCGTTGCAAGATTTGGATCAAATGGATATGCTTTTTTCAATATATAGTTTTAGTGGAACTTCTGACCGCTAATATATATTATTCTTTTTAACCAAGAGATCAACCCAATTGGAAATGGGACTTGTTTAAGTCCGGAACCAGGCAGAGAAAGACTAGTAAAGTAAGTGAGGCAACATGTGAACTTGACCTGTAAAGTTCCATCATTTTGTCGAGAAAGACCCTTAGTCGATGATAAGAAATTCAGGTGGAATAATATACCCATAAACAAAAGGGCAAATTATCCATTTGGTTCTTGAACTTTTAGTTTAAGTAAAATTAAGCCCTCTAACTATTTATAGTCAACTTTTAGCCCTTGAACTTGTAAAATTGAAAACCCGTGGCCCTTTTACCTAGTTTATCCGGTTTTACAACCGGAAAGAAGGGCATTTTTGTCCGCATCTTCTAAACAAAAATGAACAACTCCATCTTCTTCCCTTTCCCTAACCCAACCAAATAGGCACAGATTTGTAGAGTTCTTAAGCTTCTGCAAATTGGGGATAACTAAGTCCGACTCTAAGCAAAATTTTTAAAACTGCCCACTCTATTCTCTCCTGGTTTCCCCACATACTCCTTTCCCCCACTAAAAATCGCATCAATTAACCACTCTTCCTTTCCCCTTTCGTCTTGATTTGTCGATCTTCTCCTCGAAATCCAACAAAAATGGTGTCCAAGATTGTGAAGAAAACCCCAACAAAGTCCATAAAAAATTCGCGCCACCATCACCACAGCCACCAACACCGAAAAAATCCCCCGTAAAGAATGCCTCCGCCGCTGCTTTAGTGGTGCTTGCGTCGATTAACAAGTCCATTTACACTTGCCACCACCGCCTCATCAAGATTTTCTCCAAATTAGCGCGCATTTCAAATCCAATTAAGAAGAAGAGCCTAAGAAAACGGGGGTATCAGTTACTTCAAAAGGGTTCTGAAGATCCCAAAAGTAGCATCAGAAGAGCTCTGTTTCATGACGAAAAAAGTTCTGCACTTCCACCACTGGTTTCGCCAGAGAAAAACACAGTCTTTCTTGATTTGGACAAGACTCTGGTGCATTCCCAGCCGGGCCCTGCTCTAGAAAAGTATGATTTCATAGTTAGGCCGGTGATAGATGGAGAAAGAGTGGATTTCGTCGTGTTAAAGAGGCCATTTGTGGAAGAATTTTTGGAGTTCATGAGTAATAAATTTGAGATTGTGGTGTTCACAGCTGGAATTGAGGAGTATGCTTCCTCCTTGAATTTAGCAGATTTGGTGGCGGAGGAGGAGGAGTCCTTGCTGTCATTGTGGGAGAGTTGTTGGGGAAGCAGCGGCAGCCTTATTAGAAGAGGAAGAAGAAGAATAGGGAGAGTAATTAATCAAGCCCCAGACTTCCAAGAAATCAAAAACCCTGGGAATGGAGCCGACGTCTCCAACGATGGGCTTGCGGACTTCGGAAAAAGTGATTTTTTTTGTTGGGGGAGGGGGGGGGAGGAGGAGGGGTTGTCCCTGAATCTCTGAATGATGGCATTACTGTAGTATTTGTAAGTCTTGGGGTTCTTGGAGGCTGATCTTCCGTCGATGGCAGGTTGGGTTAGGGAAAGGGAAGAAGATAAAGCTGTTCAATTTTTGCTTAGAATATATGGACAAAAATGCCCTCCTTTAAAGCATATTGTCATTCGTGTGATTTGATTTTTCGGTTGCAAAACCGGATAAACTAGGTAAAAGGGCCACAGATTCCCAATTTTACAAGTTTAAGGGTTGAAAGTTGACTATAAATAGTTAGAGGGCTTAATTTTACTTAAACTAAAAGTTCAAGGGCCAAATGGATAATTTGCCCTAAACAAAATGCAATGGGTTGGGTTCTATCTATTTTCTATGCATCTATTCCCGCGCCTTTATCGGAGAATGTGAAAACAAGCTAGCCGAATGCATTAATTAAGTGATCAAGCTGATTGCAATTTGTACAAATAAACGATTCCAAGTAGACTGCAACGACCTGTGATATTCTACACCTCAGATTCTAAGCACCACGAAAGTCTTTTAGATGCAAGTTTTAGCATATACCCTTGCATTATTGGAAAGCCAAATTTAAATCCATAACTCTCCATTCTACACAGAAATTAAAAAAAAAAGTTTTTTATATAAAATGAATAAGGTTCTGTTGAACCAACTTAATCAGCTTGTATTTTTTTTTAATCATGTTTTGTTATTTTTGTTTTTGTGGGGGTTTTTTTTTGGGGGGGGGGGGGGGGGGGGGGGGGGGGTTCTATCTATTTTCTATCTTACAATTGGATATGTCTGTATCGTAAGGTTGTTGAATGTGAAAGCAGACAGAACAATAATATAAATAACTTATATAGTTTGATATTAGGGGGTGACTTAAAGAAGTCGACTTCCATTAGATACTGCTTGAAGTGCTGTTAAAGATTCATGTTTGATGGGAAAACTTGTGATTCTTCTTTTTCCACAAAAAATAAAAAGTATTAAGGCCAAATTCTAATTCGAAAAAATAATTACGAACTTCTACAACTTGGACGACTTGAAAAAGTGTGGATACAGTAAGTCAAGGTTTGTGTTTTAGTGCAAATTAAGAAGGTGTTTTCTCATTCGAACCTGCTAATGCAAATTCCCTAGAGGTCATATCTGAGTCTGACTAGCACCCTTGGCATCCTGCTGCCTAGTTCTGGACTGGAACAATTCGCATTTGCCAATTGGATCCTTTTATTCCCGCCCAGCCTCCCTCCCTCCCTCGTTGTAAGAAGTTCTTCTGATGTTTATGATACAAATCACCAGTCAATGGTGTTCGTATTAATGGTACAAGTCCGTTCACATTTAGCCTATCTGTTCACATTGGGCGATGATGTCAAAGGGTTATAATTAATGACAAGACAATTTCCATAAATAATTACGTTGTTGGCTATTTGTTCCTTGTTAAGGATAAGTTTTTTTTTTTTTTAAAACTACTTTCATCAGTTCATGACATGATTCAAGAAAGACTTTATTTACGGGAGGTGGAGCTTCTGCCCTGTTAAGTTTAATTATTTTTTAGGGACAATTTCAGAAACCTCCTCTAAGGTTTCTAACCATTCCATTGATCACTTTTTAAGTTTTAAAAATTACACTAACCTCTCTTGAGGTTTATTACCTTGCAATATATAGGTCCAATAAGTAATTACAAAGTGATACTAGGAGAGAGAAAATAACATGATTCAACCGTTGCCCTTCATCTATTACATTATTTAGTGAACATAATACCAACCCACACATTAAAGAAAAATATTGGAATTTGCTATTTATTATCAGAGATCGAATTATATATAGCATTAAAAAATAGTATATCATTATATATATTTCATTTAATGTAAGATCTAAATTACTGCTTTCAATTACTAATTCATTGACAAACATGATCGACAATAAATAATAAAAAAACCTGCAACCTAAACATTACAAAGAGCAAACTTTAGTACCATAAAAATTTCAGCAACTAATCTTAATATGTTGACAAGGATATTTATGATGTTAGAGTTTGCTTTCTATAATGCTCTGATTGCAATTTTTTTTATTATGTATTGTTGGTCATTTCATGTTTAACAATGGGTATGTAACTGAAAAGAGTAATTTGTATCTTGAATTAAGTGAAAAATATAGAATAATATACTATTCTTTTGATACTATATGTGGTTTAATCACTAATGATAAATAGTAAATTTTAGTATTTTTCTTTAATAAATATGTTGGTATTAATTAACTAAATAATGTAGGAGATGAGGGCAATAGTGGAATCATATTATCTTTTCTCTCTTAATATCACTTTTTAATTATTGATTGAGCCTTAATCTTACAAGATAATTAACTTCAAGGGAGGTTAGTGTAATTTTTGAAATCTAGAAGGAGGCCATTGAAATAGCCAGAAACCTCAATAGAGGAATTTTTGGTGAATAATGAAAGGGAAGGAATGATGAAAAGAAAAAAGAAAAAAGAACAGGCAAAGGAATTTACAACTTCCCCTCCCAATTAGCATCATAGACTAGTAATTAGTATCATAAACATCATAACTTCTTTAAAATGTCTCTTATAGAACGGAGAGCTATGAATTTAACTTTATTTCTCCAATTATGCAAAGGATGTATCCCAAAACTTGCATCCAAGAATTAGAAAGTAACTTAGAATCTTAAAGTGTGGAAATTAAACTAACATCACAGATTGCAATCAGCTGGTGTCTGATTACTTGGAATCTTTTATTGTACAAATTGCTATCAGCTTGATCATTTCATGCTTTCGTCCGTTGTCTTCACATCCAACTACTCGCTGATAAAGACTCGGGAATGGATCACTATAAAAGGGTACAATATACTCCCAATCCTTGTTTTTATTACATTTTTGTTTTTGGGTAATTAAATTAGTCCACTTACTTGACATTTGTTTGCGTGGACTTGACTAAGGGTCTTTCTCTACAAAATAATGGATCCGTCCGGGTCAAGTTCACATCTTACTTACTCCCATTCATGTGATCGAGCCGCCTAGTTCGGACCTGAACAAGTACCATTTGCAATTGGGTCGTTGTCCTGTTAGGTTAAAAAAAAAAATATATATATATATATATAGACACACACGCCAACACGCCAATTACTATGTCTCTGTGCTCATGAAAGCAGAAAAAGAGCATGGAAAAATGCCTCGAATGAGCAAAATTTTTTATTAAATGAAGATATTATGTCTACCTTAGAAAACATCTAATTGATTTTTTTTTTTGTCGGATCTAGTCCATTGAATTTTGCTTGGCACCAATACATGATTAAAGAATTAGAAGTTGGTACACGGAAGCATCAAATTTCTTCTCTGAATCAATGAAAGATTAGGAATTTACAAAAAATTTAAAAAATTCATCAAACAAAGCATCTTCACTCTTACTAGGGACATCCAATATGGAAATTCTACAACTTTGTTGCCCTTTACTAAATACTAATAATATTCCCGTTGAACTTCTTCACAATTCACAGCAAAGAAGACAAGATGTTCATACTAAACACAAACACTTCTGATCCCCAATTCACAAACCCCTTATATATTGGTTTGTATTACAAATATCAAAACGTGCTAAATAATGTGTATTTAAATTGAAGTACTAGGAATTTTTCTTTAGCCAGTTCAATTAACTCAACACTTCCTTAATTTCCAGGAAGAGCATGCCATAACTACTTGTATCGATATCAACACTTTTTTCAAGCCTTCAAAGTAGCATCACTCAGTATTTCTTTCTTTCATAACGATATATTGTTTGAATAGTACCTTTTGAAATCAGAATTTGGCCTCTATACTTCGTTTTTTTTTTTGGTTTTTTTTTTTAAAAAAAAAGCAACACAAAATTTCCCATCAGACATGAATCTTTACAATATTCCGGCGAAACTGAGGGTATGGTAAGAAACCATAGCTTCTTACATGGTTGGACTTATCACGCTCAAACTCTGGAGAATAATCCATTGAAACTTTCAGCAAACTGTTTAATTTATTTTAAACAGAACTGTGGCCAAAAAACCTAGTTAAATGGGATCCAAGAACCGGTATTTCTATTGCAGTCTTAAGATTGAATGTCAATTGATCAGTCCATTTAGCGTCAATATTAAGCGGCACTCTAAGTCGTATTTGATGAAAGTCAACTTTTTCGGTCACCCATTGATGTCATATAGGGCTATCAATGGATCGGGTTTGAACCCGGACCCGACCCAAGTTCGGTAATTTTTTCCAGGTATGGGTTGAGAAATAATTCCGGTACCCGGTTCCGGACTCAAACTCGTACTCGTTTACTTTAACAAAAAAGTAGGTCGGATATGGACTATAGGATTCCGACTCGGACTCGAACAATATATTAATAATTATAAAATATAAATATTTCTAAATACATTCTCTTACTATATTAACAAAGTATTCTTTTACCAAATTACCCATATTCCAGATGAAGTATCTAAGAAATTAGGATTTGGAAGAGACAAGCTTGTTTGACCCAAAATGTATTCATCACAAGTTGCATATAAGTGCTTTTTGCTAAATATTCTGGGATCATGTTGAACCTTTTTGCTAGTATGGATAAAAGAAAATGAATGATGCATGTTAGATCTTTTGTTTTAAGGTGGACTCAGACTTGACTCGGACCTGTCGGACCTGATTTCGGAATCTTAAGTACAAGACCTATCGAGTATACTGGTCGGATCCGAGTCTAGTACATTAAAATGGGTCCAAGTCCAAAATTTTCAATTCCGATCCAACCAACCCGATGACAGGCCTAATGTCATACTAAACAAGTTATGCACTATATACATCGTGCTATTCCTTGGATCTCTGGTGAAGAAAAAAAAAAGAAAAAAATGGAGCTTTGCTCGAATACAAATGTTATGACCCTAGATATTGCTCATCAGAAGCATGAAGATTATTGTTGTTGACGTGGCTTTCTTTTCATATAGTTAGTTAGCAAGTTAGTTACTAGCTTGTCATATATGTCTATTTTGTTGTGTAATTAGTTGAGCATAGAAGGATCCAGAAAGAAATTTGTATAAAGAGCCTGCAAATGGCGTGATGAAGGCATAACAGATATAAAAAATTACAGATTCCTTCTTTTCCTTCATTCTCTCGCTCTTTCTTCCTTCCCACGTTTCCTTTTCTCTATTCTTCTTCATCTTCTTCTTCTGATGTTATCCTCCCTCTTCAATTCTCCTACTGATCAGGTCACTACATGTGGTATCAGAGCTTCTGGTCCTTGGACTAGGAAGCTGGAACCAACATATCATAATGGCAGAAGGAACACGGATGAAAACAAAGGAGGAATAACTTCGCAGACAAGAAACCAGAATTCAAGGAATCGTGGATTCCATGGCGACCGACAAGAAAAGCTTGGAAGAAAGGATTGATGCAGTGAATGTTGAGCTGAGTAATAAGCTAGAAGCATTCATGGCGGCCATCTCTCAGCAATTTGCCAATTTGAGCCGTGGTAACAATGAAAAAGGAATATTGGGATCCCTAGAGGTGAGTAACTCAAGGAACTCAGATATGGTGAATCGAAAGCAGGGTGAAAGGAATTGCAGGAGCGCCTTCTATACTGGTGTGCCCAAACTGGAAATTCCAGCATTTAGGGGAGAAAATCCTAGAGAATAGATCAGGAAAATTCAGAAGTATTTCCACCTTTTACAGATTTCCATGGATCAGTGGATGGAGATAGCAGAATTTTACATGGAAGACAAAGCAGATGTGTGGCATCAAGGTTTTAGATCGACTAGGGGTAATAAGGTAGATTGGGTGGAGTTCTCTGGGGAATTGTGCAAGAGATTTGGTGCCTTAGGGCAAATGGATCCAATGGAGGAGTTTAACAAGCTACAGCTGTTCTCCATAGTGTTAGCCTATCAAGAGAAATTTGAAGAACTACTATCAGAGGTAATGATTAGAGCTCCGCACCTATCTGAAACTTATTACATTTCCTGTTTTTTGAGTGGTTTGCCAGAAGAGTTGAGATCAATGGTGAAGACTCACAATTCTGAGACGTTGTCCAAAGCATTTGAATTGGCAAGACTGCAGGAGAATGCCTTTGAAGCCTACACAAGAAACACAAATCTTATCAGAAAACCAACTCTGTGGCAAGTGTTACACAAACTCCTGCTCACCATCACCTTCATCAGAATTATTTGAAGATCCAAAAGAGGTTCTTCTGTGGGCATTGTTAATGTATTTGCTCGGCTCAGGTGTTTTGGCCCATAAGGTTGGCATTGATATGCACCTCTAAGCCCAGAAGCTAGCCCATTGACGATTAGTAGTTTCTTCCTCTCACTATCTACAAATACTACTACCAATTAATGGAATGGAAAATTTTCAATTGGACATTATTGTTCCTTTTAGTTTTTTTTTTTGGTGTAAGTGATAGATTTTGAAGTTAAAATGTTCTACTTACAATCTTTCCTACCTTACCATCCAATCCAACCCTTCCCCTGTTATTGTGATTTTATTGTTTCAATCATAAAATGATGCATTTAGTCCTCAACAAAATTTAACGTGCAGCAATTTAATCCTACATCCCATTTCCTACCACTTTTATAACCTAGAAAAGTCCATTATCAATGCTGTCTAGTGCATAACGATCAAGTAAAATATATTTCTTTTTCTCTTATTAGTTTTCTTGATCTTTGTTAATAAAGTACATGCACTATTTCTATCTATTGATCTTTTGTTTACTGTCAAAAAATTTATAGCTCCATCCCCATGTATTTATATCTTATATTTCTTAAGTCAAACTTCAGTTACCATTTTTTGTTCAAGGTTTCTTTTTTTTTTTTTTCTATTTAATAGAGAATGGATGGGATTTAAGGAGTCATAAGGAAGATTTGAACCAAAACTTCTAAATCTAGGTACTGACTTCAATCATTAGACAAAACACAAATTTGATATTTCATGGCGTTCAGTGTTCATGATGGTATATATAAGTTAACTAATAAATTCCCCGTCTCCTCTCCGTTTTCAAATTTTACACTTCTTCCTTGTTCCCCCAATTATTGATACTTCATGGCCTTTGGACACAAAGACGAATTTGAAGTTGTGATAGAAGGCTACTGATGAAGCGATATTGAGAGGTCCAGATGCGGTTTTAGATGCACCCACTATTTTTTTGCATTTTTCGAAGCATTAGATCCACCCGCTTTTGGAGCCCCTATGAGGCCTCACTCCTATAAAATTTCCATTCAGAGTTTTTATGGACTTAAAATTTTAATCGGGTATTCGTCCTAATTGTGTCCGACTGATATGAATGCCCCGTCTTTTATTTTTTATTGGTACGAAATGCCTCATCTCTTGCAGCTGCATCAACGTTTCCTGTTACCCAATTTGTGAGTTGAGAAATCCGACGACATCCTCATCTAAATCTACCGTGGTTGTCGCGGTTCCTGGATACCGGATTTGGGGCCTTATGTAGCGGTTCTTCTAGCCAATACTCGTAAGTTCTTCTTTACGGTAGCAACATTTCGGTACCCTCGAGTGCCACCTGCTTGCTCCAACTCGTCCTTGATTAAAATCTGTCAAAAACAAAATTGTAACAACGAGGTCGCTGATTGCAATATGAAGCGACTCTTGGTGTACTCTTCCAACTCTACTCGCACATGTGATAGATAAGGATCTTAGATAACATGCAAAACTATTATTGATCCTTCCAATTAGAAGTGTCATGTTTTTTATTTTTTGACAGACTAATTAATGTTCACCTTGAAAGTAGAAATACTGGTTATAAATCAAAGTAGATAGCTTACATTTAAAGCAGATATAATGTGAGGAAAGGAAAAAAACAGTTCAAGAAGAAAACGGGAAACATCAGTTTAAGAAAAATAGTTTTGAAAAAAATACAAAACGAAAACAGGACCATCTTTTTCTTCTTCTTCTTTTTGCGTTTTTCATAAACGGTACCGTATTCTTCTTGATTTATAAAGAGCCGCATGGCAATTGTGTTTACACTTTGGTGAGGTTATTGTATTTCTTACAAAATTGTTTGGTACACTTACATAAAATAGTGTACTTCTTTAAATATCTACTGTATTTACGAACAAAATTAACACTATTTAAAAATAAACTAAAATTAAGACTTGCAATAATATGATTAAGTGTACTTTAAAATATGTGACAAGCACAACAATTGTACAACACTGCAACAAACACAATATTTTCCACATAAATGAAAAGAATTGTAGTAGCGTCACAGACACGATGGCCTGAGATTTTAAATACCATGAGTGTCTTAAAAAATAGGGATGAAGATACCTAAAATTTAAGGATACGCAAATATAGCAAAGATTGACTTGGGAGGATTAGTAGTTAAGAATATTCTATAACATACAATCTAACTTTCCTATTTTCTAAAAATAAAATTTTATAATAATTTAAAATTTTCAAGTTCATATAAGAAAATTTGAAAAAACTTTTAATAATCACTATGATCACGCAAAGGGGAGGGGGAAAAAAACATCTTATACCTGTCTTTCTGAAAGTTGATCATCCACAAAAGGATGATTCACAAGGCAATTCCCATCCAAGTTTTTGGTAGCAACATACAGGTGGAGAGGAGTGTTTCCTTCATTATCCTGTTGGTTAATGAGCTTAGAAGCCCAGGAATTTTGCAAAACAAACTCCAAGACTTCTCTTTTTTCATGCTTAGATGAAGGATATTCCGACTTTTACCCGTAATCTGTACCCAACAATCTGGGCAATGGGATAAAATCTCTTGCACCAAAACTACATGTCCATGAATTACCGCAATATGTAGAGCAGTCTTGGAGTCATCATTCTTGGCAACAACATAGGCAGCAGAGCACTTAGCAGACAGTAATAGTCTTGCAATATCCTGATGATTAAATTTGGCAGCATAATGAAGTGCAGTCCACCCAAATTTATCGACATTTTTTATAAGATTAGGCAGCTTTTCCAAAATCAGCTTCATGGAATCTGTAAGTAGCTAATATTTTAGTACAACAGGTGAAGATATTGTTATTCACTAGACCATTAAGATCAATTACACTACAACAACTTACATATACTGTGTAAATTAAACAAGTGTTATGATTAATGGATAAATATGTACAAACAATACAGAATACATTATTGAAGGACAAATTATATATAACCTCCCTGTGATTTCATCTATTGCCACATGACTCCCTAACGTTTTAAAATGTCCACTTCACCCCTATGGTTTTATGTAAAGTGAAAACTTGACGAAAAATAGCCTACATAATATCATTATTTGAAATATCAATAGTACATTTATTTAAATGCTAAATCAATCGATAGTTTAACCATTTTGAATAAAGTATAAGGAGATTATGTGAATAAATGCAAAAATCACATAAGTTAAAGTGGATATTTATACAAACCATAAGGTGGTTACAGGGATATTAAAATTTTATTAGACATGCTTTGAAAGCGTATTCAGTATAAACGTCATAACTAATATGCATTCCGTTCATTTTTCACTTTACATAAAATCACAAGGGGATTATGTGGCTATTTTAAAACCTTAGGGGATCATCTGCATTATATAAAATTATAGAGAGGTGATAAGTAATTTACCCATTATTAAATGGTATTTTATCAGATTAATTTTCCATAAATCCTTTTAATGCATTAATCGCTTGTGCCATCAAAGTCGAAATTTCGTACAAGGTAAAAAATTAATTCCCCTGTATCAAAATATGAAAAAAAAAAAAGAAGGAAAGGGAGCTCAGGTTTGTCCCTTTATTTTCGGTTGTGTAGACAATGTTAATATAAAAAATGCTTATCCATGAAGTCACCTGGAAAATTCCAAATTGCGGCAGCATGCAAGGCAGTTTTGTGTCCGGGGCCAAGATAAGATGGTGTCTTGCAAGACTCCAAAATTAGAACCATAATATTATGGCGTCCCTTCTCAACTGCCAGATACAGAGGTGTCTCCACAGCATAATTGTGGGGATAACGAAACTCAGGATCTTCTTGAACTAACAATTTGGCGATGTAATAGAAGTTGTTCCTAATTGCCTCGTGTAAAGCTGTATTTCCAGCCACACTAGCCATCCTCAGCATCCTCTTGCGCCTGTCAGAACATGGGGTATACCAGTGTCCTGCTTCCGATTTTGCATAGTCAATTAGGACTCGAACGATGCCCAAATGCCCATTTCTTGCTGCCAAATGAAGTGCAGTCTCGCCCCGTTTGTTCAATTTCATAAGCAAACGGCCATGCCCAGCAAGGATAAGTTGGACTACATTTGCAGAGTCACAAGACTCGGCTAATACGTGAAGGACTGTCTCTTCTACTGGAGTATGTTGAGTGTAGAAGTCGTCTGAAAAGCTTTCCATTACAACCATGGTTTAAAGTCACGGTCGCGGTCGCGGGCGCGGGCGCGGCCCGAAACGTTCCACATCGGTCTCGGCATATCGGTCGCGGTCTCGGTGAGACGCAAATTTTAAAGTATTTAATATTCTAAAAATTGTTAATAATATAAAAAAGTAGGTTAAATAAAAATAATTAAAAAATAGCAAAAGAAATGACCAAGTCAATCCGTCGCGGTGTGACTCGGCTGATTTCTCGTCTTGACTCGGGATAATTCGGAGTAACTCGGTGTGACTCGGCCGAGTCAATCCGTCGCGGTGAGGACTCGGCCGATTTCTCGGCGAGTCAAGTATTTCGGTATCGTTTCGTCACGGTATCGTATCGATAGGGACCGAGACGGTGACGACTCGGCCGAGTCGTCTCGGTCTCGGCCGAGACTTCGAACCATGATTACAACCCAATTACCTGACTGTGCAGCTGCATACAATTCGGGGTCCATTTTCTTGCAGCCGCCACTACGTACTAAAGTCTTACCTGTTCAGGAGCAACGAAGAATGCCAACCTGATGATTAATGCTGTGAAAATGGATATTCTGCAATTTATATATCCCACTGACTAGCTAGCTGAGGATGAGGCCGTAATCGAAACACCAATCAGGAGTTCAAAGACTCGGCCGAGACCGAGACAACTCGGCCGAGTTGTCACTGGAACGGGATTTTTCGATCCGATATCGGAACAAGATGACTTCGAGATAATAAATCGCAAAGAACTCGGTTGAGACGTCTCCGAGACGAATAGAAAAGGCCAAGTTGCCCCGACTCGTCCCGAGTCATCCCGAGTTAACTCGAATTTTCATTATTTTTGTTAATTTTTAATTTTTTTATCATATTTTTTTAATAATTTTTAGAATATTAAATATTTCAAAAATTTGCGTCTCACCGAAGTCGCGACTGATATGCCGAGACCGATGTGGAACGGTCCGGACCGCGACTGCAATTGCAACCATGACTTTGAACCATGATTAGGACTGAACTGAGATGACGTTGAGCTCAGATGTAGAGAAAAGTATCAAATTTATGCAGATTGATGCTGCAATGATCTGTAGAGAACCGTATCACAGTTGGAATAATGCTTTGAAAATGTGTATTCGGTGTTGGGGAAACCGGGTATTTTCCCACTCAAAATTACAACTAGTGATTAAACCGATTCAGTAATTCCCAGGAAAGATCGTCAAATGATCTCCTTAGACAGAATTACCATTCCAAGTAAATTCCCAGGAAAGGCTGGAGGGGTCACAAGCGGTCCCACTTAAAACCCAGTCTCCTAGACAGAACTTACGTGCACGGTGTATTATCACAACTATACCCGTGTATACATAAATAAAACGTAAACACGAATAAGAAAATACACCCAAAAGAATCGTATAATACACTACAAATAAACCCGACAAATATATTGAATACTATACTATAATTGAAAAGAAACTGCTAAATAAATGCGGAACAAAATAAAAGAGATAAGGAAAGAACGCACCCGAAAATTGATAACGGAGTTCGGCCAATTTTGCCTACTCTCCGAGCACCACTCAAGCAGCCCGCTTTTATAAATTTTTGGGAGAAGAAAGAATACAAAGAATTACAAAATCCTTATGGGTAATTCTTTGTTGTTCTTGGTACACATTAATTTGAAGGATTGATAGCTATTTATAGCAATCTCTCAATTCCTCAATTCCTAAAGCTTCCGATGTGGGATGAAATGTTTGCCAAAAACTTCAACATTTGTGGGCTTAAAAAAAGTCAACAAATGTGGCTTGAATTCAAAGATTTGAATTCAACAAATCTCCACCTTGGCATAATTTCTAATCCCACCCAAAAAATACAAACCTTCTTACCCAAAAAATAACCAATGGTCCTTGCGGTGCTTTCAAATTTGCGCCCTCAGGCGCCAACTCAAATATGCAGGATATTGACCAAGTCTAAACAATGTTCTAACTTGGACCTTGTAACCACCTTGGTCAGCATATCTGCAGGATTCTCCGTAGTCCAAATCTTCTGAAGAAAAATCTCCTCTTCTTCGAGAATTTCCCGCACAAAGTGATAGCGAACATCAATGTGCTTCGTTCTTGCGTGAAAGACTTGGTTCTTTGCTAAGTGAATAGCACTCTGACTGTCACAAAACACGTCAATGTGTTTTTGACCAACTCCCAAGTCTTCAAGCAATCCTTGAAGCCAAATTGCCTCCTTCACAGCTTCTGTAATCGCCATGTACTCTGCCTCCGTTGTTGACAAAGCCACCGTTGATTGCAAAGTAGACTTCCAACTGACTGGCGCCTTGGCAAATGTGAACAAGTAGCCAGTTGTAGAACGTCGCTTATCCAAATCACCTGCATAATCAGAATCACAATATCCAACTACACATTGACCAAGTGATTTATCCTGCTCAAATACTAATCCAACATCTACGGTATTTTGGATATACCGTAAAATCCATTTCACAGCTTGCCAATGACCCTTGCCTGGATCATGCATAAACCTGCTTACCACACTAACTGCCTGTGAAATGTCGGGTCTCGTACACACCATTGCATACATCAAGCTACCAACTGCATTAGCATACGGGACTTTCGCCATGTATGCTCGCTCTTCATCCGTCTTTGGAGATAATAGGCTACTAAGTTTCAAATGAGGAGCAAGCGGAGTACTTACAGGTTTTGAATCTTCATTCATGCCAAAACGTTGTAGTACCTTCTTCAAATACTGCTTCTGTGTCAGACAAAGCTTGCCTCTCGTTCTATCCCTGCTTATCTCCATGCCGAGAATCTTCTTGGCTTCTCCCAAATCCTTCATCTCGAACTCTTTACTCAACTGAGCCTTCAATTTATCAATTTCAACTTGGCTCTTTGATGCTATCAGCATATCATCAACGTACAAGAGTAAATAGATGTAGGAATCATCTTGTAGATTGCGCAAATACACACAGTGATCATATTTGCTTCTTGTGTACTTCTGGCCCATCATGAACTGGTCAAATCGTTTGTACCATTGCCTCGGTGATTGCTTCAATCCGTACAACGATTTGCTCAGTTTACAAACCCAATTTTCTTTACCAGCAACTTTGAATCCATCTGGTTGAGACATATAGATTTCCTCCTTCAAGTCACCGTGAAGGAATGCGGTCTTCACATCAAGTTGAGCTAGCTCCAAATTCAACTGCACTACCAAGGCCAACAAAATTCTAATCGAGGAATGTTTAACAACTGGAGAAAATACCTCATTATAATCAACTCCCTCCTTCTGAGCGTAGCCTTTAGCCACCAATCTTGCCTTGTAGCGAACATCAATCTTGTCAGGAAATCCTTCTTTCTTTGCAAATATCCATTTGCATCCAATTGCCTTCTTGCCCTTCGGTAGTTGTGTCAACTTCCACGTCTTGTTCTTCTGAAGAGATTGCATCTCTTCTTCCATAGCATCTTTCCATCTATTATTTTCTGTACTTTGAACTGCTTCAGAAAATGTGGATGGAACATCATCAATAACTGGAAGTGCATAAGCCACCATGTCAACAAAACGAGCAGGTTTATGAATTTCTCGTCTTGCCCTATTGACGGCAATTGACTCTTGCTGCTGTTGAGGTTCTTGGGTTGAAACCTCTTCCTCATCTGACTCCTCTTCTGCCATGGGAGAGTCACTGATGGTGCTATTTGCTGGACTCACCATTATTTGCTCAAACTCCACCTGTTTCGGCGTACACTCCACCTGTTGCGGAGTACCACTGGTTCCATCTTGTGTTACCTTATTCAACATGGCAGATTCATCAAAGGTAACATCCCTGCTGATAATGGTTTTCTTTGCTTCTAGACACCACAACCGGTATCCCTTAACTCCAGCACTAAAGCCCATAAAGAGAGCCTTCTTTGCACGTGGATCCAATTTTGATTCATTTACATGATAATATGCAGTAGAACCAAAAATACGCAAAGAATCATAATCTGTTGCAAGTTTTCCAGACCATACCTCTAATGGAGTCTTGCCACCGATTGCAGATGATGGCAAGCGATTGACGAGATGTTGAGCGTATGTCACAGCCTCAGCCCAAAACTTTCTGCCTAACCCAGCATTAGACAGCATGCAACGTACTTTCTCCACTAGTGTCTTGTTCATACGTTCTGACACCCCATTCTGCTGCGGTGTTTTTCTAACTGTGAAGTGTCGAACTATGCCACATTCTTGGCATATCTTCTGGAAGGGATCACTCTTGTATTCTCCGCCGTTGTCTGTTCGGAGAATCTTGATCTTTCTTCCCGTCTGGTTTTCAACCTGAGCTTTCCATTTAAGGAAAATCTCTAGCACCTCATCCTTGCTCTTCATAGTAAACACCCAAACTCTTCTGGAAAAATCATCAATAAAAGTGACAAAATAATACCTGCCACCAAGGGATGGAGTCTTGGCAGGTCCCCACACATCTGAGTGCACATAATCCAAAATACCTTTGGTATTATGGATACCAGTGCCAAATTTCACTTTTCTTTGTTTTCCCAGAACACAATGCTCACAAAATTCTAATTTGCAAACTTTCGTACCTTTCAATAATCCTTGTTTGGCAAGATTTTGCAAGGATTTTTCACCAGCATGTCCCAATCGCATGTGCCACAACTTTGTTGCCTCTGCATCTTTCTTGCTGCTGGAAGATGTTGCTGCTACTACTGTCCCAACAACTGTACTACTTTGGTAGTAATACAGATTATTCTTCCTCACACCTTTCAACATCACAAGTGCTCCCGAAGTTACTTTAAGAATTCCATCTCGCATCTTCACTTCCAGGCCTTTTGACTCCAAGAGTCCCAAGGAGATGAGATTCCTCTTCAAATTCGGCACGTACCGAATATCCTTCAGGATTCTGGTGGATCCATCATGATTACGCAGCTTGATTGAACCTATCCCACGTGTTTTACATGGATTGTCATTTCCCATGTACACAACTCCACCATCAAGTTCTTCAAATTCAAAGAACCACTCCCGCATGGGAGTCATATGGTAGGTACAAGCTGAATCCAAAATCCACTCATCTGGATGGGATGTTAGAGGTGATACAGCCAAAGAGAAATCTGATTCCGCATCACTTTTGCATTCTGCAATATTTACGTCTTGCGGAGCTTTCCCTTTCTTCTTCAACTTTGGACAGTCTTTCTTCCAGTGCCCTTTCTCACGACAGAAAGCACACTCATCTTTGGCAACTCTGCTTTTCGATTTGGACCTTCCTCTTCTCCCCTTTGATTGGCTTTGTTGACGACCTCTTGCCACTAACGCTTCATCTGCTGCAGCTACTTTCTTTTTCATTTTATCCTGCTTTCTCAATTCACGACTATACAAAGCAGAACATACAGCATCTAAAGACACATTCTCCTTCCCATGAAGTAACGTAGTTTCCAAATGTTCAAATTCATCAGGAAGGGATGATAACAACATCAAAGCCAAATCTTCATTTTCAAAATTTACATCTAAATTAAACAGGTCTGCTACTAATTGATTAAACATAGTGATGTGTTCATTCATAGTAGTACCTGGTTGGTAATCGAAACGGAACAATCTTTTCTTCATTAGGAGTTTATTCTGACCACTTTTCTTCAGAAATTTCTCCTCCAATGCCCTCCACAATTTCCATGCAGAAGTCTCGTTTTTGAAAGCATATTTTTGCTCTTTGGACAAACACGATCGAATAGTTCCGCATGCCAACCGATTTATGGTACTCCACTCCTTCTCTTCTATGTCATCTGGTTTCTTTTCTTCAATGGCAATGTCAAGACCCTGTTGGAAAAGGGAGTCCATGACTTCGCCTTGCCACATGCCGAAATGGCCAGTACCGTCAAATGTGTCCACCGCCACTTTCAAACTTGACATTGGAATCCTCGACCATGTGGACGAGGAAGCCGATGCCCCAGATATAATTCTTGACGTGGAATTGTCAGATGCCATTACAGACTCAAATGATAGTATTCAATATAACAAATTACAAACAAGCCAAAGGATGAACCTTCGGCTCTGATACCACTTGTTGGGGAAACCGGGTATTTTCCCACTCAAAATTACAACTAGTGATTAAACCGATTCAGTAATTCCCAGGAAAGATCGTCAAATGATCTCCTTAGACAGAATTACCATTCCAAGTAAATTCCCAGGAAAGGCTGGAGGGGTCACAAGCGGTCCCACTTAAAACCCAGTCTCCTAGACAGAACTTACGTGCACGGTGTATTATCATTCGGCTAATTGTGTGTCACATGACTAGCTCAGTGCAGTGCAGGGGACCTTAATGGCCCCCTTGTCCTTCCTGAATACAACTGCCGTCAATGCATCATCTCATACACCTGTATCAACAGATGCTTGTGGTGAATTTATGATTATGAGTGGAGGTTTCGGTGAATGTCCATATCTTTTGTAATAGTCTTGGACAACTTCCTTTGACGTTCCAGTGCTCATCAACCGAGTTAATGATTTTCTTGCTCCTCCAATACCTTCATACGTTGCCTGTTCCTCGCCATACAAACAAAATCTGCTGCAACCACATAATATAAAAGAAATTACTCTTTTCCTGTTTTGTTAATTTGGGTATATTTCATCTGAATTAGGTTGCAATTCCTCCGGCCAATCCTTTAGATACCAACTCTGAAAAGGTTAACATTTGAATCGCAACTGCAGTTATGATGGAGAAACAAGATGAAATGATGCTCATTTGTGGAGCAAGACTTCTCAATCCATGCGAAAGTTGAATGTCAGAACTGGTAGCTCCACAAATTTTCAAATAGTTGGGGGCTGGACCCAAGTTGTCTCCTATTTATGAAATAGGATGTAGGATCTTTTCAAAATTCTACAAAATGGTACAGCTGTTTCTACCAATGGAGCGGTAAGCAGTACGGATGAAGCAAACGGACGACACGAAGACGCTTAAGAGTAAATGTAAATTCGACCAAATGTGAAGACCAGAGTGAAAGGATGTAAAGATGATTGAGAGAGAGAAAAACGTGCAAATGTGAAGGTGAATGTGTTACTGTAGTTGAATCAATTAACGAATACAATTGAAATGTACAATTAATTACACCAACCATGGATAGATGATTAGAAAAAGTGGTCCAGCAAATAAATATGC